>NC_090293.1:51715348-52031598 GCF_037392515.1 Haliotis asinina | reverse complement strand
GCAGACATTGTTGACAGTGCTGAGGAAAATGACGTCTGCTACAAATTCAGGGGAGGTAACTCTAATTGTACTATACTCAGTAGGCCAAGATGAGTTACCTCCCTTATACCATTACTTAGTTTTAAGTATCAGTGAATCAGTTGAGGTGTTAGGATAGCTCAAAGTAAGAAGAAAAATTCTCAATAATTATGAACCAGACTATATATATGTCCAAATACACTCTCTCGTGAATGTAGTGCGTACATCCTCTCCCCGTACCCTCCTCCAACTACTACTACTACTACTACTACTACTACTACTACTACTACTACTACTACTACTACTACTACTACTACTACCGCCACCATGGGCTATACGCCCCTTTTATCAGTATTCCAGCTATATGACAGCACGAGACATCTCAGTTGGGCTTACGCATTGTACCCATGTGGTGAATCGAACACTGGTCTTAGGTATGACGAGTGAATGGTTTAACCACTAGGCTACCCCACCGCGCCCGCAATGCATGACTCGCCATACGTGTTTCAGTGTGATACATGAGATATTAATGCCTTCAGTAAGCCCCAACTTGTTGGCAATGTTTAGTTATTCCCACTTAGTGAGTGACTTTAGTTTCACGCCGCACACAGCAATATTCCAGCTACATGGCGGCGGTCTGTAAATAATCGAGTCTGGACCAGACAATCCAGGATGAGTATCTATCTACGCTACTGCGATACGATGACATGTGTCAACCAAGTCAGCGAGCCTAACCACCTGGTTCCGTTAGTCGCCCTTTACGACAACCTTGGGTTACTGAAGACCAATTCTAACATGGATCTTCACGGGCCTAAGGTGAGAAGAATCGTCCACCAGAATCTTCACGGGGTAGCGATGTCCAGAGATTTTACGACCCAGTATCAACCATGTTTTTGAAGCGGTACTAAAAGTTATGATTTGGTACACGTCATAACTTGTTTAATCTTGGACTTGACGAGAAAAAGTGAATGAGCTGTGCTTTGCGCAGCTTTTGCAATATTCCAGAGGGGGGACACCCGAAATGAGCTTCTCATATTGTATCCATCTGGGAAATCGAACGCGGGTCGTGATGAGCGAACGTTTTACTTAACCACAAGGCTACCCCACCACCCCTTACGTGAAAGAAGCAAGCTGTCGATTGTATCCTCACCTCGTCAATTTCACCTGTAAAGTTGTCATAGCCTGTGCCCCTTCCCACCTGCATGGCGCAGTGACTCCTGGCAATGTCACCTGGCAATATCACAATGTTTCATATCATCACGGAGTTTTACCACAGCTATTATAATCTGTACTGCATTTTAATTACTTTGTAGCGGTTTGTATGTTCTGGTGAATCTACATAATCATATGATACAATTGTTGATTGAAAAAACATTTTACTAACATTCACCGTTTGCCTTTTATTTATTGGGTCACTTCAATTTCAATGAGGAAATCGACACAAAAGAGATATTGGGGTTCATCCAAGACCAGCATAGTTTACCTGGACAGGAAATGGTTTTCGTCTTGGCTCCAACTGTGGCTGTCATATTTCCCCCTTCAACAGTCAGACTGCAGGCAGTCATTAATCGCTCCATGCGGCCCACGACGTGCTTGAAGAGAATAGTACCATTTCAGTACAATCAAAGATCTATTTTATATTTAACATTTTAACGTTGCCTTGAACTGTAGCACAATGCTAAAACGGCGTAAAAATAAACTTTGCCCAAAGCAAGAACGCAGTGTACTTACCGTGTATGGCAGCGAGATGGTACATTCTCTGTTATTTTTATTCACTACAATGAATTCCACCGTCGACAATGTCTGTGTGATGTAGATGCTCCCCCGTCGGCCACAGTCGGCGTTGCTGACGATAGCTTGTGCTCGTCTTGTCCGTTCACCCCTCCGTAGGGAGAAGGATATTACAAGCGTGCTGCCGATGTCGACGTTGGAGAAACGCAGAATTCTCAGACCGGAGTTGCGAGAGAAGACGGCAACACCGTTGCTGACTGTGACGCCCTCGTTTTGGATGTAGGTTTGGCGCCCGGAGTGGTCTTTGAGGTCACTGTCGCAAGGGAGGTATACTTCCGGTTGGCATTCTGGGTTTTCTGTAATGCAATACACTCTGATGAATCACGCTCTTGAATGCGATAAAACAGTATATCCCGTGATTGTCCCCTATCAAAGTTCGAAATTACAATGCCATACCTTAATTTGTATTTCGTTGATTTAATAAGTGTATAGGTAATTTAAAGCATGTTGATATCACTTTGGTCGGCTTCGAAACAACTTAAAGGGGCACTGATGCGGAGCGAATAATGTTTCTCACCAACGGTCTAATTACGAAACCAAACCGCAAATTGGTCAGCGCCCGCTCCTTCGACCGTGACGGACAAAGGAACTGGGCTCCTGTCCATATTAGCAGAATTTCTTCACCTAAACAGTCGGGAGGCCGGATGCCCATCATATGCCATTTGTTTTAAAATATCCATGGTATTCCTTGTCTGATCGTAACCAAATATCCCAGCAGTGTAGGTCTTTTCGGATGCTTGGATGGTATAGTTATTGATCCAGTTTGATCCTATTTCTGTGTTTTTAACCTCGATATTTAATCATGTTACATGAAAATATGATGTCTACAGGCACTTAGCAAGCCATTTGTTTCAGTATGGAAGATTGCAAAGCTTTATACTTAGGTAGTTTTGAGTGTTGGTTCAGCTGTGATAGCAAATATCATACGTACATTTTGGTAGCTATGGTAGCTACAATGGTTTATTATTTATGATAATAAAAACACACAGTTGATTTATTTGAATTCGTAAACAAAAACCGATGACTTTGCCTTTGGTAGAGAAAATTTTCTTACGTAAAAAACCCTTATTTCACCTATTTACCGAAGTACACAGCAAATGCCCGTGTGTATTCCTTATGTAACGAAATTCCCTTGGTATCCTCAAAACAGTTTCGGCTCATAAGTGTTTTCAGGCTGCATGCGACACAGAGATTACATCTTCCTTGCTGTAACTAGCGTTTGATGGTGTAAACCTACACGTGTTATTTGTCATCATTCTCTGGATGGTCAATTCATGAATTTATAACAGGTATAATTAGTAGCAACACCACTTCGGTTACTCAACAAAGGTTCCCATTTGGCATTTCTCCTGTCTGGAGTAAATACTCAACATTATAAATTAAGGTCTGTAATGGCAAATGTATTGTATGTTATGTAATATGTGTATGTAAGTGATGCAAGAGGGTTTATCACCTGAGTTACAAAAACAAACATCGATCAAAGGATTAACCGATAACTCACTGATTGATTAATTACTTTTATCTTCTAGTGGATTTGTCAAAAGGCAGTGTGTGTAGATGACTACAGCCTGTCGTAAAGTGTAAGTGCAAAAACAACATCCTCCCTTCAAAGAATTAACCACCCTTGCGTTGATTGATTGATTGCTCATTATTGGTTAACTAAATTACTTAGAATAGTGGACATCATACAATTAGTTGCCAGGTGTGCAAGGGAGACCAATGAGAGGTTTATCTGGTTTTCACCAACGAAAGACGTGAAACGATGTGTTACTTTTTCGCAAATGAGACAGTTGTAAGACACGCGACATAGAGCAGGATTATTTACCAACTGCAGATGAATGGAATACGATTTCTTTTACGTGGATATTGATGGATACATTCCTGAACAAGGTAGTAACATGACATCGTTGCTAATAAAATTAGTCTGTTTTACATTCATTTTTTTGCATTTTGTATTAATTTATTTGTTGTAGCATTCAGAAGAATCTGCATGACAGAAAAACCCACTAAATCGCTTATGTGTGTGAAATAGGATCCACATTGGCATTCTATGCAATGTATAAATGTTGCTGTTATGTTAGAAATTTACTGTGATTATAAGCAGATCGTGTGTTCTTTTATTAATTTTTAGAATCATACAAGTATGACAATAAACTAACTAGGGTTATGAGACAAAATATAGAGACCTACATTGGCTTCGGTATTTTTCCGTCCTAAAAGTTTTTTTTACCATTTCTACCACTGGCAGATGATTAACCTTTAAAGTGTTGCATTTGTTTTCATAATACATTTGTAATGAAGTAAAATGACTTCACCTCAGTTGATCTGTCTATAATTAAACTATCAATTGCGCTTACGGACTGCGCAGCAGAGGTCTCGAACCAGTCACGAATTCTGGGATATCATCCGGGTACTCACGGGAGATGACAAAAGTTTACACCAGTCCACGGAAATTGCTCCGCATCAGTGCCCCTTTAATAAAGACAAATTATGTTGGACTGTTGTAGACTGGAGCAATTTTCAATCTTTGTAGAATAGGTTTATAATTGACTCACCTGGTACAGGTGTAGTTGGAACGACAGGCAATATTGGGACTGTGGGCATTACACAATCACACTTGGCAAGACGGAACTCGGTTCCTGGTGGACAATGTCTGTTCACCCAACCGTGACCACTCACGAACTGGTCATAACGAGTCTTGTCTCCGGCGACCTCCTTACACTTGGAAGTACCCGTTGTTGTTGTCTCTGTAACGTGAAAAGTAACATCAGAGCGACTTCCTCACCTACACGCTATTTATCATAAAAGTCTGATAGGGGCCTACCCTCAGACCATCAATACCGATATATGACCTCAGCCCAAACTCACCCATCCAGACATAAAGAAGATGACAACTACAAACAACAAGAAATGGTTTGCCCAGATTGAGGTGGTTTTCTTCGGAGGCGTTCTTTTCTCAGAAACATATAGCTGAAGAAAGACCAAGCTTAGTGAGTGAGTGAGTGAGTGAATGAGTTTAATTTTACGCTGCTTTTAGCAACATTCCATCAATATCATGGATAGTGACAAAAGAAATGGGCTTCACACAATGTACCCATATGGTGACGAAAACCCAGGTCTTCCGCCTGACAAGCGAACGCTTTAAGCACAAGGCTACCCCATTGCAGAGGGCCTGCCGTTAAAGAGGCGTAAAGGTAAACTCATTCACTGTGACGAAGATGTACGCATATCAATTAGTGCTAGTAGTATTTCTAAGAAGGACTTTTTGGGCTGGTTGCATGTTTTGTTTTTGGTTTGTTTATTGCTTTATGCCGCACTCAGCAATATTCCAGCTGTATGGCGACGGTCTTTAAATAATTGAGTCTGGACCAAATAATCCAGTAAGCAACATGAGCATCGATCTACGTGATGGGATACGATCACACGTGGCAACCAAATGAGCAAGCCTGATCACCAGATCCCGTCAGTTGCCTCTTGCGACAACCATGGGTTGCTGAAGACCAATTCTATCCCGGATCTTTATAAATACAAATTATGGTGAACTTGAACACGTGACCATGTTTATATTGTGAGTTGTAAAACGGAGCAATTTCCAATATTTGAAGAAAATAGGTTTATTGACTGACTCACCTGGTACAGGTGTAGTTGGAACGACAGGCAATATTGGGACTGTGGGCATTACACAATCACACTTGGCAAGACGGAACTCGGTTCCTGGTGGACAATGTCTGTTCACCCAACCGTGACCACTCACGAACTGGTCATAACGAGTCTTGTCTCCGGCGACCTCCTTACACTTTGAAGTACCCGTTGTTGTTGTCTCTGTAACGTGAAAAGTAACATCAGAGCGACTTCCTCACCTACACGCTATTTATCATAAAAGTCTGATAGGGGCCTACCCTCAGACCATCAATACCGATATATGACCTCAGCCCAAACTCACCCATCCAGACATAAAGAAGATGACAACTACAAACAACAAGAAATGGTTTGCCCAGATTGAGGTGGTTTTCTTCGGAGGCGTTCTTTTCTCAGAAACATATAGCTGAAGAAAGACCAAGCTTAGTGAGTGAGTGAGTGAGTGAGTGAGTGAATGAGTTTAATTTTACGCTGCTTTTAGCAACATTCCATCAATATCATGGATAGTGACAAAAGAAATGGGCTTCACACAATGTACCCATATGGTGACGAAAACCCAGGTCTTCCGCCTGACAAGCGAACGCTTTAAGCACAAGGCTACCCCATTGCAGAGGGCCTGCCGTTAAAGAGGCGTAAAGGTAAACTCATTCACTGTGACGAAGATGTACGCATATCAATTAGTGCTAGTAGTATTTCTAAGAAGGACTTTTTGGGCTGGTTGCATGTTTTGTTTTTTGTTTGTTTATTGCTTTATGCCGCACTCAGCAATATTCCAGCTGTATGGCGACGGTCTTTAAATAATTGAGTCTGGACCAAATAATCCAGTAAGCAACATGAGCATCGATCTACGTGATGGGATACGATCACACGTGGCAACCAAATGAGCAAGCCTGATCACCAGATCCCGTCAGTTGCCTCTTGCGACAACCATGGGTTGCTGAAGACCAATTCTATCCCGGATCTTTATAAATACAAATTATGGTGAACTTGAACACGTGACCATGTTTATATTGTGAGTTGTAAAACGGAGCAATTTCCAATATTTGAAGAAAATAGGTTTATTGATTGACTCACCTGGTACAGGTGTAGTTGGAACGACAGGCAATATTGGGACTGTGGGCATTACACAATCACACTTGGCAAGACGGAACTCGGTTCCTGGTGGACAATGTCTGTTCACCCAACCGTGACCACTCACGAACTGGTCATAACGAGTCTTGTCTCCGGCGACCTCCTTACACTTGGAAGTACCCGTTGTTGTTGTCTCTGTAACGTGAAAAGTAACATCAGAGCGACTTCCTCACCTACACGCTATTTATCATAAAAGTCTGATAGGGGCCTACCCTCAGACCATCAATACCGATATATGACCTCAGCCCAAACTCACCCATCCAGACATAAAGAAGATGACAACTACAAACAACAAGAAATGGTTTGCCCAGATTGAGGTGGTTTTCTTCGGAGGCGTTCTTTTCTCAGAAACATATAGCTGAAGAAAGACCAAGCTTAGTGAGTGAGTGAGTGAGTGAATGAGTTTAATTTTACGCTGCTTTTAGCAACATTCCATCAATATCATGGATAGTGACAAAAGAAATGGGCTTCACACAATGTACCCATATGGTGACGAAAACCCAGGTCTTCCGCCTGACAAGCGAACGCTTTAAGCACAAGGCTACCCCATTGCAGAGGGCCTGCCGTTAAAGAGGCGTAAAGGTAAACTCATTCACTGTGACGAAGATGTACGCATATCAATTAGTGCTAGTAGTATTTCTAAGAAGGACTTTTTGGGCTGGTTGCATGTTTTGTTTTTTGTTTGTTTATTGCTTTATGCCGCACTCAGCAATATTCCAACTGTATGGCGACGGTCTTTAAATAATTGAGTCTGGACCAAATAATCCAGTAAGCAACATGAGCATCGATCTACGTGATGGGATACGATCACACGTGGCAACCAAATGAGCAAGCCTGATCACCAGATCCCGTCAGTTGCCTCTTGCGACAACCATGGGTTGCTGGAGACCAATTCTATCCCGGATCTTTATAAATACAAATTATGGTGAACTTGAACACGTGACCATGTTTATATTGTGAGTTGTAAAACGGAGCAATTTCCAATATTTGAAGAAAATAGGTTTATTGACTGACTCACCTGGTACAGGTGTAGTTGGAACGACAGGCAATATTGGGACTGTGGGCATTACACAATCACACTTGGCAAGACGGAACTCGGTTCCTGGTGGACAATGTCTGTTCACCCAACCGTGACCACTCACGAACTGGTCATAACGAGTCTTGTCTCCGGCGACCTCCTTACACTTGGAAGTACCCGTTGTTGTTGTTGTAGTTGTTGTTGTTGTTGTTGTTGTAGTCCCTGTAACGTGAAAAGCTATACCAGAGCGAATCTCTCACCTGCACGCTATTTAGGAGATAATAGACTGTACAGGTTGGAAAAACAGTGGTTTATAACGAAATTATAATACTGTGACTATAATACTGTCATGCCCTTTCTGTTGTTCCCTTGATATTGCCCGAATATTGCTAAAGCGGCGTACGACTATACTCACTGAGTGTTACGAAAACCCAAGCCAGCACTGCCTTTTTGGAATGCTGATTATCGCCCACACTGGTCCAGCTTGTGTTTCAATCAGTGCGGTTTCATAAACACTTGTCCTCGTCGATGTTCGTTTCCCAGCGGGAACGGTAGGGCAGACCTTTGGATACAGCTTTTTTCCCGTCACGGGGATATAAAGTGCCTACATTGGTACACTGTGTGAATGTGGGATATTGCTAAAAGCGGCGTAAAAACCACAGTCACTCAACACTCGTCTCCCACCTCTTATCACGCTTATTTTATAAAAATGAAATTTTGATAGATGTCAAAATGATGGACATATATATGTACTGTAACCACTTACTAGGAACGGGAACATCCACGGTGTTACAACTACACATGGATGAATCTGTCCTTGGAGCTACAACAGAGGGTCGATATCAGAATACCAGACATGGCATCTCACATCGACGTTATGGTTGGTTCCAAAATTGTGTTTGCTGCCTCAGATGGATTACATTTCTCTTACACGATTACTATTACTCGGAATTTTAAGAGGAGGCTGTTTGTTTGGTTCCGATCCTTCTTACGACAAGCAAGGGTCGCTGAGAACCAATTCTAACTCGGAACTTCGCGGGCCTAAGATGACAAGAATCGTCAACATATTGTAACAGGCATATCGGATACTGAATAAATTGAGGGGACACCTTAGTGTAACTGCGCAGGTGGGTTTAGCAAGCTGACCGTTACATAGTCAGGCCGGTGATGTTCTGTTTTCAGTGAAAGTGGTGGTCGTGACAGCGTCTAACCTACGGTAAGCGGATCTTGACACAGTTAAGGGACGAAAGAAATTGAACATCAAATTACCTGGATATGAGGAACCGCATGAAACAGAACTTGCTTGCTGACAGCTGAGGAGGGTCTGGTTCCAGAGCGTTCCAGGAGAGCAAGTCCTGATGACATGCTTTGAACCTTTCTCCAAACACTGGACGTATTTCGAACAGTCCGATGGGTAGGGCATGAACCCGATACCGTTGTCATAATCGCAGCCATCACACAGGTCAGCTCTCACTGTGGAACAAGCACACCATACCAAAAGGTGAGAATTTATAAGATTACAACAGCGGGCATTTAGGGAGGCCAGTATTTGATAGGCACTGATTGCAACGGCCACACCTTTAGCTCCTTACAAGACAAGAGCAACCACTGACGAATGTAAAAAGTCCCTGCATGATCTGTTGATTTTAGATAAAATATACATGACCATCTCACTGACTCACTGTGTTATGGTTATAGTTTTGTAAAATCCTCGAAGTTGTTTATACAATCAAACCTTAGTAACTGTGAACTACAGTGGCGAGGTAGGTGATCAGGTGTGTCCGACCTCGACCACCTATAATCATATGACGGAGGTGATATCAACTATTTACAATTCATTCTCACCAAGGATGACTTGAAACACAAGAACCTCACCTGGACATCCGCCAGTGTTGCACGCCTCCGAATCAGTCTCTGTGCTTGATCCCACACAATCCAGTCCCCCGTTGCTGGGAGGTGGGTTGGTGCAAGTTCTTGTCCTGGTGATATTTCTTGACCCTCCTCCACAAGACACGGAACAGGAGGTTGAAGTTTCAACCCATTCACTCCAGATTCCGTCCACTGCAACACCACATTTTTCCTTCATTGTCTAAAACTAAAATAGCGTATGTTTTACAGTAGTTCATTAATGATATGAACATCGACCCTCATATGATTCAGTAAGCGTGTTCCGTCTTACACACATAGCGTCAAGCTGAATAGAATCTCACCTGGACATCCGTCAGTGTTGCACGCCTCCGAATCAGTCTCTGTGCTTGATCCCACACAATCCAGTCCCCCGTTGCTGGGAGGTGGGTTGGTGCAAGTTCTGGTCCTGGTGATATTTCTTGACCCTCCTCCACAAGACACGGAACAGGAGGTTGAAGTTTCAACCCATTCACTCCAGATTCCGTCCACTGCAACAACACATTTTTCCTTCATTGTCTAAAACTAAAATAGCGTATGTTTTACAGTAGTTCATTAATGATATGAACATCGACCCTCATATGATTCAGTAAGCGTGTTCCGTCTTACACACATAGCGTCAAGCTGAATAGAATCTCACCTGGACATCCGTCAGTGTTGCACGCCTCCGAATCAGTCTCTGTGCTTGATCCCACACAATCCAGTCCCCCGTTGCTGGGAGGTGGGTTGGTGCAAGTTCTTGTCCTGGTGATATTTCTTGACCCTCCTCCACAAGACACGGAACAGGAGGTTGAAGTTTCAACCCATTCACTCCAGATTCCGTCCACTGCAACACCACATTTTTCCTTCATTGTCTAAAACTAAAATAGCGTATGTTTTACAGTAGTTCATTAATGATATGAACATCGACCCTCATATGATTCAGTAAGCGTGTTCCGTCTTACACACATAGCGTCAAGCTGAATAGAATCTCACCTGGACATCCGTCAGTGTTGCACGCCTCCGAATCAGTCTCTGTGCTTGATCCCACACAATCCAGTCCCCCGTTGCTGGGAGGTGGGTTGGTGCAAGTTCTTGTCCTGGTGATATTTCTTGACCCTCCTCCACAAGACACGGAACAGGAGGTTGAAGTTTCAACCCATTCACTCCAGATTCCGTCCACTGCAACACCACATTTTTCCTTCATTGTCTAAAACTAAAATAGCGTATGTTTTACAGTAGTTCATTAATGATATGAACATCGACCCTCATATGATTCAGTAAGCGTGTTCCGTCTTACACACATAGCGTCAAGCTGAATAGAATCTCACCTGGACATCCGTCAGTGTTGCACGCCTCCGAATCAGTCTCTGTGCTTGATCCCACACAATCCAGTCCCCCGTTGCTGGGAGGTGGGTTGGTGCAAGTTCTTGTCCTGGTGATATTTCTTGACCCTCCTCCACAAGACACGGAACAGGAGGTTGAAGTTTCAACCCATTCACTCCAGATTCCGTCCACTGCAACACCACATTTTTCCTTCATTGTCTAAAACTAAAATAGCGTATGTTTTACAGTAGTTCATTAATGATATGAACATCGACCCTCATATGATTCAGTAAGCGTGTTCCGTCTTACACACATAGCGTCAAGCTGAATAGAATCTCACCTGAACATCCGCCAGTGTTGCACGCCTCCGAATCAGTCTCTGTGCTTGATCCCACACAATCCAGTCCCCCGTTGCTGGGAGGTGGGTTGGTGCAAGTTCTTGTCCTGGTGATATTTCTTGACCCTCCTCCACAAGACACGGAACAGCTCCCGGTTGCAACATTCCATTCAGACCAACTGCCGTCAACTGTAACAATATGTTTATTCACTACCTTGTCTAAGAGACAATTATATGTGGGTATTTTTGTAGGATATACCTTCAAAATATAGTCAAGGACCGAACATATCAAGCACAGTGTTTGTGAAAATATTTTCGAATTTTCTCAAAATATCATTTGGAAAATGGGCGTTGCTGGTACTTACCTATGCAGACTCTCTGAACCAGGGATAAAACGCTATTCCGAAGTTCATCAAAATTCTCCAGCTCCAAGACATTTTCCGGCTCAGAGGCGATGCCTTTTAGTTCTGTTTGGTTGATGGAATGTCCGACGCCCACAGCAAACATATTGATACCTGCCTTTCTGGCAGCCTCTGCGGCTGTTTGTGTTTCTGAAGGCTTCTTGGATCGGCCGTCGGTTATCACAATGCCAACTTTAGGCACACCAGGCCGGCCCTGTTCTTGCATCATTGTGGTCATGCTCCGGATCCCAAGATGGGTAGCTGTCCCGTCCTTTGGGTGGTAAAAACTCAAAATTTGTGACTTCAGCATTTCCGGATTACTGGTCAATGGGGCAGTTTGAGAAACAGTTGAGCTGTACACAACAATTCCAAACATCGGTCCGGTCGTTTTCAGACCTAGAGCCTCTGACATCTTTATTAGAGCATCCTTTAGTTTGAGGAAGTCCTGATCAATGATGCTGTCGGATCCGTCAACAACGGCAACAACGTCGAGAAGGTTCTTGCACCCTTTAGAAACAATATTCAGAAATATGAGTGAGTGACTGGTTTTACGCCGGTTCTAGCATTTTCCAACAACATCATGGTGGGGGACACCACAGATGGGCCTCATACATTGTACCCAAGGGGGTTGGGGGTTGGGGGTTGGGGGTTGGGGGTTGGGGAGGGTGACGAGCGAGCGCTTTAACCACTAGGCCACCCAACCGTCACTTAGATATATGAACGACACTTACTTTTATCAAGGTGCCCTTGCATACATAAATGAACAGATTTTGTAGCAGTTAGATATCTCACCAACACCTGGTGTTATCATTGATCTGTTCATATAATGTCGGCCTATGGAATTTGTTTCGGCACTTAAATCAAATTGTTTGTATATTAAGATAGAAAGGGAGTGCAATACACTTCCGGGACGAAAAGACTTCCGAGAACAAAAGACTAATGACGACAAGCTAAAGACATCGTGGCATCTAAAACATGAGAACTCACTTGGCGACATTTCTTGACACTCTCCATTGTTGATGAATAGTGCCAGCGACAGCAGCAGTATTGGAGCTGTACACTTCATTGTAACCATCACCTACATTGACATATCAGATGTGAACATGTTTTCGCTAGAAAAAAATGAACAGCTAAATGAAAGTAAAATCAAGTATATCCTTGCACTTATGTTGAGAAACGAACCCGACAACTGGCGTCTGTATTAGTGCGTGATGTTACACGTGTACAGTATGTCAAAAATACCTAGTTCTCTCGTGCATCAGATTTAAACAGCAGTCAACGACAGCGTGTGAGCTTTCAAGATGGTTTTGTACTAGAATTGCATGCCTCCGTGAAAGTGGAGAGGGAAGGCGTGATCGTTCGACAAACGTCTAGATGTGGCAATTTCTGGAGACATGAGCGACAGATTTGCGATCTGAGGCCTTGCTTGAGGCCTAGCCTGCTCTAATTTATGAGGCAAATGTAGTTTTGATACAACTCAGTCAAAGTTCTGTGTGCTGTGCACATAAGTGGTTATTCACACATAAACGCCAGTGCTCGGATACTCGTATTCATGTTTCTCTATAAGACTGTACGAGAATGAAAAATGGTAATGAATAGAGTTTGAAATACTGTACAAATTCCGTAGTTAATTCATGTTGATAACCGCGTCAATTTACCCTCATGTGTTATGAGCTGTGTCGGTGTTTCATGTTCACGAGTGTAATGACCAATATCTACCACACTTTCTACATGGTACTCCAAAAGTGTCATAGGTTCAGTGAAATAGTTCTATACGTTACATAATGCCGCCTACCTGTGGGGAGATCTCTTCGTGAAACGCTTCTTAAAAGTCAACTATGTGAAGACTTGGGTTGATGGATGGTGTATATATACCCCACAACACTCCCTCTTACTCAATCAGTCAGTTCCTGGAAGTCTTCACAATGGCATCATGTTCTGTTCCCATTGGCTGCCTCACTTTCAACTAAGCGATACTTTGTTACAAGTTACGATTACCAAATTATCATAATGATTGTTGACTTTTGTTATGGTTACTATTTTAAGACTGAAAACCGGATTAGGGGAGTGGGTCCTCTTTTGTTGAGAAACTGCTCAGGCGGGCAGATCCTTATTCCCTGACGAGGAGTAGTGGCAATGGGCGGGCCTTCAACATGGTTCTTACCTATGCAGGTAAGTTGCAGGTAAGCTGCATTTCCGTATATCCACGTACCCGGATATCTGTCGAACGAGGCATCGTCAGTTGGCAACTATCTTAATCACGTTATTGCTGTGTATGTAGATATCAAGGTGTTTACACTGAGCAAGGGTGCTAGACCGTGAAGACCTACAAGTTATGGGGGTAGCATTAATTGTGTTATCCAAAACTCCAAGAAAGGAATAACGCTAGAAAATAGTTCAACTTGGAATCTTAACTATACGATACTAACAAAGTTCTTTAAGAGCTTATATAAATGTAATGACTGAGGTTTATATCTGCCACAACAGGTTAATCGAGAGAATAAAGAAACATATTAGAAAATGAACTCTGGAACGTGTTTTAGGGGATTTGTGGTATGTCAGTGTGTACAACTTAACCCATTTAAGCATATGGTCCTAGATTTTCTTTTGGTCAGGCAGTGAAAGATAAATGAGGTGTCGGTTTTTTCCATAAGTGTTTACACGGCAACAGTACGTCCCTTAAATAGGACAATATGCTTATATTAGTTAATTCATTAGACTTAGGTGGTGGGGGATCAACCTGTTAAATGTTAAAATTGAATCTTTTAATCAAAAGCTTTCACGAAATACAACCAAACTGACTTTTATATGAATCAGTGTGTACTAACAAACTGAAACCTGGAATTTAATGGACATCCCTAATCCTATAAAGTGTTTTCTGATGATGTGATTCGATGTGACCTGTTTGGCTCTTCACGAAACCTAAGATTGTTGGTTCGAAGCCCGGTTTCTAGGTTTCTCAGGTATCCGTTTGTTGCACAAATGGTAAACATCTCAGTTTCGTCACTTCGCTTCGGCTATCGACTCATATAAAGTGACACAATTCACTCACACATTTCTACAGATATCTCTAAATAAATAAACAACCAGACAAATAAAACAACATGCATGGTACTCGTGGAGGGTTCAATCGCCAAGGCCATTTTCAGCTACGATGAATACTTGCTTGATATTTCATAAAACACCGTCATTGTCCCGTATCACATCGTGCAGGACAGGAACGTGACCATCTCACATCCATCCATCACACCATAAAAACACCGTCATCGTCCCGTATCACATCGTGCAGGACAGGAACGTGACCATCTCACATCCATCCATCACACCATAACTGAAAAAAATACTGACATAACGACAATGTATTTCTCTAACAAATATCTACAACATTTGAGTGAGTGAGTTGAGTTTTTACGGCGCACTCAGCAATATTCCAGCTATATGGCGGCGGTCTGTAAATAATCGAGACTGGACCAAACAATTCAGTGATCAAAAACATGAGCATCGGTCTGCACAACTGGGAACCGATGACACGTGTCAACCATGTCAACGAGCCTGACCACCCGATCCCGTGCCCCTGCTTAATGCCCCCGTATTGATTCAGAACATTTGGCTCACTGGTTACAGATGTTATGTGGGATTTTTTGCGCTTATTCAGTGTAGTTCTGTAAAGCACAATGAAGTTGGTGTACCAGACCGCCAAATTGTTCTAGCGTCAAAGCATCGTTTTGAGATTTCCAGGTTCCCATTTGTCAGAGCATGCTGTGCGACATGTTTGCAAGGAACAGAAGGGGTGTAGTGTTGCAATGTACAAGTGTATAGACGTAACAAATTATACCGATTAATATTTCTGTATCCAGTTAAATGAATTAATTATCATTATTTAATTATGAATTGCAAATTCTGGACTGATTATCGCACTAAGTTGCGGAATAGGACGGAACCCAGTAAACAGGAAACGAGACTGTTCTGTAATCAATGTTTTGACTTGTATGTAGTATGTATGTGTGTATGAGTGTGTGTATGTATGTGTGTGCTTGTGTGCGTGTGCGTGTATGTGTGTGTATGCCTGTGTATATCTGCGTGTGCGCATGTGTGAGTTCGTATGCATGCCTGTGTGGGTTCGTGTCTGTCTCTGTGTGTGTGTGGATGGATGGATGGGTGGCTAGATTTTCACTTTCACTAAGTTATTTGGAGAAATTTCAAGACAGGTAAACAGTTACAGAAAGTGAATTTCAAATTCAGGAAATAACTTCATAAATAAATACTTGTACAGCACAATTCCGCTCTTCCCAATTCGTTGTGTAACACATAATGACATAAATCAATCCGAAATATGCTAATGAACTATCTCTACCCAGTACACGTTTAAACGTATCATATAATTGTCTACGCAAATACAATCGACAACTCCATATCAGATTACGAAAACGACTCTGACGTAACAATGGCATGTATACGGTATTTATAAATGATCATGAAACTGAATGATAAACCTCCTGGATCATGATTTAGAAAGTGTGGTTGGTACTGGTCCTAACTCTCAAATGAAAGTATGGACTGACGCCATTTTTAACAATATCCCAGTAATATCACGGTGGGGACACCGCGCATTGCACGTACCCATGTGAGGAATCGAACCCGGTTCTTTGGCGTGACAAGCGGACGCTTTAACCACTAGACTACCCCACAGCCCGGGATATAAATGAATTACCTGCAGGATTTCTACAGCATCATAAAGTCTGTTCATTATCATTTATTATTCTCGTATAGTATTACAAAGACAATTGAGTATTGTGTGAGTATTTCAGTGCACGTGTGAACACTTCAATGGGTCTAATGGCTCCTTTGTATAAATCCGTCTTCTGATTTTCACCACAGTGGAATTAATTGGAAATGATTTTGCGGTTAACTATGAGACCCCATAATCATTGGTTCTATGTAGGAAGGGCCCAAAGCCTGCCTCTATATACAATAGAAGTTCAAATGGCGTTGACCCGTGAAGGGCCGGGGTAGAATAGGCCTTCAGCAAGCCATGCTTGCCATAAATGTGACTCTGATTGTCGTAAGAGGGATCGGTTGATCAGGATGTCTTCTCACTGACGTAACTAATATACCATCTCCTGTTTGCGACATTCCTGTTGGACAAGTTCTTTCTTAGCTGGAGCATTTCTCACAAATATGGACTGCAAAGTGAGACACTTACGTTAATCGTTATGTTGTTATTTCGATTACAATTAAATCGATTATTAGTTTTGCACTTATACTGAAAATGAGCGGATTATAGTATTTTTTTGTCTAAAAACATTGCTTTATGCAAATAATAATTAGATTAACATAAACACGCTTAATTTTTTCCTTGTAATTTTCCTATTGTGAACACACGCAAGTGTACAACTCACCTCCAACCTGGTTGTCTTGCACTTCTCGATCAGCTATAACAGTTACCCTCTCCCCACTCCCAATCCCCTCCCCGTCTCTCCCCACCCGCACCCCAACGCCACCCCATCCTATTCACCCCAACCCCCCACCCCCCCCACCCCCCCGTCCGTCCATAGATCTGACACTGAACAGTAACACTTTTCTTGTCCCATTCAGTGATCTATCATCTGTAATAGTCTTTGTGCTTGCTTTCCTAGAACCGCTCCTTGCCAGCTAATTCCATTCATGTCGTTCACTACAGTGGAACATCGACTGTATTACAATGGTAGAAAAAGCGTGGCTTTTCCTTGGAAAGGTCTGATTTACTGCGAACAGACACGCCTACACGGCGTTATTCACAGAGAGTACCCTTACATTATGTGCAGTTGGCGAATCGTGACAAACTTGCCGTAACGAGCATTTCAACACTTATGAATAATGAATACAGACTGATGGTGATATCATTGACGGGACAAAATGATAAGCACGGAATGTTCACACAAGCTTGAAATGGTTGCAAATATATTGGATCATGTCAAGGTGAAACTAAGGTTTGAATGTTTTCGACAAAATGCCAACTAGTCCAAGTTATTTATGTTTTACTATTCGTCACGACAAAAATACTCATGTGAGGAATCGAACCGGATCTTGGCGTGGCGAACGAAACGCTGGAACCACTTCCCTACCCAACCGCCCCACAGTGTGTGCTATCGGGATTTGAACCCAGACTAATCATCGGCCATCATCGATCTAACCCACTCAGTCGACTCGGTTTCCACAAAACGGTTCTTGAGATCACATACTACTCTGACATGTGTGAAAAGATTTAAATACAGAGCGCCTTTTAGACAGTGGCCACTTGTAGCTAATGTCAGTTACTTAGCATTGTACAAATTAAGTAGTAAATGAACCCTGGTTGGATCCAAACTGATTAAGTATAATCCTAAATATACATACAGTGATACATGCCCAAAATATGCAAGAACGAATTCGAAGTCTGTAAGATGTAAAGATTTGCTTTTTACCTAAACCATACAGTCCTAGTAGACCTTAATACCCTATGGTTTTGACCAACTATAAACTATTCAATGACAAAAGTGCGTGGAATTTTAAACTAAAAAAGTGCCACAAGACAAGAGCTGATGATTTAAGCAGATTTATGAATAAATGAAAAGTGTTCCATCCATAAGTATGGAATTACGTAAATACTCTATTGATGACAACTTCTTCAATATATATTATGAGGCAATGTTTCGGTACAGATTCCTATACCGTTGGCAAGTGTTCATATTATACTCCTACTTGTTACTCAACTGCTTCTAAAATGCCAATCAGACAAATCGGGTTTCATCCATTCCAGTTGTTTTATATAGCATAACAGGAAGATCCACAGTTTCGGGTTTTCTTGGTGGGCATGTTGAGGACATTCCGAATTTCAGGCTGCTGTGTCCCGTACAAAGCGAATGGAAGCTATGGAAAGAAACATAGAACTGAACCTAAAACCTCTGATGACCTCACCAGTTGAGACAGAAGTGACAAAAATGAAAGAAACCTTTTAAAGAGATTTCAGCTCAGTACAGAAGAGAATCGATGAGCTAAAACATTTCTATGCAAGTATTGTTAAAACAAGGCAAGGTAAGAAATGTTTTGAGAAATGTTCATAAGTAATTAAGGGACTAACGGCTGAGAAAGTTGAGGTATCACAGACTGAACTGAAGGAAAAGGTAGGGCATTTATTAAAAGTTCAGTTAGAATTGGATAATGTAAAAGTTGTGAACTGTGCAAGGGAACAAAGCTCTAAGGAAAACAACCCAGGACTCATCACTTGTCAAATGGCATCAGAGCACCAAACGGTGCAAGTCTTTAGAACCAAACATAGGTTGAAAGCCAAGAGACACATGGATAAAGTATACATTGACTCCTACAAGACAAGAGATGAACTGAAATGTGACAGAAACATGCGTCTGTTGCTTAAGAAACTGGATGTGAATACTAATAAACTGAGACTGCAAAATGGTAAACTATCACAAAGGACAACTACAACCCATTAGGGGTTGTGGTTTGGAATATGGTAGTCTAGGGGTTTTGCCAAAAATGCAAATAATTATTTTAGTTTCAAATGTGGTGTTCTAGATATTTTTCAGTGTGATATATAGATCCTGTCTACATTCGCGTAGAAGCAGAGGCACTGGAGGAGTTGGATCTTTGGTGAACAGTAAGCTTGTCCCATTTACGGAAAAGTTAACAGACTTTTAATACAGAAGGTACAGTGTGGATAAAAAATATAAGACTTCAGCACCCTGATATCTACATCTGTCAAAAAAATGATTACAGAACAGTCTCTTATCCTGGGCTCCATCCTATTGTGCAACTGAGTGCGATAATCAGTCCAGATGTTTTTATACTAATTCATTTAACTGAATACATAAACATTAGTCAGGATGATCGGAACACTTGTATGCTCCTTGTAACCGTTTGTAAAGCACGTCGTACAGTGAGCTCTGTCGTACAGCGAGCTCTGTCGTACAGCGAGCACTGTCGTGCAGCGTGCTCTGTCGTAGAGCGTGCTCTGTCGTAGAGCGTGCTCTGTCGTACAGCGAGCTCTGTCGTACAGCGAGCTCTGTCGTACAGCGAGCTCTGTCGTACAGCGAGCACTGTCGTACAGCGAGCTCTGTCGTAAAGAGTGCTCTGTCGTACAGCGTGCTCTGTCGTACAGCGTGCTCTGTCGTACAGCGAGCTCTGTCGTACAGCGAGCACTGTCGTACAGCGTGCTCTGTCGTACAGCGTGCTCTGTCGTACAGCGAGCTCTGTCGTACAGCGTGCTCTGTCGTACAGCGTGCCCTGTCGTACAGCGAGATCTGTCGTACAGCGAGATCTGTCGTACAGCGAGCTCTGTCGTACAGCGAGCAAAGTTAACGGAAAGCTGGAAACTGTGGAAATCTCAAAACGAGGCCCTGCCGCTAGAAACATTTGACGGTCTAGAACGGAATTGATTATGCCAGTCTCACTGGGCGTGACACAACTGCATAACAGGTGTAGCCATTGAGTATTGTGAATCATTTCACGACCTCAGAGTCAATCTGTGATTTCTTAGTTGAGGTATACTGCCTAAACCTCGACATAAAACACGGTGTTATGTTTAAAATTAAAACTCATTTGCAAATACCATTTTCTTATGAAACAAGGAATTGGAATTCAGTGTAACCACACTAATGAATTGATATATTTTGCTTGACGACTTCAATGCACGATGTGGTACTTCACAGGATATCATTGAAGCTGTTGACAACACATATATCAATGGACAAGGCAGATCTGTTGTGGATTATATCCTGACGGCCTATGAACAATAACATTATGTTGAAGACTTGCGGGATTACAGACACAATCAATACTTTCAACCCGTAACCACCAATCTCAATACCGCATCGCTGTGTTAACATGACAGTTACAAGTTAGTTTCCATGTAACAATTGAAATGGACTCTGGATAAACAACAAACCTACACCAAAGAGCCCTACACTAAATATGACCTGAGCAATATGTATACATGTATACATATACTGCGGACTGTGAAGCTCCTGATCAGCCTAGAAAAGAAGAAGTTTATAATGCGGTTCTATTCACCAAACTGAACAAAACACCTGGAATTGATAATAGTCAGGACGAAATCCTCAAGACCTCCATGAGTGTGAATGTTTTACACAAACTGCTCAATATCATGTTTTTTATCTGGAAAGGTGGGATCATTAATCCTATGGAGAGGGTGATCCAAGAGTACCCACAAATTGCAGAGGTATTGCATTGTTGTGTGTTCCATATAAAATATGCGCTAAAACTCTTAGCACCAGAATAGGTGACTGGTTAGAAAGTAACAGTTATCTAAAAGAATTGCAGAATGGATTCCACAAGGGACTTGATCACTTACAGACGTTAACAAAAATATTATACAACACAAAGATGTCCAGGATGTCAACATATTTGTAGCATGCTGATATGAAGAAGGCGTTTGAGGAATTTACTGTGGTTCAAATTACAACAACAATTTGGAATTCAAGGGTTGATTCTTAACGCCATTAAGTCTCTGTATCAAGGAGTTCGATTCTGTGTAAAAACAAATACAGAAAGTACTGACTGGTTTGACGTCTCATTTGGTATGAAACAAGGGTGCTGCCTTTCGCCACCTTTATTTTCAGTGTACGTCAGTGACTTAGCATGAAGGTTCAGTGCGCCTCAGAGGGCGTGTGTGGGGGCAGAAATTATGCATGGGGGAGTTGGTGTTTGGGTAGGGGTGTTGTGAGGCGTGGTTTGGTTAATCTTTTCACCGGGGATGTGTATGTCTCTGGGAGAGTACTCGGGGATGTGGTTCCGGATAATGTAGATGTGAGGCGTATGGATGACGGTTGGGTTTGAGTTGGTCAGTCTGTATTTGAATGTTGTGAAAGACGTGTAAGGTGATCTTTGTATAGGTTGATTTTTATGAATATGCCCCTTTAAAAAGATTGTTTGTAAACGTCAGTAACTTTATGTTTATGTGTCTTTTCGGCCACATAATGACCCGGTGTGTTTTTAGCAGACTGAGGCTGAATGTGAGAACCGCCTCAGCTGTATGCATATTAGACAATGCAGTCATGTTTATGCCGTCATAACCAAAGATGTCCATATGCGTCAGTAGGTGCTGACAAGGGGTTTTGACATCAGTGTGACTGTGAGAAGCCATCTTCCATCAAGACGTTCATTCTTTTTTTATAGAGTAGATATTTAAACATTTTGAATTGTCGATGCTTCTTGAAACAAAACTCTGCTTAACGGTAAGAATAAATATTCATGTTTCTGAACATATTTTGTTTCAAAAGCTCTGTTTCAGTTTGTAGTTTAATGATACATGAAGAAATGTTATAGCTGCATGGCAGTTTGTAATTAATTGAATCCATATAATTCACCCGGAGATACTCGTCCGAAAACAACATGAAAACGTAGACTAATTTTTACCGATGCCTCATGACCTCACCGCCTTCCACGATGACAATTTGAAAATTGCATCCGCTATCGGGTCTATGGCGATCTACGAAGCCAGCGTATCGTGAACATCCGGGTTAGAAATTAGAATTGGTCTTCAGCAACCCATGCTTGCCGAATGAGGTGACTAACGGGATGGGGTGGTGTTCTCGCTGACTTGATTGGTTGACATGCCATCGAATGTGTGCGTCACTCCGTCAGCCAGACATAAACTTGTACTTTGTTGTATCAAACTTTGTTGTTTTCTATAACAATCAATTACCACCAGTCACTCTAGCCTAGCCTGACTGAGAAGGATGTCCTTTTCTTCATCACCTCTTACGCATATGCTGTGTACTATAGGTCAAGATGCCATATTCTTATTATGTTTGATACATTAGCACACACACAAACGTTTGTGAAGACTGCACAACAAGACGTTTACATGCTACTGATCCCAATAACTGTGACGGCATTACTAAAAACGTCTTAACAAGTTACAACCTTGACAAACATATTTCGAAACGACACTCTTTCTGTTTTGCAGATATACCACCTTTCATGAATGGTTGTTTGTTCTCTTCACATTTATCTTCAATGACAATGCTACAAGAAAGCATGACAATGATTTCTCTATCCAACAACAAAGTCTCTTGACAACCTTACAAGAAAGCATGACAATGATTTCTCTTTCCAACAACAAAGTCTCTTGACAACTTTACAAGAAAGCATGACAATGATTTCTCTATCCAACAACAAAGTCTCTTGACAACCTTACACGAAAGCATGACAATGATTTCTCTATCCAACAACAAAGTCTCTTGACAACCTTACAAGAAAGCATGACAATGATTTCTCTATCCAACAACAAAGTCTCTTGACACCTTACACGAAAGCATGACAATGATTTCTCTATCCAACAACAACGCCTCTCTTGACATTAAGAAAAACACTATAGAATTGAGTCTTCGTTTTGCAGATGCGTTTCGAGCACATCAGACAATATGTGAGTGCGTCTGTCTGGCGAGAACGAACAATCGATATTCAAAAGGTACGAGCAATGTTCCACGAGGTGAACCAAGCACTTGTTTGCCATGAAGAACCGTATAAGTTAACGACTGGGTAAACGTCGATCCTATAACGTAAATAATGGTCAACCATGTGTGGCTTCAACGAACGAGTAAGTGTGTGGGTGAGTTTAGTTTTACGCCGCACTCAGCAGTATTCCAGCTATATGGCGGCGGTCTGTAAATAATCGGGTCTGGACCAGACAATCCAGTGATCAACAACATGGGCATCGATTTGCGCAATTGGGAACCGATGACGTGTCAACCAGGTCAGCGAGCCTGACCACCCGATCCAGTTAGTCGCCTCTTACGACAAGCATACTCGCCTTTTATGGTAAGTATGGGTTGCGGAAGGCATATTCTACCCCGGGACCTTCACGGGTCCTTCAATGTACAACATTCGAATAGCTTCGTATTTGTATGTCTACTGGGCTTCCACAATATTCATCTTTGTTGTACTTTAATCTTTGTTAAAGGACAACATACCCCAAGTCCATACTTAGCCAAGCAATTTGGTTGAGCAACTTCATATTGCTTGAAGATTTTAACAACGTGTTTTCATACAACCTTCCAATAGGCAATGTACAATGTGCGGGTACACAGGTACAATGTGCAAGAGGAATTACAACACAGTTTTCATTTAAACTGACGCTCTCTTAACAGTTTTCTGTATTCTTTGCAAAATAAGACTTCGAAATTGTGTTTTATCGCTGCACAGTCACGGGTTTGCGCAAACTCGATCAAAAATTAGTCAAATAATCAATGTGTATATATTTTCTCACATTGTGTTGAGTTAGCTTTGTTTCAGCTGTAACAAGGCAGTGAGGAGATGTTTGAATTTTGAACCAATGGCCGATAGCATGAGTGAGAGCCACACCGTCCATCAGAAAGAAAGAAAGAAAGAAAGAAAAAAGACAGACAGAAAGAAAGCGTTTGTTGCATGAAAGGCCGTTGGCCTATATACGACGTTTTGATACAGTATGTAAATATATTCATTCTGCTATAATTATTCATTTATTCAATTACTAGGATTTAAATGATGGATATAACATTCAGGAAACTGGTAAAATAATCATACAATAGATTTCTTAGTTTCAGTGCGTGATGTACATGCAATGCCAGATCAGACAAAATTATTTCACTTTTTGTAGCCAAGAGATTAGCAAAAACGGTATAACTGACATGGTTTGGACAATATTGATCGACAAGAGATTTTATTCGCAGTAACTTAAGGTTGGGCCTAGAAACAGTGAGGAATGTAAAATGGAATTCATCTTCAGTTTCCGAACAGCACAAAGTGCATAATCGTAAAGACTTTTCTAAATCATGTTTTCTACCTTCATAGATCATTAAGCTTATAAGACCAAGTCGAAATCGAATTAATGTATTTCTAATGTTTTGGCTTGAAGACAAGATAAAAAATAAAAGGTATACAGTCTTGCCGAAAGTTATCAGTCACACGGTGTCGGAAAACGGTGATAAATATATTTATGCTTTCCACAGATTGTGAGTTATACATGCCCAAAGCCAAGAGACAACAGTAACATACGGCTATGTGAAGCCTATGTGACTTTACCAAGATTATCATACATTCGTAACTATTCGTCTTTTTCCGTGACCTACAAGACCGGAATGACCCGAGTAGTTACGAATAGATTATCATAGTGTAATAGTATGTTGTAAGCAAGTTTAGAAAGGCGATGTGCTGGTATTCTTAAAATTCTAATCCAGAATCGAATACACTTTACGTTAGAAATCACGTAATGAGGTGGCGTCCACATTCTCCATATACCATTGCATTTGGTGTAGACAAAACAACATTTTAAAACCTTCTACAAGCAAGTACGTGCACCTTTCTAAAACATCTAATCTAGGGGTTGCGTTTTGTGAGTTTAGGGGCGTTTTGTTTTAATCCGCTTGCATAAGGAACTCTGTAAAAATCGCAGCTTGGGACACCAGAAATAGTTTTCACATTTTATACACATGTAGGGAAAGTAACCTGCGATCCCTGGCCTTCACTGTGATAGTCTGCTCTTTCGCCACCTGAAGCACTCTGACAGGTTGAAGCGACAATAAACTACATCCAACGTTATAGATACTGAAGATATATTTTCCCAATTTGAATAATAACATCAGCCATTGGATTGAGTGACACAGACTCGCACATTTACAAACCGCCGTCACATAAATGTTTGTTGTCTTGTTTAATGCCTAACTCAAAAATATCCCGGTAAAATTGAGTCGGTCTAGCTGTAATCGAATTTGAACCGGATAATCCAGTGATCATCCTGAGCATCGTCCTTCGCAACTGGGATACGATGACATGAAGCAACCAAGTCAGCAGGCCTGACCACCCGACCCATCACTCGCCTCCGTCCACACACACGGCTTGCTGATGACCAATTCTAAACCGATCTTCACAGGTCATCTTATAAATGAAAACACATCGATCATGTTAACAAACATCCCACAGCGACTATATAAATCTTTATGAGACCGAGTTCGATTCGCTACATTTCTGGTCTCCCCTGTCGTGATAATACTGGAATATTATTCAAATCGGCGTAAAACTAAACTATCTGTTTGTCCGACTGTCGGGGTAAATAATATTGTTATTTCACCAAAGATCGACAAAGTGAAAACGCAAAATGTTTCAAAGGTCCAAATGGTTTGTGATTTCGACTTGTTTTCGCATCTAGAGTGTGTGAAAAAGAGATTGAAATACGTCAAATGGTCAAATTGTTACACTGTGGTATATAAGCGGTTTGGTTAATTTTGACAAAGTTTCGTCCGAAATTTAACGTGTTGATAGGTGCTCATTCAGTAGCTCCTTACACAACTTCCTCGTTATGCGCCTGAATGGGCGATCTCACAAGACGTAATCGGAGAGTTGTGACCGTACTTTCCTGAGAGGTGCCTTATCATGCGTTAAATAGTTTGTAACGAGGTTGTCGGGTTGAATATAATTACATGGGTTGTTTTGTATGTTCTACGAAAATCATGTTCTCTTGGGAGTTCACGCTTTTCATTTCTGAACAAACTGACAATGACTCGCTGTGCACAATAACATGGGTAAATGTATATCCTGCACAATCACATCCTCCTGTCACGCTCTGATGATCAACGACAAGAGTAGCCGTCGAAATACGGTGTGCAAAGTTACTGCCCCGTAATTGTAAAGGGATCTGCTGATCGTACGGTCGAATTACAGGTTCTCTCTATTTGTCTGTTTTATTTTTTTAAATTTCCACTCTTATGTTAAAATTTCCATTCCAGCAGTTTCATGTTCTCCAACTGAAAATATTTCAAGTGAAATATATAAACACACGTTGTGCAGAGTTGCCGCCCTTATTCGACAAGGGATCTTCTGATCGTAGGGTCAGATTCAAGGCTCTCTCTAATTATCTTCATTATTAATGTGCATATGGTTTGTTAGATTCATGAGATTGGACATACTTTCTACATTTCAAATTTTCGTGTGAAACAGATTCTCTGTTTATATTTGAAAGGGGTATTGGTCCCCCTGAGGGCCAGTGCGAAGCAATTTGCTAACAAGAGCTGTCTTCCTTTTGCGTAACATTAACTTGTTATCATTGGTCGAGTCTGATTATTCTGTTCCATTTGTAGGCACCGAATCCTGCTTGTGGGCCTCATCTGTTCAAAGTATATGGACCAGAAAAGAACTGATCTTCAGCAACACATGCTTGTCGTAAGAGCAGAGTAATGTGATCGGATGGTCGGGATCGCTGACTTGGTTGACACATATAATCGTATACCAGTTACATAAACCGATGTTCATAGTGATCACTGGATTGTGTGGTCCAGACTCAACTATATACTGACCGACACCATATAGCTGGAATACTGCTGAATACTCACTCACTCATAGTCTACTATTTGCATTACTTCGGGTTTTCCTCCCTCACAAACCAAATCGCCGTGAAGTGAATGAGACACTGTTCACACAGACAGCCAGAATGATTCTTTATGGTGCAGCAATGTTTGAAGCAGGTTCAAGCTCAAATTAAAACTCACTCTTCACTTTCCACTCACTGACGGTGTTCCATCACATGTCAATGTCAAACTGCTCGTATGAAGTCAAGGTATACCCGGTAACTTTGGTATTCGGGTGAGATTCTTTAAGTACTTTGAGTTGTATGCTTCAACAGATTCCTGGTCACGTGGTTTCTGCCGCGATATAGGGTTTAATGTCGCGGTAGTGGTTGTTACACGTAGCACACAGAGCACAATAGAATCACATGAACAAGTTTAGACCTATATATAGTAAGAATATGTGATTATATCACACAACATCCTGATAGATTGTAATCATGTTGGCTTTTACACCCGCATACAATGTAAGACGGTTAAACGTATTCACAAATCAAACATGTTAAAGTATAAACTTGACTGAAATTAAAATATGTTTGAAGTAAATGCCCATTATTGGCCATTAAGTCAACTATGGACTGGACGTGTAATGAACAAATTAGTTGCTTTCAACACAAGATTTTTCTCCTTTACCACAGGTAGGAAAATCAAAGAAGAATAAAAGTTAGGAATATTTTAATCTTCTTTTTTTATTAAGATATGAATGCATCAAGATTTGTGTGACTATACTTTTTGGTATTTTAACTCTTTCCAACTTTAGTTCTCAGTGGCTACGTGGAACATATCAATCAATGCTGTCCAAGGGGCGGTGGGGTAGTGAGGTGGTAGAAGAGTGCGCTCGTTACGCCGAGCGCACAGGTTCGATTCCCCACATGGGTACAATGTGAAGCATATTCCTGGTGTCCCGCGCTGTGATATTGCTACAGGTGGAGTAAAACAACACTCACTCTTTGGCACTCCCTTCCCTCCATACTTCTTTAATCCAAATTAGACCACAGTTCCTACCCAGTGTCCTACCCGCGTGGTGTGTTGTGGGTTTTGTGAATGATTCCACACATTTATTACAGTCTCACTGTAAGGTCAGTGGGCGGGTAGTCTGGGAGAAGCCATTGCGAAACGATCAAAAACTGTTTATTTCATAACTGTATTTTTGATTGAAAAACGGATTAATTTACGTCACGAAATGGCATCTCTTACAATATTTTTCACGATTATATGGATGAAAAACTGTATTACAGTATCAGCAACGTTACGGTGTTTCTTGCCAAACGCCGAATAGCCAACCTATTTGATGGAGGTCTGTAGGCAATCGAGCCTGGATCACGTAATCTAGTGATCAACATCATGAGTAGCCTGACGCGACCTTCTACTAGGTTTTGTTAGACTCAGTGGTGTAGTGTAACGAAATACACTGAGACGAAGTTTACTTAGACTGTTTTAAATGAAAAAAAGGCAATGAAGAGAATTTTTAACAGATACAAAATTTACACTAGCTACCGTCATTCTATTTTCACTAGCCCGGGGAAATTATATCTAGCATCGGGCTATCGGGCTAGTGGTTATTTCGGAGGCGGCATGTGTCAACCAAGAGCCTGACCATCCGATCCTTAGTCGCCTCTTAGGCATGGTTAACTGAAGGAAGCTTCTAAGACGAACCCCCACTGGAACGTTGTAGGTTGTAACGCCGTTATCAAAGCAACACTCGACAAACTTCTAAATATCTATCAGAGACGTCATTTGTCGCAACGTATCTAATAGAACGTTTGACAAGGAGGTAGGACGAACATTTCACAAACTGCTCAGAGATCGTCCTACGACCAAAGCTCATGCTCCGTACGTAGGGGCTATGGGTTAGCAACGTTCCACGCCATCGCGAAAGGGATATAAATTTCAGAGTATTCCGGAAGTAAGGAATATGGTGAATGTCGTCCGTCTGGTCCAGTTCTTCAAGTCTGAACAAGCCTACACAGAAGCAACCATTGTTCAACTGCAGAACGACGGCTAGTTACGCCCATCACGCAAGAAGTATAGAGACGTTAGCAGTGGATGTCTCGCCCTGTGTGATGACCTCCACCATGGAAGAAAATCAGTTCTGCAATACCTGGATTGTGTATCTCATTTAACACGTAAATGCTGAAAAAAGTCTGGTGATTCCAGAATGTTGCCATGTTATTGATGTTACTTATTTATGTTGATAAATTATTACTTCAAATTCATTATTGGGATCGGTGTTGTTGCCAGTTACAACTAGTTCGTTTATTAAGCATGCAGTTAAGCGTACATGTACTATATACCACTGCCCGTTAGCCTGATACAAACTATACCCTAATCCCTCTGTTCTTTTCAAGACTTCCCATTTCCAAAAGTAGACACAGTGAAGTAAACCGGACCAGCGTTGATCCATCCGCTTGGCAGAGTTCCTATTATAACGCTACTACAAGTATTTATGGCACAATACACCATGTCCTGATATACGATTTACCCTGGGCTTGGGCTGATAAAGGTGGGATTAACTAGACATGCATCCTCAACAAGTGGGTGGGTGTTATCTTCTGCACACATCAGCTTCCAAGCAAGAAAAGCAAGGCAATAATGCTATGCAAGTTTTGTTTGTCGTGAGTGGTTGGTTGAGTGAGTGAGTGGGTGAGTGGGTGAGTGGGTGAGTGAGTATGGTTAAAGCCATATTCCACACATTTTACAGGGTGCATAGACACAAGAAACACTATACAGAATCCAACCAGATCTGATCTTCGGCATGAGGAGGGCACCTTCAACCACTAGGCTACCAAAATCGGGTTTTGATTTCCAGTTACATCATAGCCTGTCTGCTTAACCTTGACACCTTCCATTTATCAGCCTTTCAAATGGATCTGCTTTTGTATTTCAAACTTATACTTAGATATAGTAATTCAGTGGTTTACCTATATATGCTTCATGTTTCACTTATCTGTGACTTGACAATCTTTGTATTTAAATCTCTTACCTTGACATGCTCTGCATCACCATAAGGTGCCATATGTTTTAATTTTTTACCTTTGATGTACTTTGTATTTCAGTCTTTGATTTTAGGTACTTAATATTTTAAACTTAACCTTGATGTGCTTCATGGTGTAATCAGGGTGGCCGGGTAGCCTAGTGGTGAAAGAGTTTGCTCATCACAGTCAGCCCAGTTCAATTCTCCTTCTGGGCACAATGTGTGAAGCCCATATATGGTATCCCTGACCGCGATGTTGCTGGAAAATTGCTAAAAACGCATACAAATAAATTCACTCACATATTTCAATACTGTAACTTAAATGCTTAAATATTTTAAATGGATATTTACATAATTTAAGACTTAAATCTTCTTGCACTTTGATATTTTACTTTTAACATGGACAACATTTCAGTCTGTTCCTTTAATGTATTTTAATCTTTCAATCAGTTCAACAAACTAGTCAACAGATATACATTTATTCACAAAGTCTTGTATATTACTGTACATATAATATATACATAATAAAAACTTTCAAAATATCATGCCAGCTATCGAATATATGATTTGTACATAAACAAAATATATGTGCAAGTTCCTCAACTTCTCACAACAATTTTTCACAATTCATTTGTTTCAAGGCAACAGGAAATATTGTATTCTAGAGGCCAAATTGTTCGCAATACAATACCACATGGAATACAACAGACGGACAAGGCTTCATAAGACACAGTTGGTACAATACACTATATACCCATCTAACATTGCTCAAACTCATTTTAAAAACGAAACATTATTTTGTTCCTAAAATGGTTGGAATTAAAGATTTCCACAGAAAATATATGTAACACTTGTACAGGACATGAGGCTTGAAGCAAGGACTTTTTATAACACAAATTATCACATTGAGAGATGTCCTGTCTTATGGTTTTGAATGTGAAGGTTACATTACTAGATGAATCTTAGGGTTTCCACGTGATGACCTTGACAGCAATCTGGGCCGCTTTTACGACTGCTGGGATTTCATCCTGTGTTCTTGCCTTGATCTGAAATAAGCAAACAACTGTACTGGTTGTTTATGCATTGTGTCACTTCTAAACAGCAGTTTTTGTTTATGTATTCTGTCATCAAATCACAGGCTGTACTAGCTCTTAACAGAGAGTGTCTTCATATCTGTTCCTGACAGAGATGATCTGCTAAATATAATGTTGTTTGTTTGTTATTTAATGCCACACTTAGCAATATTCCAGCTATGTGCCTGGACCACACGATCCAGTGGTCGACAGTATGAGTATCGATCTACACAACTGGGATACGTTGATGTGTGTCAACCAAGACTGTGAGCCTGACCACCCAATCCTGTACATCGCCTTTTGTGACAAGCATGGGTTGCTGAAGATCAATTCTAACCCAGATCTTCACAGGTCTACAAAATATTTACATTATAGGATAAAAAAATGTTAGTACTATTTATTTTGTATTTCAAAATTTACTGACACACTGATGTGTATATGATCATACTGCAAAGGCTAAACCAAGGTCAACTTAAAACCTGTCTGAATGTTTCACTGAATATTCTAATGGCAGCCATTTTGAAAACCTGAACACAGTCTTCCACACACATGTAGATATCCTAATCGATTTGACAAACATGTAAGCATGATGCTGCCTGTGATGACAGACATCATGCTAGGGTTGCAGTCAACGTTGGTCTTCAATTCTCGCTAACTGACATTCAACCCACTGATCAGAAAAATCAACAGAAAGGACCTCACAGTGCAACCCACTTGGTGTGATTTTACACACGCTTCAGACTTTAGATGTTCTCATTACACGTGTCATAGTCAATGCTCAAGTAGACACCACTTGACTAAGTTATACTCAGCTAAGTACTTCTTCAGCAATCACTACTTTATTAAGTAATGCATAGCTGGGAACTGCCCACACAACAGCTTAAAGGTCACATGCAACCCATAAATCAACATAATTAAAACACAGTTACCACTTATTCATGATATATAAAATGCACTGCCAATCAAAAGAAAACAAATAAACAAAATTATAAGCGTATAATTGCATATTTAAAAATGGAGTATTTTGAACTTGGGTTTACCACCCTCAAAATGAAGCAACCACTATAACCGAACCCAGTCAGAGCCAGTGGGTATATGTGCTCAATTGTAACGAACCTTTTGCATTGGCCACTGGTTCATTTGACGATACGCTTAGCTGGCTCTTTGTTTATGGTTTATAAGCCTGATAGATGTTAACTGCATGTGGTCAGTCATTGAAGCTGTGCATTGCAAATTGTCATTAGCAGACCGGCAGGCAGACATAAGAGTCAATAAATCAGACATTGAGTTTTCTGTGTGACACTGTCTGCTTAACACACTCAAAAAGGTTTTTTTCGTGTAACGAGTAAATATCTCGTTGTTTGTGTACACAATCAAGATTAGACTATTGCTCACATCATCCTACTCCAGGCAGGCATACTGTTTCAAGCTATGCGAACCTACTCACTGCGCATGCGTTATGAGAGCAGTGCAGCATACCCGTTGAAACCACTTTTTCCCCCCAAGCTAAGCAAACCTACTCACTGCGCATGCGTTATGAGTGCAGTGCAGCATACCCATTGAAACCACTTTTTCCCCCCAAGCTACGCGAACCTACTCCCTGCGCATGCGTTATGAGTGCAGTGCAGCATACCCGTTGAAACCACTTTTTCCCCCCAAGCTACGCGAACCTACTCACTGCGTATGCGTTATGAGTGCAGTGCAGCATACCCGTTCAGAAACCACTTTTTCCCCCCAAGCTACGCGAACCTACTCACTGCGCATGCGTTATGAGTGCAGTGCAGCATACCCGTTCAGAAACCACTTTTTCCCCCCAAGCTACGCGAACCTACTCACTGCGCATGCGTTATGAGTGCAGTGCAGCATACCCATTGAAACCACTTTTTCCCCCCAAGTGCTAGAGGAAAAGTACTGAAAGGTATCAGAATCTGCAAAGTTGTGTTTTATGATGCATGTGACTCATGAAGAATTTGGTAAACATTGATTTGAACAGCGTATCATCGTCTTTAAGTTGTATCACAGAGTGTTCTAATTAATTCCGGTGTGTAAAGCCAACGGTTGTCTACATGCCGGTCTCAGATGTTTGCTCAATAAGCAAGTGCATGGTGGGAAGATTTGTTTCGTCCAAAAATACAGAATGGAACAAGGGATATAACTTTGCACAGTGGCAAGTTTATAATATATAGGTAAGGGTCCATATTTTTTCATGAAGCATAACAAAGGAAAACACAACAAATCATTCAATACTTCAATTAATAAACCAAACGCTACGAAACTACTAAATAAAACAGACACATAAAGCATGAAACATTAGTTGAAGACAAATGAGGTTTCAAAATAAAGTGTATACTGGTTCTTTAATAAGCTTTGAAAAAATGGGTCATGCAGGCAGGTACGGAAATAAACACTAAATGCCTAGAACACTTCATAATGACTCAGTGTTGCCAGAGAACAAAATCATTTTTTCAAGAGCCTACCCACAACTCAAATATACACTACTAATATGTTTGCTGGTTTGTCAGTACTTAAATTAAGACCAATGGTCAACTAAGCACAACTTCACAAGGTACTGCTGCCTGAATGTCCAACTAGACTCACCAGATCCACGTGTTTGAGTAGTGTCTCCCTCCCCTCTGGGGCCTCCGAAAGACAGGTGAGAGCCTGGGGGAAGATGAGAAAAGGGGGTACAGCGAGTAACATATAACATAAAAACATGTTGCTTCACTAAATGTTTTTTATTTACCTTTTATGTAGGAAGAATATATTTTGAATTTCACAGCACTTAAATTAAGTAAAAAGATCACTACACTATCCTGGCAAAACAAAGGGAGACAACTTTGCTTGGAGTGATTTTTAGCAAGAAAACCACTCATGTTGCTTCACTAAATGTTTTTTATGTATCTTTTGTAGGGGAAGAATAAATTTTTAATTTCACAGCGGTTAAATTAAGTAAAAAGATCATTACGCTATCCTGGCAAAACAAAGGGAGACAACTTGGAGTGTTTTTAGCAAGAAAATCACTCATTCAACTGCTCTAATGCAACAATGTTAAATAATATTTGTAGCTAAAACAAAACACTACATATTGTGCTGCGATGACCAATTTGGTGACAGTCGTTACAGCCCATCAGTCAAGATACTGTACTTACTTTCAGAGCATTGAGTCGCACCTCGCTGATGGGATCTTCAACTAGCTCCACTAGATGTGGGATAGCGTTGTCTTTAATAGCTGTGTACTTTCCTTTGGTTGTGATTGTTATTCTGTCAAAATAGACCATATGTGTGGGTGTTAGGTAATTAGCCAGAAAGTGTTTTACTTTGTGCTGCTTTTAAAGTCATCCATTAATATTATGGCAGGGAATGCCAGAAATGGGCTTCACAAACTGTACCTATGTGTGGAATTGAACACAGGTCTTCAATGTGACAAGTGAAAACTTTAACCACTAGGCCTCCCTACCGTCCCTGAGTAATGCATTGATGATGATGATGATGATGATTATTATTATTATTGTTATTTTTTTAGTTTTACCAAGCTTTAAGCATTATTTCAGCCATATCATAGCACTAGACACCAGAAATGGGCTTCACACATTGTGCTCATGTGGGGAATTGAAGCTCAGAGTCCTCATTACCCACTAACCATCAGGCTACCTCACAACCTGCTAATGCGAATATTTTTTTAAGCGTCTACTGGATCTTTTACTGGATCTTTGGTATCAAATGAAATAATTAATTACGTCATTAAGGCTCCTGCAGCGTTTGCTCTGACATCTGGCGTGGCGTCTTTCAGCATCTTGATGAGGGCAGCAACAGACTCGACCTCTACTGCCTTGTTTTTGCCATCAAGGGGAACACTGGAACAAAGACTTCGCATAAACAACCTGACTGGCCAGAGGAGTTTGATGGACATATGTGCTGAAAATAATCTGTATTTGAAGAACCTATCTACAGTGTCCTTCGTGATTCCCTCTCACCCTCTCATCTATAGTAATCTTGCAAGGAGCTACAGACCTGTGCCAAACGTATTTGTCACTTGATGTCATTGCCAAAGACTTACAAGTTAATTTAGTGAAGCATCAATAATTTTCTTACATTTGATTTTCCTAAGATCCATGTCACATTTTGCACATTTGTGACAAATGATCTTACCTACAATTACACAGTTTCTGTTTAATTTTCTATTGCTTATAATTATTGAATGGAAACAATTTAATCAACATGTGTACAGTGCTGCGAACTCATTTAATATGGCAGGCTGTAGGATTGTGCATCATAACCACAGGTTAGTTGATAAATGTGATGTCATTAGTTAAACAGTGGCTGGAGAATTGTGTGCACAGAGCAGAGAATTGATTTCAAATTTCAAGCAGCCTGTCAAATTTGACAAATTAGAACCATCCTACATTCACTTCATAACAATTATTTATGCGACACTGATGATATAACATGAAAGTCTGTGGAAATGATGTCAAGTGATACTTTTGGCATGTTTCTGTACTTTCAGTACCAATCTGCTTCCTCCTAACAGGAGGTCTCTGAACAAAGGGACATCACTCTGCATAGCCAGGTCTAACTAAACTTTGATTTTCTTGAAAATATTACAGTGTCTTCAGGAAAACAGGCTGTCTGAGCATATCACGTGATGGTTCAACTCCAGACAGTGTAATATGACATATTCCAAGATTAACATGATGCGTCTCTCACCTGAGGTCCATGATGTCCCGTGCCGCCTTGGCGCGAATCACCTCGGACTCATGAGTGAGAAGTTGGGTAAATGTTTCCATTGCGCCAGATGCCAGCGCTTTCTTCGTATCGACACGCATACAGTAGTGCAGTGTGTCCAAGATCAGCTCCTTTAACATACAGGAATGAAATTCAGAAAAATACCCATGTATTAAATAAACGTTTATTGTCATTCAAACAAAACATTGATGTACTTCAGGACTTCAGGTTCATTTACAAATGTCATGAATTACCTTGATTTCCTCCACTTCTGACTGCAACTTCTTCACCAATGTAGGAACCAAATCGCCGGTCACGATACCCTCCGCACCTAGCAAGTGCATACACAATAAGTGAGTGAGATAGGCTAATATTACATTCTAAGGGTAGAATAGGTCTTCAGCAACCCATGCTTGCCATGAAAGGTGACTATGCTTGTCGTAAGAGGTGACTAACGTGATAGGGTGGTCAGGCTTGCTGACTTGGTTGACACGTCATCGGTTCCAAATTGTGCAGATCGATGCCAATGTTGTTGGTCATTGCAGGTTCGATTATTTACAGACCGCCGCCATGTAGCTGGAATATTGGTGAGTGCTGCGTAAAACTTAACTCACTCAATCACTTCGTTTAAATTCTTTAATATTTGTTTCTGATGACATGTTTGTTGGCTGATGCCAGTACATGGCAGACATCTGTAAATAACGTGTGGACCAGACAATCCAGTGATAAATACCGGTATAGTGAGTATTGATCTACGCAAGAGTGATACAATGATATGTATCAGCCAAGTCAGCAAATCTAAAACCTGGTCTCAGTAGTCGCCTCTTACGATTGAGTTAGTGAAGAATGGGTTAGTGAAGATCAATTCAAACCTAATAATGCTTTGTAATCCATTTGAACCAGGTCTTACTGTGTGCCAAGTAGGTTGAATTAAAAGCAAATTTGATGAAAGTGGACAAACTCTGAAACCAGCAGTACATACCTGGAGGCGTTTCTGATATCATTTCAATAGCTTGATGAGCATTCTTCCTGGCGATATCTTCCTTATCATCAAACAGTTTGGAAATCGGCATAATAATACCATGCTCAAGGAAAGCATCCCTGCCGATAGCATGACCTGGAGTACAACAGTATCTTGTAAATGTAAAGTTATGAGATCATTAATGTATAGTAGACAACATCATCTACCTGAAACATGTAATGATATTAAATTTCTTGATGAACATCGCATTGGTGATTCTTTGTTTGTTATTTAACATCACACTTAGCAGTATCTCAGCTTTATGATGGCAAGTGTGTAAATCTGGACCAGACAATCTAGTGATAAATACAAACATGGATCCAGTGATGAGCCATGAGACAAGTCACTCTCTCAGTTATAACCAGTCTTTTGACAAGCATACATTATTTTGAAAGTATACTCTTCAAAAAAAGAAGGGGAACCTGGTATAAAGGAAACAATGACAATGTTACAATAACATTCATGTTGTGTATGCAGCATCATTTCTCGTTATCACCAAATGCAAACACAATGCATGGGAAGCACTTGCACAACGTGGGAGCGTCCTACACATGCATGGAGTGTCAATATGAATCTTGACGTTTTTAAGGCCACTCAGTAAATCACAGTACACCATTTTTTCCAATAATTTTCTTGCATCTGTGCATGGTCAGGGTTTTCAGGGTCATATCACACACTACTGACTGAAGATTGTAAACTTGAAATTTTCATGTCATACTCCAGTCACCTAGCAAGGGGCAGAACTGCTTTGAATGAAAACATCCATTTTTGTTTAATTGTATCAACATTGATTCAATCAAATATATCTCCCAATTTTCACAACTGTACATTGAAAGTACAGTTCCCCAACTTTTTTGAACAGTATATATAAGTGGTAACTGTTACATATCTTAGAAGTATTTCCCTGAAAGAGACAGAACAAACTGATAGATACAGAGGTACAACTGGGAAGTGAAATTCATACCTGCGATGACAAATAGACTCTCTGTCGACTTCTGCCTTACTGTGATGTCACTATCTTCTAGAAGATTTTTTAAACTCTGAGCAATGCCTGAAAAGTAAACAAAAATACATCTGCCTGTATTCTCAAGGCAACCATTTGTTTGTTTTCAATAGACAACTCACAATTGGTTCATTAAACATGTTATAATGTCAGTAAACCTGGATGAAATGGGACAATTTTGGGGGGATCATTTACATTAAAGTTTCACACACACGATTTAACATACATGAGGAGCATAAAATACAGTGACTTTTACAATGAACAGTAAATGGGGTATAGTTACATGAATCAGCTTTTCAATAAAATATATAGTGATTTAACAAAATTATCATTTTCACCAGAAACTAAACATACATTTTGTTATGTCGTAGTACTGCTTAATTTGACTTGCTATATACCCAAAATTCAGTATGTTCAATTTTTTCACTATTTTTTAATATAACGTCTTTCACAAACAGAATAGCAGCCATCATAGCATTGTTATTTTTTCCTTTGATTCTGACCATTATCTTTGAAGTTGTGAAATTAATGTGAATTTGAGCTGTTTCTGACCATTTTCTAAGCTTTTCCAAATTTTGAATACTGGATCACAATACCAAAACAAGTCTTCTAATGAAATGGGACAATGTAAGTCTCTTATCAGCAGTCAGTACATAAGAATTTGTAAAAGTTTAGTTAATATATGTTATCATTTTGTATGTGCTTAGAACACATACATCCCTGCACCATGGAGTAAGGTGCTATGGCCAATTTATCAATATTATCAACAACTTGATAAATCCCCACAAATGGAACAAATTCTCACCACATCTAAGTGCCTCAGCTATGTGCTCTGGGTCATGCAGATAATCACAAAGTGACATGACAGCTCTCTGACGAACAAGCAATGTGTCATCATTCAGTTCACGATTCTGCAGGGTGAAGTAAAAAAAATAATGACAAACATTTCAAATTAATTTACTCAAGAAAGAATGTCAGATACATTTCTTTGATTCATAATGAATACACATACATGTATTGTATATGGGTGTTATTACTCACATATGGTGAGAACAAATGTGAAGTATACTGAACCTAATAAATAGGATTTACCTTGGTAAATTACTATGAGTATTTCAATATAATTGAAATATTTCATGGAATCACGCACCATCGTTTGATATTTTGGCACCAATAAACTGTGACTCAATTTTGTGACTCAGTGGAACATCGTGAGTTTATCAAGTAGTGACATACATATATGAAACCAAACAAAATCATGAAAACCAAGTATTTGTTATGGTGATAGAAACACTTGGTAAACAAAAACAGTGAGAAATAAACATAATACAAGATCATGAAAGTGTGATAAAAAAATTCAAACTGTACCAGTCTTGGTATTGCCCGATCTCCATACGCTAATGGTGTTCGCGTAACATCAATTTGTGGGGGGTATTTTGCGGATATAACCGTCAACGCCATGGTGTGAACGTGAAAATGAACCGCTATGCTGAACTCCCGTTCACACCTGGCTCCAATTTCCGCGTGCGTTGCTATAACAACAGTTGGTCAACTTCGGTAAGCCGCACATAGTATGGAAGAAAAATATAGAGCAGAGTTTATATAAAACTTCATTATATCGATAATTCTGTTGTTAAGTCGGTCTGGAACTTTATTTGCAGTATAATTAGAGGTTTCACGATGAAGGAAAATACCAACCGCGGCTTGACCTACTTCTCAGTTTTGCAAATGGCGACTTGACAGGCCCGCGACATTTGAATCAGTAATATCTCAGCGGAGAGATACTGACAAAACTTCATTGTTGTTACTCAGGTTGGTTTATATGTTTAAGTTTATTCCCTTTTTATCTTACAGGGTCCTCCTTTCAAATATAATTCAGGGGAACAAATGTACACAGACAAATGTAGATCGTCTGTAACATCCAAACTAATGGCTACTTCAGTTAGACTGTTAGGCAATTTTGTGAAGCACACTAATATTGAAGAAAGCGCAGCAACTATGATTACATCGAATTATTAAGATTAAGCTTTCTCCATGCTGAAGCAAAAATGTTAATTCTGAAATATATTCTGGAAGATAAAAGCAATTATGTGCTTTATTATCACACTCACAGCGAGGTTCGAGCTGTCAAGCATTTGGTAATAGAGTGTATTTTATGCATGAAATAGTTGTGGATGTATTTGCGAACCCCTGACTTATGCCATGATTAACGTCGAATATTTTCATTTGTACCTACACCCAGATGGTGGCTATGGGTAAATGGGAAAGGTACACAAGAGACATTCATTTAAAGTGAATCCAGTATCATCAAAAGAAGAGGAGAAAAGAAAACAAAGAGAATCAATTCTTGCAGGTATAATAAAAACAATTCAAAATCAGCATTGCATTTTGCTTTGAAGTTTTGCAGTTGATGCAATATTGAAACAAGTGTTTGAGATAATGTTAAGTTTCACCATGCAGTCATCACTACTCATCAGGACATCAGACTCTTTATTATACACAGTGGAAGCTGTCTAAACCGGCACTCATCCGGACTGAAGAAATAATCCTGTTTAGACAATGTGTCGATTTGTAGAGCTGATGAAAAATGTTCAAGCCATAGACAGGACTGAGATTTTATGCTGCTGTTGACACCTTGCCAGATTGGACAGATGCCGGTTTTGACAGCTTCCACTGTATAAGTGGTGAAAGTGACATATCTTCTGCCTCTTGTGGTAGTACAGAACTTGTATCAGTCAGAAACCACATGCTTTGTGACAAATTCATTCAATACTTGTCATTTCGGTCTCTGGACACTGGTGCTGAAGCAGCATTTCAGTATTTATTAGGTAACATGCTTTAGGTACATTTACCAACATGAACCAAACTGAATGGTAAAAACCCATCATGAAGATGTAGTCATACTCAACTGACAACCTGGAAAAGATATAATAGATATAATTTTTTTAATTACAGCTTTTCGCAGACATTTCCAAGCAGCCAGGTATGCAGTAAATACAAGTCACCCTGGCAACACAGGTATCGCAGATGTGACAAAACCAAAACAATTCATCCTGTTGTGCCACTCATCTGACGCTAGTGACTCCAGTATGGGCAGTCAGGACGAAATACTTCAACGTAAACGAAGGAGAAAGACAAGGGCTGAAAGAAACAAAACAAGATCAAAATCAGTTTCAAGCAAGGTATCTTGACAGTTCAAAAACATTTAGACACTTAAGTTTATGTATTATTATTTTGTGTTATTACTATTGCTAATAGTGTGCCAGATGTGTATGGAATAGTTTTATAGGTACTATGTTATGTTGTTTGCTATATTGAAATAGAAGCATTGTTATAGAGTATTATTGTATAGTTAAGTTCCAAACTGAATATTGTCCTTGCTTTGATTGTGACAAATTTGGCACTGGATTCATCACTTCAGCCACAGTTCCCGTTTGGAAAGAGGCATCATGCAAAATGAGCATTACTGTCATTTATTGGTACTTACTTAGGTGTTGTGAGATCTTTTGATGTATGGATGCTCATATTTTGTTAGGGTGAAAAACAGTTAAGCTGTTTAATTCGCACTGTAATTGTTTTTATTTTCAGAATGACTCAGATAGTAAAGCTGATGTCAACAAACACTTAAAAACTGCACACAACATATCTTATGTAAGTTGTATTTAGCACAACCATTTTAATGTATTATTATGCTTAATATCTATCACCACCTCTGATAAATTCTAGAGATGTGACAGTCCAGCTGAGGATTGTGTTATAACTGCTTGTTACTAGTGTTCTATTTGGTTAAAGTTCAATGTGTGACTACTTTTATACTGATGTTTTATAAGTAGTAACTACACAGATGAGAAAATATTCTTTTATTCAGTAAGATTTTGATATGTTTTCATATCCCAGTCCAATCCTTTTATGTCCGATTTGTCCTCAGCCATTGAGATCCAAAGGACTAAGCCAGAGAGATGACAGTTTCAATGTTATTACACAAGGCAGATTAACAGTAAGTTGGATGCAGTTACAATGGCCAGCATAACCTCCAGCACAGCTTATATTAACAGTACCTAATTCACCAAATAAAGTATTCTAATAGGGGCGAGAAAAGGGCCTCAGCGATTAAAAAAAACCCTGTATATTTACTGGGCACCATCAAACAATTACCATAAGCCTCATCACTTGTAACACAAAATTTGGGTATTTGGGAAATTTTGGTGGGGCGGGGAGAAGATTATTTCCCTGAAAACAACCTGTTCAGTTTGAGGCATATTTACAAACAATCAATTAATTCAACAAATGAATATTTTTGACAGCAATATAAATCAAAATTCACTCTATGATTTAGGAAAATAAAATCTATAGTAAAATAGTTTTAATGTTTCAGAAACGACTTGGATTGTTCAACAAGAGCAAGAAATCAGAGACAATATCTCGAAGTACGTGTCTTCCATGTTTCTCAATTCCTTCATTTGACATCTCATCTGTTTGTGGTGTACATCTTGGTTTAGCTACAGACTTAAAGACATGGTCCCTGTCAAGAAATATGAAAGAACATGGTTTACACGAAAAAAGAGCATCCCATTTTCAGAAGATGGTTGACACAGATATGTGAAGATATGCTTCTAACAAACTAGCAGAGATTATTTGTAGTTTTGCCCTGACCCTATGTGGTATATTTAATTCATAATGTGTGTAAATAACTACAGTTATAATTGTATAATTATAGTGGTCCCAAGGGTGAAAAATTACTATCGCTTTGGGTCACTTTGTGTTTCTTCGTAGCTGGCTCTGTCTCTTACAATAAAATATCTTATAATACAACTTCAGGTAGGTTCATAACAAATTTGATTATGAATCACCTTTTCAAATAATATGGCTGATAATTCAAGCAAAATGACTTTATTTTACAACCCCTTGTCATTGTTTCAGAACCAATTGAGCTGACAGAATCTACAAAGAAGGAAACTGAAGATGACTTGAAGAAGATATTAAACATTCCCCATGATGACAGCTCTGATGCCCCCATGGAGGTTGATGCCCTGACAGTCAATAATGAATGGTAATGCATTCTGTGCTTCTATGTTTTTGAATCAGTAATGACAGAGTTACAGGGTGTTTTAGGGATAAAAAGTGTACATCTGATGGTTGGGGAGAATGTGAATCTGTGATTGATTGATAATGATATTTTGTGTTCGTATTGAAATTAAAATGTTCACAGTCATGATGGTTACAGGGATTGGGAAAAAGAACTTTGACAATGGGCCATTTTCAGGATTGTTAGCCATTTTCTGAATTTAGAATGGGCCGCTGCCCTTGTATCAATGCTGTATAGTAAGCTTTAAAATTGTAATGGGCCATGCTTTGTTCTTATGTGCAAAATGGCCCATGGCTCCTGCCTTTCCCAATCCCTGTGGTTATTGGTAATACCTCTTTTTCCTATAAACAATTTAGCCTATCATTTCAGAACATGTTTCTTGACATCTCAGGGATTTGGCAAGGCAGGGACCATGGGCCATTTTGCTCATTAGAATAAATAATGGCTCTGATTACACGATGCCATTTAGAAAGTGGTCAAATGCAACATATGTCATATTTGGGATTTCACTTTCTTAGTGAAGTACAAATTCTAGTACTTTTTTCGGTTGAGTCCCATCCGGGATTCGAACCCGCACCCTCAGAGTCAGGCACCTAATCGCCAGCACACAAAGTCAGCCGCCTAGCCCGCTCACCCACCGCGACTTTCAAAAAGTACTAGAATTTGTACTTCACTAAGAAAGTGAAATCCCAAATATGACATATGTTGCATTTGACCACTTTCTAAATGGCATCGTGTAATCATAGCTTTCGGCCGTGGGAGCCATGCCAATTTACACTCATCAGAGGGGTACACAAAGTACGCAGTCTAGACTACCAGTTGTCCGACTTTCATTTTTGTGGAAGTCGCGGTGGCTGAGCGGGCTAGGTGGCTGACTTTGTGTGCTGGCGATTAGGTGCCTGACTCTGAGGGTGCGGGTTCGAATCCCGGATGGGACTCAACCGAAAAAAGTACTAGAATTTGTACTTCACTAAGAAAGTGAAATCCCAAATATGACATATGTTGCAAATAATGGCTCATTAAAATTTGAAGTCTACTATTTATACAAGGGCTGTGGTCTGTTCTAAATTCAGAAAATGCCTAATAATCTTGAAAATGACCCATTGTGAAGATTCTGTCTCCCAATCCCTGCATCTGTGCTTCATAAATGGCCAGTTGGTCTTGAAGCATTGTAACAAAGAAAATAGAAGCTGTCAGTTGAGAGAGTTTTTGTCTTGTCAACACTTGTATAGCTTGTATTGACACTGACTTGTTTCAGCAGTACAGTCATGTCATCTGGCCATTCAGCAGTAGAGTTATATCAGCCTGTTTCTAGTAAGAAGATCACACCTGTCTCCACACTGACACAAAGCAAGCCTCATACTAACAGGTAGTACAAAATACATGTCACTGAGGCAAGGAGATGTCACTTTAAACTAGTGTATGAAGAATACAATTTGCTCACTTGCATTCTTAGTTCAGTATGTGCACAAGATTATGATCATCCATCTTTCAGTGGTATTAATATATCTCCTTTTTCAACAAGATATGTAGTGATTCAGTTGAAATGAATAAAAAGACATAAAAAAATGTAACAAATATGAAGTGATATTTTCATCGTTTTTTATTGTCTTGTGTTTTAATTATAATTTGGAAATGCATCATAAATAGATGGCATATTTGGCAAAAACTCTTGAAGAAAAAAAACAGAAAATGTGTTAGCAGAGCAGGTCTCCAAACTAATGTTAAAGGACTAGGTGAGTGGGCTTGTACACACTTACTTGATACCGGTAACCTGTATCCAGCCTAACCTAATTGACCTGAAGGCATGTACCCCAAGTCATTAAACAATCAGAATTTATCTGATTTTCAAAATTCCCTCTAATTCTTACCGGTTCAGGGAGCTGGATTGGACATGAATGTAGATGGTATTGACTGTGAATTATGTCATACTTAGGAGATACACCTGTGTTTTGAAATTAGAGGTAGTATAACAGAATTGTATAAGATCTAAATTTAATTTAAAACTGAATGTGTCATGGTAGAATGTCGGTTTTAAGTATCTTTAACTAAGATACAAATTATAACAACAGTCATCAGAAGATGACATATTCCCTCCTCTCAAAACACACCTCTCACTTTTCAGACTAGGTCCGAAATGTTTCCATGGAAACCAAGAAAATAATACATCACAAGATCCTGTACATAGCAAAAGGCACCACTATAGGTTCTGACTGATGTATCTACCAAGTTTTGCAGAAAAATATTAACGGTTCTTGAGTTCTGCTCCGGAAACGAAACACACCTCTCACTTTTGAGACTATGTCTGAAACATTTCCATGGAAACCAAGAAAATAATAAATCACAAGATCCTGTACATAGCAAAAGGCACCACTTCAGCTTCTGACTGATATATCCACCCAGTTTTGCAGAAAAATATTGAACGGCTTTTGACTTCTGCTCCGGAAACAAAACACACCTCTCACTTTTGAGACTATGTCTGAAACATTTCCATGGAAACCAAGAAAATAATAAATCACAAGATCCTGTACATAGCAAAAGGCACCACTTCAGCTTCTGACTGATGTATCTACCAAGTTTTGCAGAAAAATATTAACGGTTCTTGAGTTCTGCTCCGGAAACGAAACACACCTCTCACTTTTGAGACTATGTCTGAAACATTTCCATGGAAACCAAGAAAATAATAAATCACAAGATCCTGTACATAGCAAAAGGCACCACTTCAGCTTCTGACTGATATATCCACCCAGTTTTGCAGAAAAATATTGAACGGCTTTTGAATTCTGCTCCGGAAACAAAACACACCTCTCACTTTTGAGACTATGTCTGAAACATTTCCATGGAAACCAAGAAAATAATAAATCACAAGATCCTGTACATAGCAAAAGGCACCACTTCAGCTTCTGACTGATATATCTACAAAGTTTTGCAGAAAAATATTAATGGTTTTTGAGCTCTGCTCCAGAAACGAAGCCCACCCCACCATAAGACTAACACCTAAATGTTCCATGGAAAAACAAAAAAAAATGTTAATGCCAAAAATCTGTAAATAGCAAAAGCCACAACCATAGGATGAGATTACTATATCTATCAAGTTTGGTCTAAAAATATTGAACGGTTCCTGAGTTATGCTTCGGAAACAAAATGATTACGGATGGATGGATGGGGGACGGACGGACAGACGAGGCATCGACTCTATCCCCCCGAATTACATGCTGGGGGCGTAAATAATAGCAAAGAGTAGTGGAGGAAAATGAAACTTCTTAAAATCTAAGAAGACAAGTGGAAATATTTTAAGTACAAAATATTATTTCCTTGCTGTGAAGGGTAGTGTGGGCTAATAATATGTCCAAGCCTTGCAAACATTGCACATGCTTCATGTCAAAACAGTAGTGAGACGAAGTATTATTCTGATATGTTGTTTCTCTACAGCTCCACATCCACTGGGATCTCCACGTGTCCCAACTCAATGGAGCTGGACAATATGCCTGAGGTCAGTACCCATGCTGGTTCAGCTATATCGAGTCAAATCTTCAATCTACGGGGAATTCCTGTATGTAGGCTCATATGGGCTTAAAATACATTATTTAATTTAGATGCTGTAAATACTCTCAGTGGAGACTAGTCATTGTCTAAGATGTCAGTTATCTCAAAGGAGTTAGTGTTTTGCATTATTTAGACTGCCAACTTTATCTTTCCTGTTCACATCCACTCATTTGAGTAAATATTTTCATAATTTTGAATTAATTGACCATTTTCCTGATTAAAGAGTTTTCTAAAATTCATTTTATTTCTATCAAAATAATGTGCATTTTCTAATTTTATCCCCGGGCTTAAAATATATAGAGGATACTAAACAACATCCGTGTAATACCACTTTCATTAAACGAGGTAATGATTTGGTATCAAGTGAGTGAAAGCGAGTTTAAAACTAAATCCTTAACGAGTTTGATAACAACAATGGTTTTTCATGGAAGCAAGTTTAGTATTCTGTTTATTACTCGATAACATAAATTGACAGAAATTGTGGTAAAATTGCCTACAGAGTGAGGACACTCAGCTTTCCACGAGTCAAGCAAGGTCCAGTAAAATTGCGACGACATTTGCATTGTGACGTCACAACTTTGAACCATTTTGATGACATACGTCAAGCGGTATTACACAAGTGTAATATTGCCCTAAAAATATTACACTGCAGTATCTGCAATTGGCGAGTAATAAGATTAAAATTTTTCATCACTAGAGCAGTGATTTTCAGTAGTTAAGCCTAGGGCTTTAGTATGTGAATTCCTGGTAAGATAATTAGTTACATAGTATTCCTCAGCTGTTGATACAGTTTCACTGTATTTGATTATAATACTGGCGACATCTGTCTCTATGCTATTAATTACAGTCCTTTACACTCTCTTAAGGTCGGGGAGATTCTATTTTGACAAAAACATATAGTCTTTTTCTGTTCTGTTTTTCTGTGAAATATGTCAAAATTGGTAAAAATATATTTTGTATGCAATACATATATCACAGGTCGATATCACATTGCAACTGCTCTGATCTGTGAAGATCCAGGGTAGAATAGGTCTTCAGCAACCTATGCTTGCCACAGAAGGTGCCAATGCTTGTCGTAACAGATGACTAACATGATCAGGTGGTCATGCTCACTGACTTGTTTCACACGTCATCAGTTCCCAATTGAACAGATTGATGCTCATACTGTTGATCACTTGATTGTCTGGTCCAGACTCAATTATTGACAGACTACCGACATGTAGCTGGAATATTGCTGAGTGTAGCATTAAAGTAAACCCACTTACTCACTCTTATCTAAGGATGTCCATGTTAGAAGCCTAACAAATATTGTTACTGTAACCAGATACATTCAATATTTTGTCTGTTCATAGATTCTGCCAATGCATGACATTGTCCAAGAATTATCGCAAAAGCTCCAAGATCCTAAGATATTCCGAGGAATTAGTAAGTTGCACATTGTACATTATAAAACTGATGAAATAACCTATCAGTCAAATGTTATCCCAAGAATAAGATGTTTAATCGAATGTTTTTGTTTTCCCAAAAGTTAAGGTGGGTTCAACACAATTATTAATAATAATGATAACAATGGACATGTATAAAGCATCTGTAATAATCCAGGGATGAGATGTTTCCATGGCTTTGGTCGTGCTGGGGTCAATGGATCTGGCATGGGGACCTGTGACCCCCACTATGATCATTGGCTCAGTTTCCTCTTTTTTCACTTATCCCATTGTCATCCCTGGGTGAAGCTTGTGGAGGCTGGAAGCACAAAGACATTACTACACTTGTTAACCAAGCTACTTGTCAGGCGCTAAGTTAACAGCTATATGGCTCATTCCCATTTGCTTTTGGGTGAACTAGATACAAAGTCCATATTTTAAAATCAAATAGCAAAAAGGTTTGTTGTGTAATGTTAGACTGAATGTGTGTTATCAATCAGACATTTCCTGAAATAACTTGCAGTGCCTCAAAATGTCACATGTTAAAATTCTAAAGATATTTCGTTTCAGACACAGTCAGAGAAATATGTGATGATCTCAACAAACAGATGAAACACAAGTTGGTGTCATTATTACCTATGTTGACGTTGATGATGGTGTTCCTACACATATCAGTGTTTTAGTTCAGTTTGATTATTCCTCTTATAATTTATGGCATTGATTTTGTATGAATGCCATTTTGTATGAAAACCACATGCTTAAAATTTCGTTGCTTCTGAATATTTTATTTACATCCATTCACATAATGTTGTACAGCAAATCAGTACTTTTTATGTGTATCTGACACAACCATTGCCATACTACAATACCCCCAAACACTTTCAGTGCCCTGAGAACAGTGACACCTTGCTCCACCCGACTGCGGACATCTGTTTTGTCAAGTGGTGGCAGTGTTTGCAGATCACTAGCAGACAGCTTCACCCCAAAGTGTAAAGGTACTGGATTGTCAGTTCTATCACTTTTCAGTGCAGATAGCAAAAAAGGTATGAGAGCATCAGATAATAGTGTATTTCTGTTAAAGTATCCAGATAATTCTCAGTTGCTTGCTGCAAAAACAGGATATATGTCAGAAACCTAAAATAATGACCACACTGTTCTTAGGCACCATAAGTAATAATTATCACACAAATATTACCCCACATAAGGACTTTGCTATTGTTTTGTATCACACTAGTTTAACTATCAAGGTACTGCAGATAAAGGGAACTAATTAGAAAAAATAGCATTGTGTCACATTACTAACAGAAGCAGCTATAATATGGAAGTACAGAGTGGTCCTCAACATTGTGTAGAATACATACATACTCTGTCTACCTTTCAGGGAATCCTCTTACACCTCACTCAGGTAGAAAGGAAACCATACCCAGTGGACCATCTTGGGCCCACTTGAGCCGAGAAGCTTCTTCCTGTGTTTGTGAGAAAGTGGATGGACATGGACAAAGTCAAGCTTCTATAGCATCACATCAACCTGGACACAACTCTCTGGAGAACATCCTACATGGTACTCATCCATGCAACAAACCTACCTCTGTCCGAGATCTGGCCCTCCTAGCTCAGCATTCAAGTCTGAGATCTCATGCTGGGATATGTGATACTTCAGACACAGCTTCCATGAATGCTATTGACCTTCTTAAACATAATGACAACTTGTGCTTGAAGAGGGAAATAAGCTGTACAGTGTCAAACCCTAACCAGATCAGAGAGCAACCACTGACAGCTTTAAATCTTCTGGCACAAAATGACAAGCTTTTAGAATCTAGAAAACATGGCAGCTTCTCAAGCCTATCAAACAAAGAAAACTGTAACATAGCGATGGCTGAGGTGTTGAGCAGTAGAGAGGTTTTGAGTCAGAATTCAAATTCTCAGTCATCAGGTTTTCATAGCCACCATTCCAGTGAGAAGGTTATGCCATCAGGAAGACATCCAATTTTTGAGCAGTTGCTGAAAGGACTTGAATCTTCCCACACAGAGGTTCCGAAACACAGCCCACTCGATACTATAGATTCTTCAACCCTTCTGGAGATCACAAGGGGCCAAGATGATCAGCATAAGGTACGCATTGGTATTGCCAACAGTGGCCCCTTTCAAACCCATTAAAACAATCCTGGATTACAAATACACCAAGTCAGTTTACTTTTAACAAGATTCCCTGGGTTACCACTTAAGCATGTCTAAGATTTTGCTCTTTAAATGTTTTTCACTTGCTTGTTGAAGGCTGTTATTGCTGAGTATCAAGAGGAACCACAGTACATGCCTCGATTCCATGGTGACTTCTACAAGGACTCTCTGTGGTTTGAGAAGACAATCTTGTCAAGTATAGAACAAGGATCCGACGTGAGACTTCAAGGTGACATCATGGAAACTGATGTAAGTACATGGTCATCGTTTAATGACCATAATTGGTAAAAACAAACATATGCTAGTCTTAATTGCAACAAATTTTAGTTAAGTGTGTAGAAAGTCATTGAAAAGGGTTTTAGTCTATTCCACACTTTAAGGTAGAAGTACCACAGAGTGTGGACACTGGAAAAGGTCTTAACGTATCAACCCCTTAGTAGGAATTAAACCTCAGTCTTTGTAACTTGGATTAAGATGCCAAGAGAATATGAAACTATACTCTAATGTTTCGTGGGTAGTATGATTCTATTGTATCCAATTCCAATGGATAGTATGGACAACCATGACAGTTTGCAACTTTTGACATACAAATCCAATTCACTAGGCGGATATTAACTAGTACTATAACAAAAAAATATGGTTTTATCACAATATTTTGAGAAAATGCCATTCTTTCATCTATTCAATTATGTGGCTAATATTGTGGTTTGTTTCCATTTTAAGAATAGCTGCATTGTGATACTTACAAAATGTGGCAATAAGAAGGCAAAGGGTAATATGTTTGTTATGCAGACATTTTTCAGGTGGTATGGGATAGTACAGCCAGTTTCAGTCCATATTTCTGAAGGCCATACCATTCCATAGTTATTGGCAAATGTGTGTGTCTATATCTCTGTTGTTTCTTATACAGACTAATTCCATGGATATCTTGGAGTACCTTGACCGAGGCAGCCAGGACTTGCCATCAGCCTTTCCCTTGAGCTGTCAGTCCAAAAGACAGTCATCTGACTGGTCAAGCAATACTGACCCATATGCTCTGCCAAAACCCATGTCACCAGACTCACCTCAGATGTTCCCTAGAAGATTATATTAATGAGTACATTACAATGTACTAACTGACCACCATTATAGCCGACCAGCAGTGTCTGGTCACCTGGAATGTTTTAAGCGATGGTCAGCAATTATCGTCTCTACTGACCAGTGTACTACCCTTGAATTTCGGTGCCATTTTGCCAATACTTTTTCTCAAGCAACTGCCATTCCAAAAAGGGCAGGATTCAACACTTACATTTGCTACAGGGATAAAATACCAGTAAATATACGTCGGGACATGTTATTCACAATTTCTCAGTGAGGTTTTAGAGGACATTACTCCTGTGCCAGTCATGTCTGGCTGAGTCATCTTGAGTTCTGGTGTCCAAGGTCAGGGTTCAACATAACTGAACCAAGGCGTTTTTGTTTATCACATCACCCTTGTTTTCTTTAAGCATGTGTTACATGACCCACACTCCAGTAACTTCACATGGTATAGGACTATTAGATACAGGTTGTTGCCATGGAGACTGTTGAAAATACTACTGACTGACATGTTTATTTATTGACACCTTTATTTATAGAAGTATCGTGATACATGCTGTCCTTATTTTACTGTTTGACGTAGGAATGGAAATGTGATTGTATGAATTCCCTGAATATTCATATATGACAAACTACATGTATATATTGCATTATTTCATACGTACATAGTCATTGTTAAGTTCCCAATATTTTGGAAGAAGGCATCTGTGATAAATGCTTAGTGGAATATGTTTAATCAACATGTGTGACATGCTTAATCATCAAGTTTCCACATTATCAACAATGATAACACTTCTTATAATACAACCTCTGACACTTGATCACTGCATCATTTGGTCCTAAGTCAATTATTTTAGATGGAATATTGCAAAGTGTGGCGTAAACCTATACTCACTCACTCATTCACTCTGACACTTACTGCCTTTTGGAGACCATATACCAATCTGTATATATGTCTTTGCCTCTTACATCAAATTTGCAAGATAACTCCTGGGGATCCCGTTTTGCTGGACCACAAGGAAGAAAGACAACCTGTCCTTTGGACTATAAATGTTATTTTTATTCTAAAATAGAGCAAGTTTCAAGAAATTGCAGTCAAGTGTTTGAGGGACGTATTTGTAATAACTACCGGTGAGGGGGTGAATATACAAACTGTGCCCACTACTATCCTGGGTGTCACAGTTCACCATGGTAAAGACTCGTCAGGATAAGTCTGACCAAGTTACAATGTGACACATGTCTGTCCTACTGCTCTGTCACAACTGACCAAAGGTAGGGTCAGTGGTTTCGTAGGAGGAACCTGTTGTACATTCCAGCAATACGTTTCTAGGACACAGTACTTGTAATATCAGTATGGAAAACCAAATACAATATTACTGCTGAGGCTAGTAATCTGTCACAGCTAATGTGTATCAAACTGAAACAAAGGTCAAATTATCTTAATTGTTAATCTGAGGTCAAAATCTGTTTCAGTTTACATTTGTAGTCCATGTCCAATAGAATTCTGTTAGGTCTGTTAAACTCATCTGTGTATATATTGACATTAAGATTAACTAAAGGTATTAATGAACCCTGTTCCAGTTTGTAACATGAAAAGTTGGGGCAAAGACTAAAATAGCAGGGCAATTACTTCCAACAACAAAAGTGTTTTGTTTGTGTTACATGTTCAGTAAGTAAATGCCCCTGACATTTCTTGCAAATATCTAGTTTAAAAAACTACTGCAAGATGATAAGTCAGCTATGATGTGAAGAGTTATATAAAACTATTTCCATATGTAATTGAATCAAACATTCAGGAACCCTATCTCTGGGGGTTATTGTTACAGAGCTATTTGTTGATTTTATTCTAAGGAAAGAAGTGAGGAAATTGGAAATTTTAACCACAAATTGTATATTTATATATTCTTATCCTAATGTGAGATAGGATATGTTTCAAAAGTTTTGAGTTTAAGTGAGTTGTAAGGTTCTTGTCACTAATATCAACTGACATCTGCAATGTGAAACAATGATCCTAAACTATACATTGTGTTGTGTTACATGCAATGGTATTGCAGGTACCAAATGTAAATCTGTGATAATTTATGTACTGTTGTAATGTTGTTATACCTTGTTCAACTTACAGTACAGATCTATGTTTATTTCTGGTTTGTTGTTTGTTTTGTGGGTCAAAAACATGATTTGCCTTGATGTAGTGAATGAGAGTTACATGTATCAAGTCTTGGTAAGACAAACTAGTCAGTAATTATAACAACTTTCCAGTCAAATTGCTGATCTGGCCTAGCATAAACCTCGACCAGTGGCAAAGAACAATTTTGCAGAAGTACATTGATCTTATAGCTCCTCTGTGCCTTTGATACCATGAAATCTGAAAACTCAGGACTTTCGCTGTTGCAGGTTATAGATGACTTGCCAACATTACATAACACTGCAGGTTTTTGCCAGATGCACAGATATGGAGAATGGATGCAGAAAACCCAAAATACTGTGTCTGGCGAGAGACCACTCTCGATATCTCCAGGGTATATGTTGCGATAAGTCTCCACTATACCTTGGATGCATCTACTGAATTTATTACATCCCTTGGCTTGTCTTTCAACCAGTCAGGAGTTTCCTAGCAAAGGCAAGTAATAAAATGCCGTAGATGCATCCAGGGTATATTGGAGACTCATCGGAGTGTATACCCTTGAGATACTGAAGATGGCGAGAGACTCACGCAAAAGTATTGAGAGTTTACCGACAGCACACCAAGAGTAGATATATACATCTGTTATTTCATTTATCAGTCATGACCACTGTCCACATGATCACTGATTCATTCCAGTTCTGAAGTAATTATCTGAATACACAGTACACTAAACCATTTGAATACTTTACTGGACCTTCATATTACCTGCAAGGACTCGTCAAATTTATTAATATGGGTCCACTGTTGTAAGTAAATGTAAAACCATGCATAGGACAGTCTTAAAAGTTAAACAATACTGCCATTGTGTTTCCAAACATCAGCCACACATCAGTGAATGTTTATATTTCTACATTACACAGAATACTGACAATACTGTGCAAAATCTACAATGATCGAATCTAGCAGTTACCAACTTAAAGACTCACTAAGCGCAAATGTTGATGTGTCATCCACAGATTGAGGTTACACTGACCCAGTGCAATAATACTGAGTGAGTTTCGTTTCATGCTGCTTTCAGCAATATTCCAGCAATGTCATGGCAGGGAATTACAGAAATGAGCTTCACATATTTAACCCATGTAGGGAATAGTGCCTGAGTCTAACAAAACCTTATGGGAGGTCGCGTCAGGTAACCTTTGAGACTGACCAATCAGAAAACAACTTGCCAAATCGCGAAAGCAGACATTTGCACATACTTTTTAAAGTTTTTATCTCGAAAAGGTTCGTATCTGAACCATTCTGAAAGCTGTTTAATGTATGCTCACTTCCGGGTGAAAACCCCTCCAATCCATAAATAGTATCGGTTGTCTGATTAAATCTATTTAACCGTCTCGTGTTTAACTTGACGGTGATTGGTCGCTCAAAGGTTACCTGACGCAACCTTCTACTAGGTTTTGTTAGACTCAGTGGTGGAATGTAACGAAATACACTGAGACTAAGGTTACTTAGAGTGCCCTAACTAAATGAAGGAACTGCATCTCAAATGTGAACAAGTGCAGCCCACTCGCGAAACAACTGCAGTGATATCAGTAGTTTAGCGGTAATAACACCCTTATTGGAACCAGTGTCGGTAAAACCATTCCGTGATTTGTCAGTCGCGTTCTGAAATTCACACATCAAAAAAAGGTGTCACTGAAAGGAGCACCCATCTTGGTTGTTGACGTCTGAACATCGGAAGCCTCCAGGGGCATCACTTTTAACACTCTTCTAAAGTGACAATCTTTTTGTAAAAAAATAATGAATAGTGCTGACAACACATACATAAATGCATTCAACATGTGTGGTCAAAGGTGGCTAATTATAAAAATGAAATAGTAGAAACTAAAAACAAAACTCACTGAGACGGGTGCTCCTTCCAATGATGCCATGTTCTGATGTGCGAGTTTCAGGATGCGACCGACAAATCACAGAATGGAGCCGACAAATCTCCGAAGATAGCGGACCTTGTTTCAAGTTTTACCAACAATGCTTCCGATAGGGGCGTTGTGTTTATGTTATTACCGCTAAATTACCAATATTGCTGCAGTTGTTTTGTGCGTGGCTGCTATTGTTTACATCTGAGATGCAATTCCTTCAAATTTTGCTGGAATTCTTTCAATTACATGGGGGGGCCTGTGAGTGAATGCTTTAACCACTGGGCTACCCCACCATCCCTGCAGTAATACAGCAATGGACAAATGACATTTCAATATTTGGTCCATCCCTCTCCTATAATGTCACCAACTGATCACAGCATCAAGGTAGGTCCGGAGGCTCCTCATCAGAATCAAACTCGCACTCTTCATCTCTGATCCACTTGCCGTCCCAGTCTTTCCGCCAGCCTGATCTATGAAACCACAGATCAAATAAATGGTTAGTATAGTCCATAAGGATACAGTGAGCATGTGTAATAACCTTCCAATATTTGCATTTGTAGGTCATTTCAGAGGTAATCAGTTCTGATTGGTCAGCTGAAGCCAAATGACATCTCACTACTAAATATTTGAGAAACATGACAAAGCATTATTGTTCAGGACATAAAAATCGAAGTGTACAAATTTATAAGCACAAACACCTTGAAATTTCAGACAAGAACAAATACAATGCACATCTTATGCATGTAAGTAATGCTTCGTTCACGTTTGGCCTGTGATGGGTCTACGGTGCCCATAAACTGATGGTAGCTCCATTTCAGTGTGGTTGCTGTGCTGTGGAGGACAGCAGGGGATGACACACCCACCTTACATACCATGTACAAAATCAATGACCTCCCTCCCCGTTCCTATAGTTTTAAAATAAATTTAGAATAAGAATAAAATGGGCAAATATCAGAAAAAAGAAAATTAGGTAGACTATTTTATCTTTTGACACCTGTGTCAAAAGCGATCCATGTCAAAACAACGGTTCTAAGGCTGTTTTATTTCATTTTGCCTCTGGCAGACCATATAGCATGTGTAGCAAAGACAAGTTAAGGCCTTGCATTAGTTAATACTGGAATAGCTGCAAAACATACCCTGCCATTTGCCAATATTTTTCAGCTAAGTCCTTCTTCTGTGAACAAACCTTTTCTCCAGCCTTGTCCTCTCTTGTCACTGTACTTGTCTCTATGCTTGACACTCCTGGCTCGGGTGGAGGAGGAGGAGGCGGGGGTAATGCTACAGATGTCTCACCCCATACTCCCCTAGTGTGGCTCCCAGGATGATCATTTTGTCCATGATCACTTTCCAATTCTGAATTATTCACAACACTCTTTTGATCCACTCGGACCATTTCTGATTTTCTTCGGTATGGTCTGATAGCATACTCAGAGTCAGGGCTTTCAAATATTTTTTTAAGCTGCCTTGGATGTTTCAGTAGGCCCTGATTCTGTATTGCCTCAAGAGCTCTATTTCCTGGTAATGTCCTTGATGGTGTGGCTTGTGGTGTTGATAAGCTCAGCTTTGGTTTGCGGTCGTAAGGCTTTACTTTCTTTTTAACCCTTGGATCATATGGTGTAATTTTGCCGATGCCCTTCAAGTGCGCACTTGCCTAGAAGAATCAATAGCCATGACAAAATCATTCCAAGTAATCAAAGGGGAGCCATGACCCTTACAAAACATAACCTGGCATATATGCTTTAAGATTAGCGATTAGCCAGTTCATAGTGTGAGAGAGAAACAGCGCTTCCTCCAACAAGCGCCCGGGTGCATATTTCTTCAACAGACTTCCCATACCCAGTGCTTACATTAGGAAATACAGTATAAGTAGTTACATTATCAGTGAAGTTTTCAATGTGAAGTTTTAATGATACTTCAAATTAATGCTGATCTGAATTTCATTTATGGCATCCTGTCTGCTCTGTATTGAATGAAATAATATTACACAAGATTCGTTATGGTGAATGAAATATAATGCTAACAGTTATACAAACTTGAACTACCCTACGTCAGTTTGTTCAATGTTCTCTCATTGTAATTTTCAAGTCATTACTGTTTGTAAAGGATCTGGACAAGATACATCCTTGCTTATGTTAATCTCTATTCACAAACTGCAGAGCTGTCAGTGGGACTGCAGCTTGTACTTGGTCAGATCTGGACCACAGGAGCCAATGACTAATATTAACAACATTCAAGCCCTTCATGTTATGATGACACTCTGAACAATGACAGAGATTCATTCATCCCTCTATCATTTCACACGAGCAGGAAACCTGTTCTAAAATGGAACGATCACGTTTACCATATGCAAGCATGAATATTCATATTCCTAGTACACATACTATTGAACCTAAGTTGCAAATATCAAAATTGTAATTTTATTCATAACAGAAAAATAGATCTAGCCTGTTTCTCTACTTCTATGTTGGTTTCCCATCTGTGTTTATATGTAGCTGCCAATAATATGTTAAAAGAAACTGGGCATAAGGTAAAATCATATCATTTCTTGTTCCTACAGTACATAAATATTCATACATTGCACACATATCACCTTTTGCCATGTCCATCACCAAACACTATGAATATGTAACCTTACAGCAGCAGGAGATATGTAATGATAATTTGCTACCTTTACTTCAAAAGTGAAATCTGGTCTAACATCTCTGCCAAAAGGGACTGTTGATAATTTATGGCTAGAAGGAGAAGCATGCACCATATGAATGACTGCCACTAAAATCAATTTACAAAGTAAGTTACACCCCATGCATCGCATGTCATGAACGAAATCAATGACATCCTCCTCCCACCCCTTCCCCTACATCCTCCTTCTCATAACTTTTAAGCATAATATTATAGTATTTTTATGAATAAACTTGCTGATCCCCTAGTGCATGTTTACAAAATTGATGATATCCCTACCTCCTAACAACAAAAGTAACCATCATCGCCCCCTCTTACCATAAATCATTAACGGTCCACTAGATTCAAGTAACATTTTCAGGTGGTCAAGTACAGTTTATGATTAAATGTACTGGTATTTTATTAACATTAAGTCCACAATAGTGGTACATCAGTTCCATGACATACATCTTGATATACCAGTCTAAGTAGACTTAGCCCCAGTGTTATTCGTTACACTCCTACACTGGGTCTAACTAAACCTAGTAGGAGGTTGCATCAGGTAGCCTTTGAGTGACCTATGACCGTCCAATCAAATGCGAGATGGCTCAACGGATTTAACCAATCAGGCAACAGCTACTGTTTAGGGTTTGCTCGGACTTATAAAATACAACGGTCACTGACAATCATCTCTCAACAGACATCCTTCCATATTGCCAAAAACACTATTTTCAGCCACTGTTTATTCACTGTTGTGTCGTGATCCATGTGCGTCACCCAGAAGCGATCATTGGGAAAATAGCATTCAGAATCATTCGAGTACAAACCTTTGTGTCGGTAAAAGTTCAAAAGGTATGTGCACATGTCCTGTTCTTTTGCAGTTTGGTAAGCTGTGCTCTGATCAGTCAATCTCAACAGTAACCTGACGCGACCTCCTACTTGGGTCTTGTTAGACCCAGTGTAGAACTGTATTGAATAGCACTGCTTGATATACAAGTATACCATTAGCATGACCAAATTCATCAAGCGATAAGAGCAGAAATCTGAGTACAATAAAGAAAATAAAGCATGAAATGACAACTTACAATCTTGATTTCACTAGATCCTGTCTTAATGAATGCCTCATGTCTTCGTTTCTTGATGAGTTCCTGCAACTCTGCCTTCTTCTCTTCATGATGCTGTAGACCTGCCACAGCAGCAAGACCAAAGTTAGGGACCAATATGTACCCCACATCAACCCACACTCCAATGTCGGTGGTGTTGGTCTGTTTGTTATGGCCATGCAGGGCTTGATTAGCTTTATCAAATGTGTATCAATGCTCATGCTGTTGATCACTGAATTATCTGGTTATCTGATCCTGGCTTGATTATTTACTGGCTGCCACTGAAATATTGCTGAGTGTGCCTCTAAGCAACAAACCAACCAATCAAACATGTACAAGTGTTGTAATCCTTCAAAATTTGTGTCTAACACAACACATTATTTTGCATATTGACATACAAGTACCTTGCATTGATGCTCATGCTGTTGATCACTGGATTGTCTGGTTCAAACTTGATTACTAATAGATCATCCCCATATAGCTGGAATATTGCTGAGTGTAGCATCAAACAACCAACCAACCAACCAATCAAACATACTAGTGCTACCTATTACTGACAAAAGTCACAATGTTTCAAATTTATTGGGCATATTCACATAGTTTAGATTGATGCTCATGCTGTTGATTGTTGGATTGCCTGGTACTGACTAGAGTACAGATTGCCTCCATATAGCCGGAACATTGCTTAGTGCTGCATTAAACAACAAACCAACCAAACACATAGCTCTTTGTGACCACACTACGTCCATAATCCCTTTTTGTGTACTTTGCTTGACTATATCCATACTGTATTATGTACATATAACCCTAAAATAATTATGGGACTAGTTGTTTTGCCAGTGCAACTAAATTTCCTAAAATCAAGCCTCGTTGTGATACCATTGTTCTGGGAGGTATCATAGTAACACAGCCTGTATTACACAATACTGTCTCTTTGGTACTACAAGGTTGCCGTACTTACTGGCTTGATGTCTCTTTCCGCCGCGGTGAACTGCCAACATGTCGACCGTGTCAAACACGGGCTTATGGTGGCATACGACACAAGCAAACCTGTAATGAGTTTTTTAGGGGACTGAATAAACAAAGCTTTCCTTCTCAAACGATATTAAAGCTATTTTAACACACATATGCTGAATAAACCCTTAATAATACTATGTGTGTATGTACAGTTACATTTCTGCTGCCCAGTATCTGGCCTTGATTTATCTTCCAGCCTGCCACAAATCATTATACTTACAATTTAATATACAGATTTTAAACCATTGAAAAATGATTGATTCCTTCACGTAGCAAAGTGATCCAAGTCTCCATGAATGTAGAAAGTTTGGGTTTACACCACTTTTAGCAATGTTCAAACACTATCATTGCATGGAACACAAGAAAATGGGCATCACAAATCATACTAATATGGGGAACTGAACCATAGTCATTGTCATGATGAGCCAACACTTTAACTACTTGGCTACCTCACCATAAATATAGACCATTAACAGATAAATGTAGAATGATGACAGGTGAATGTAGCCTGTTTTTTTTCGGTGAAATATATGATTATAAACAAGCGTCTCCTCGAAGAAAGCTGTGGTTTATAATGGCTATAAATGGTTGGCAAGTCACCAAAACTGATAACCTTGTCAACTACAGTTTCCTCTTACAAATAGCAAAGGGTGACGTGGATCTACTGAAATCCAGATCTCCATGGTACCACTAACAGAAGGTGTGTGTAGATTAACAATGTTGAGGGACAATGTTCTGATACCTTCCATTGCTGAGCAGTGTGGCTTCATCTTCAGGGATGTCAACAGCCAGCAGATCCCTGATTCTTCTTTGCTGTTAAGTGAAGAAGAAATAGGTATTTCTACTCCAAAGTCAGACAAGTACACTTCCTTGTTTCATGCTCACTAACCCTAAACAAACCCTGAAATTTCCTCTTCCTTATTGTAAACTACAGTGGAAGCTGTCTAATCTGGCACTCATTGGGACTGAAGAAATCATCCGTTTTAGACAATGTGCTAGATTGTAAAGCTGATGATAAATGTACAAGCCACAGAAGGGACTTGGATTTTATGTCTGTGTTGACAACTTGCTGGATTAGACAGATTTTGACAGCTTCCACTGTAATTCACTTTTGAAAGAGAAAACCAGATATATCTTTCAATTGAAGTACATGTATACATTTGATGTATGACACAGTTTTCTTGTTACAAAATGGTGAAATGCATTCCTGTGAAAAGAGGAAGAGGATATTTTAAATGTTCTATAAAAAGATGTTCTATAAAAAAAATATTAAAATGTCCAAATGTCACCCTTCCTCTCACAAAATGAATTGTTTACATCGAGATCATGATATGATGTCAGGATCAGAATATATCACAACCACACTGGAACACTACTGCTAAGAATACTTTTAAAAACATTACTTCAGTTCTTGTTAGTCAAAAAAATGCAAGGTGCATATAATCAGACAGAATGAAATGATGAAGAACAACAAAAATGTTCTATTTTACCTTTCTTGTATTTCAAGTACAAAATCATTCACTACCAGTTTATAAACTATAGTCAATGCAATAGACTGAATGTTATCATAAGCACTGATGAACTTTAAAAACTGTCCCGTCATCCTACCATCTTTGTTGACCATTTGAACATCATTGTCATTAAATCAAAGTGAGTGAGTATTGTTTGGTTCCACTTTTAGCAATACACTCCAGCAATATCACAGTGGGGAATACCACAAATGGGCTTTACACATTGTACCTATGTGGAGAATCAAACCCCATCTTTGGCTTGATGGGGGAAGACTTTAACCACTTGACTACCAGCCCCCATTAGTCCATTATGAGTAATTAAACAATGAGTGTGCTAGTTGCCATTGCTATAACTCTAACATTCCTTTTCATAATAACAACGGTAAATTATTGAATGAGGGGATCACAATTTGTCCAAAATTACATTTGCCAACATCACATAACTGTCCTTCATCTTTCATACTACAGTACGGGCCAAGCTGATGGGCAAACTTGAGATGTGGGAATCCATTAGGAAGTGTAACTGTGACAGTTTTTTTTCATTGTGATTATATTTTCACCTTTTTCGGGTATAGGAAGTTGGAAAATTATTAAAAAGCTCAACGTGTTCGTGTCTATTGAAATGTCAATAACGATTGGCATTTCCAAACATGCTCCATCCACCTTGGCGATTTCTATTACAGTAAATGTCGGTACAACTACTTTCCGCTCAAGTGCCAAAAATAAAACACGGGCATTTCGACAACAATAATCATCGGTGCGTCATAATCAGGTTCGACTATGTCACAAGCTCTATGTCTATGTGGCTCCGTCTATGTGTCTATGTTGTCTGTAGACAACTCAAAATCTCTTTTTCTCTTTCTACCGTCAGTTATTCACAACACATATTTAGAACTGTTAATAAAAGTCTTGTGGAACCAACCCTTAATGAATTCAATGAACTTCCGTCGTTAGATTCTCTTTTGAAAGACATTCTCACTGATTCTGTTGCAAAATATTAACATGTGTCAACATGGTGAATTCTATGCCTATTTTTAAATAACCAATTAGAATATTCGTAGTAATTCAATGTAGCCAATCGTAATGTGTGGTAGACAGAGCAGAAAGGAATTCCCTCCCAGAATCAACGCGAGAAAATCTTTCAACACGCGAGACATCCGGGCAGCCTGCGCAAAAGATTGCGCACACGAACAATTTGTGTCTAGTAGTCAGAACCCGGTAGGAATCGGAGATATTTTAGAGGCGTAAGTCATGTTGTATTGAGCATAGTTCGTTAAAAGTAAAAGGATAAGAACAATACTGGTTCAGATACAGTATGAATATGTGATATGTCTTTTATATCCACGAGGAACGTGGCGCAAGATAAATCAAACGTCCTTGGGTATCCGTCGAAGTCGAAATTGGATAGGTCAAATAACTGGAAGTCTTTCCATCATTATATATTGGAAAGTTGCCAGCCGTCAAATGTTCCATTTGTAAACATTTCAGTATTTGCCTAAATGTTTTCGAATATCAGAGAGTTGAGCAAATACTATTTTATTGAAATTGTGTTCCATTTTTTAAACCTTAGAAATGAAGGCGTTGCCACTGTTGACAGATGCGTGAGTTGTTGCAGTCTGCCTGCTGAAGTGTTAAACGTCTTCATAACATTCTGTAACATTTTTCACTTGATGTTTTTGTTAAACATATGGACTTACTTTATGCAAGGCATAATGATACTTACTGAATGTGTATCATTGGCTGAGAGTTGGAAATGCTGTGACTTTCCACATCTGGAAATATGCTGTGCACTCTTCCCAGATTGGTTCCATATTGACAATCTTTGAAGTATGGCTAGTTGTATTCTTGACTGGAACAGAGGTAATATGATTGCAAGCACTGACAATGTATCATGTGTATGTTGTACCAATTTTCTGCATGGTATTATTGCTATGGGTTGTCATGACACATGTAGTTTTTGGTATGAAATGAGGAGTAAATATTCTCAGTGTTTTGCAGTTTGTCAATATTACAATATGCTAATCTTAAGTTGCAGTGCTTATGGAAGGTAGTATCTTAAAAGACAGGAAGCAGCAGGTTTTTGTGGTAAACTCTATGTCAGACTTTTTGTGTTCTATTGTATCAACTTTCCATTTCTTTACTATTTGCGATAGGAACCCAACAAGAAGACATGAAAAACAATCATGTGTCTTATGAGTTGACCAGTATATGTTAACTGTTGCTTACATCTGCTATGACTTGTTAAAGCATTTTATAACAGTTTAACTATTTTGTGGAAGTGTTTTCCTTGTTCACCGAAGAGTAATTCTTTTTATAAATTTTTATTACAAATGTGAGTTTTAAAGACATATTCAATCTTGTTTATTTCATTGTGAAAAAGTATCAATCTTAAGAGGTAGCTATAGTGAAAAGAGTGAAAACCTGTTATATAGCAGCATTACAGTGCATTTTGCGAAATTTATGACGTATGCCATTGTAATATTTCAGCAGTACAGTTACAGTTCTGTGTATGTCTTCTGATTTGCAGTATAGACCTTGTGGTCAGTCTTGTCAATGTCATTCTCATGGCATGTTGATTGTATACTTGACAGATGTAAGAAAATATGTACACTTTGCTTGTGGATTGACAATGTTTTTGTGTCAGACTTGGATACATTTATTTCCCATTTGTTTCAAACCCACCTTCCTGTTCTTAAAAATTACTTCTGTATTCATCATCGCTTACACACGCATGTTCCCAATTATTCAAACTAATGTGGGAGTCCCAGCTCCCAAATCAAGCACAGAATTCCTTTGATGGATTTCCTTTCAATGTGTAACAGCACCTGCCAAACCTTTAGCTATCTTTGGAGATCTCCCCATACCCCCTCTTTTGACATAGTATATTTCCACCTTCTATGGTGTAATATTCCAACACTGCAATAAGTTCATTGGTTTATTATTTTGCTTTCTAAGTGGGGTGGGGTGGAGGGTGTGGGTGGAACTCTTAGTCTTACAGCTATCTTCAAGCATAATTGGCTCATCAGTTATTACTTTCTTGAAAGACTCAAGAAGATCTGTGGTAGAATATTTGTGTTCAGTAGCCCATACTTGTCATAAAGGGGACGGGACTTAAGGGATTGTGTGGTGAGGTGTGTGTGACTTTGGTGTCATCAGTTCCCAATTGTGCAGAAGAATACTCATGCTGGTGATCACTGCATTGGCAGGTCCAGGTTTTATTATTTACAGACCACAGCCATATAGCTGGAATATTGCTGAGTGTGATGGAAACCTATACTCACTTATATCCTTAAAGTAAAATACTTATGTCTAGTCACTTGTAATAAACAAGAACCTTGCATTAATGGTGCAAGCTGATCACTCTACACATAAACAGCAAGTTGCATGCTCTCAAGCATCGCTGATGACATACGTCACTGTGTGGTGCCTCATTCACTACCAGGAGCCTAGCACGACACATGCATGTTTGAAATCTAGTGTTCTGTTCAGACTTGGTTGATTGGTTGTTTGTTTAATGCTGCCGCACTAGCAATATTCCATCTACATGGCAGCAGTCTGTAAACAAATACACAGACAATACAGTGATCAACATCATGATCTTTGACTTTAGCAACTGGGATGTGATGACATCAACATAGTCAGCCAGCCTAACCACCTGATCCCATGAGTCGCCTCTGATGACAAGCATGGTTTGCTGAACAGTTCTAACCCATCACATCTCTCTCATAGAGATCGTGGGATAACCTTGTGGTGAAAGCGTTTGTCGAAGACCTGATTTTCACATCCCACATAGGTACTATGTGAAGGGCTATTTTGGTGTCAGCAAGTTTGACAAAAAAGTACCATGAGTCACTTATCATTTTCAGTTATATATACAGAAACCTATTAGCTATGTGTGACTGAAACCAAGTCATGATCTGTCCTGAACATAGAAGTTGTCTAAAAATTAGAAACACTTGATAAAAGTGAAACCAGCCACGATTAAATATTTCCTTGTTGATGATGAGAAACTTTCCTTGTGGTTAAACGTCTCCATCATTTCTTATCCTGGACTAATTCCCACGTTTATGTTGTAGGTTTTCATTGAATATTAGACTGTGTTTACAGGTGTCCTATTACCTGACAATTCTGTTCTCAGATTTCATACCAGTGGTATCTACAAGCTGTGATTTTTAACTGACAATGGCCGGAGAAGAGCAAGTTGAGGTGAGGTTTTACTGCATTAACATGTTATTTTCTAAGGCTGGCTAAAACGTCAATGTAATTCTTGATTGGAAAATTTATGAATGATTATCAATGTGAAAATTGTCACTGATAATTTTGTACATAGAGTTGAAAAACAGTTTTGATTTACACACACAGAAGACAAAGGTTGGTCTTTATGCATAGACTTCTTCCGATTTATGTTTGGATGGTTGGGTAGCCTGGTGGTTAAATGTTCCCTTGTTGCGCTGAAGACCAAGGTTTGATTCCCATTTCTGGTATTAGTCACCATGATATTCCTGGAATATTGCTGAAAGCAGTGTAAACTCAAATTCACTCTCACTCACTAATTAATGTTCAAGACTGTTTTGTTTCAATCTATGCATAAATATGTGACCATTCACCTGTGATATGAGATGTGTAAATTCAGACTAATTTGGGTCAAAGTTACTTCTCTGATAGTTAGCAGTAATTGATTGACATTTAGTTTCTGATTATCGATCTAAGATCAGTACAATAAGAAGCCCTGCTGGTTATGTTTCACAGACTACACTTGATGCCTTGTGGATGATGCACATTCAATTGTATGACTTTAGTTTAAGTTTTTACTTACTTTAAATTATTACAGTGATGTGCAAGATAATGGCACACTAGTACCTGGAAGGGAGGCTTATGTTTTTGTGTGTCATCTTCATTTGTTTTTAAATCATCATCTGCCTCTCAGTACACGTTGCTTAGGCTTAAAGTACTGGAGGAATGAGAAAAGCATTATGAGGCTGTTGCTCACAATTACACAGTTGCAAATAGCATATGTTTAAGTAACTGACATCAACCTACCTGAGTGTTCAGTGGGGTGCGCAATAGGATGTCAAGAAAAGCATGTTTGCTTGCAAAATTGGCTAAAACGATCATTTGAATAGCTGCTGAAAACAGTAGATCAGACTATAGTTGACAATTAGGTTACTCAGGAAGGTATGATGAATGCGATATGATTTGTGGACTGATTTGGACGATGGATTCGCTTGCCATGAAATGCATGTGCTCCTTTCAGACATGAGGAGTCATTTCAAAGATATTTTTATGCTTTCTCGTGTGTGTTAAATGTATCTCATCTATTGATTAACATCTTACGTATCTTTTTTTTAAAACGTTTGTTATGATGTGAAAGAGTATGATACCCATAGAAAAGCTTAAATCAGCCATCGTATTAAATGTTTCAAAATACATACTATATGTGGCATGACCACCCGATTATCAACAGGATTGGATTGGATTTGTAAATTGTTATGACATGCTGTTTACTTCCCCAGTTTCATTCCCCAAAATGATTTTCTTATCTCAGCTGATATTTCTATTCCCCAGCCCGACACTGTCTGTGACACCTGTCCAGACACACCGTTGGAGACCTCTCCTACCTGTTTCATATTTTCATGTTTAAAGTGATAGTGAGACTTCATGGAAGTTGCTACATCCTTAATCAGAAGTCTAGATTAGCTGCTTCTCTGTGTAAAATAAGCATTGATATTTCCAAAATATGCACTAACATATGTCTGAAACATCCTAGATATGCAAAGGAAATTACAGAAACGCTCGTGTTAAATATTGACTTGTGCATCATGATTTACCACCGAAAAATGAATACATAACAGAAAGTAGCTAAATGGGTAGATTATCAAATGAATTCAGTAACTGTACACTTTGTGAATTACAGAAAGAAATATTTCTGCAAATGCAACTAGTGATGTTTGAAACACTCATTTTGAAAAGATCAGCTTTTATTGTTCAGACTTCACCTTTCTTTTCTTTTCTATTTCTTTTCAAACAATGACCATATGAATGGCTGAAGTGTCTTTTTCAACATTTTCAAAAAATTTATTAGCATAGAAAATACCCCTGTTGTGAAAAAAAAGATCATCAGTATTATCCGCTTATTACAGACACTATGGTTAAAATACCCATATTGCAAAAGGCTTGTCTTGAGCTCTGCTTCATTATTTCAGTTTTATTGTTATTATTTTTCGCATCAGCTGCCTTTATTAATGAAGCTGATGTTAATCTTAGAATGGTCATTTAGAAAGTGGTCAAATGCAACATATGTCATATTTGGGATTTCACTTTCTTAGTGCATTTGACCACTTTCTAAATGGTATCGTGTAATCATAGCTTTCGGCCGTGGGAGCCGTGCCAATTTACACTCATCAGAGGGGTACACAAAGTACGCAGTCTAGACTACCAGTTGTCCGACTTTCATTTTTGTGGAAGTCGCGGTGGCTGAGCGGGCTAGGCGGCTGACTTTGTGTGCTGGCGATTAGGTGCCTGACTCTGAGGGTGCGGGTTCGAATCCCGGATGGGACTCAACCGAAAAAAGTACTAGAATTTGTACTTCACTAAGAAAGTGAAATCCCAAATATGACATTTGTTGCATTGTTCATTTCTGCACTTATCGCCCCCTACCAATGAGACTGTAGCTATACTGAACTTGGTCTAAGAGATATTTCACACTTTCACATATCAACTACATAAACTCTAGATTTAAATACAATTTTATTTCTGTTTGCAACAGCACTTTTGTACAGAAATATTAAATAGAAGAACTCTATGATTTCTATTTGTAGTTAATGGACAGAGTGTGTTAAGCCCATTTTTGGTATCCCGTGAAGCGTACTCACTCTCTCACTATGTAGTAGCTTTTCTAAGTTGTAATGGATAACAAAGTAAATGAAGTTCATATAGGGAAACAACAGTTTTATTTGTGCAGTACAGAGTGTTGGTACAGATCCTTATATATTATATTTCATATTATGTGGTTAATCCTTGATTTCAGTGTCCACTATGCATGGAGTTGTTGGAAATAGATGATGTGAATTTCTTTCCCTGCACTTGTGGATACCAAGTAAGTCACAAGTTGTTTATGTTAAGGTTCAGCCAAATCATCCCGATATGATATCATGCTTACAGTAAACTGATATTTGGTGAAGTTACTCAATCTGGTTTAATATTTCAATGTGCCCTCTGATGATTTGGTGTCTTTAAAAGTGCTTAACATCATTATAATTTTTTCATTAAAAGTGAACTGTCTTATCCCATGGACGAAAAGTGGGGTATAAGAAGCTAAACAGCATTTGCACAATACACCAGACTGAATATTTCATCTTGTGTCATTTGTCATAATAGTTACTTCTGGAAGTTACTGCCATTGCGCAGACACTGTCAACAGTGAATGTGTATGGTCAGTGAAGCATGATTGTGTACATATACTGAACAGTAAAAGAAACAACTTTATTTTTCCTTATCCTTACTTATGCTATTATGCGTATCTCCTCCCTCTGTGGGAATAATAGTGGAACATTTGAAATCCCTTTGAAGTTCCCTTCTTGAAAAATGCGTATAATTACACTAACCACAAGTAGCCTCCCTTTATCCCTTGGCGTCCTTATCGGTCACATGACTGACCATACTTGTCACTCTCGACTCCATTGCCCTGCTGACCTGTTGGAGGCACTTTGGAGTCCCTATATGGAACATATCCTTTTCTATTTCTGTCCTGAGACTAAATTTTGTTGTATACAGCTTTTAGTCTGTGTTTATGATCATGGTGTCCTAAAATTATTAATAAATTTACAGATATTTTACGTTGTTGGACATGTTCTTCATTACTTGAAATTTGTTTTCTTTTGATGAAATCGTGCTCCCGTTGTAGGTACCGGTTGTCTGTGGCTGACCTGCATTTGCTGAGTCCATCTTTCACTACAGTTTGTTCTACAAGCGTTTCGCAGTCAACTCTTTAAGAATTTGTTTGAAACAGAATTTGGTTTTATATTTACTTGCAAAATTAGAAGGCACTCTCAGTTTATGCCTGGTAAATTGTCTGGTAGCACTAGTAACCATCTGTTACTTACTGCTGCTGATATTAATGTTTTTAGTGAATCACCGAACGTACCATGGGGCAGATTCTAGATGTAACAGAGGTAAGAAGTCTAAGAAGAGGTCATCTTTGGACTAAGACTAAGAAGGTGAAGTCATCTACTTTGACAAGGGTGAAGTCATCAACATCCAGGTCTTCGTTGAAGTTGCACTCCAGCTCATCTTCAAGGACCTTCAACAAGGGGATCATACCTCAGGACATATTTGATGATCCTCCTAAACCCATTTGCAGAAGAAAGGAGATGAGTCATCTGTGATGACTGTAGCCCTGAGTGCAGGATCTGCAGGCAGGCATAAGGATGACTTTTGGAGAAACCCTCCTACGGGACATTGACAATAGCATTCACGAGACAGATACAAGTGACTCTTCAAATAGAGAGATACTTTTCTATTCCTTATTGGATAATGATGGAGTGGTAATCTTTTTGGACGGGGTTCAATTTCATCACGAGATCTGTCAATTCAGATGGAGGATGCTGCAACTGACTTTGGTCGTGTCCTATTGGCCAGCAAGGGAATAGTTTACATCACTCCTAGATGAAGTAGGAAACTCATCACCAAACCTACCAGAATGGAGGAATCTTCTTGTCCATTTGTACACCGAACAAGCTCATGGGAATCCGTAATCGTTCCAACTTCACATTTGGATCGTATCAATGCTTGCTTAAGCGGCAAAGGCTGTAACTTTGGCCCTATGCAGATACACATACACCGTATATGATGGCAAATGGAAGCAATTTGAAACGGATGCAAAACAGAGAAGGCTTTGCACCATCAGATGCCTCACACCCTCAGGTGACAGATTATTTTTTGTCATTTACAACAAACTAGCAGAGACTGAAGGCTGTATGTTATCAACTCACTTGGTTGCTCTCAACACAGCTATTACCATGAAAACAGGGATGACGACAGCTCATTCAAGTTGGGAGACCAACAACAAAAGTTTAAGGCTCCAGCTTGTGTTTGAATGTTGCCTTACAACATCTCACCAGTGAGCCACTAGAATGGACATCTTTTGAAGTATTGACACAGAAAACACTATTTCTTATTATCCCCTGCTGCACATTTAGTGTGAAGCAGTGTATGTAGTATTAGGCCACATCCGTCCCTCTGTACATACGTATGTGCGGATTGGAATATCGTAAGAACTGCCAGGTCAACCAGACAGACAATTCCATATCCCGGCATTTTCAACAGTCCTTGGGCAAGAAGATATACAGGGTTCATCTTCATGCCCTGTCAGAGCTTTGAAAATTATATCACCTAGGAACTAAAACCAGGAGATGTAAATTCAAGCACCCATTCATTCCCTTATCTCCTGAGACTCCTGCAGAAATCTCATGAACAACTATCTCAGTAGGGATGAAAGCCGTTACGTTTAGGACCTACAAAGCAGCAGGACTTGAACCTCCGCAAGCCTCAAATCCACACAAAGTCGGTACTCTAGCGTCTACATGGCAAATGCTTGGCTCACGACTGTAATGAAGGGCTGCTTTTGTAAACCAGACATGGTGTTAGCCAACCGCTACCTAAGATACATAACCAACGAAGATGTCAGGGGCATTTACCAGTTTGGGCCACTTGTTGAAGCACAACAACTAACAGTTCCACAAAGGCGCTGAGGAGACCTCACCCTTTATCACGTGACTTAAAGAGACCAACACTCTGAGGAGTATAGTGGTTGAGAGTCCATCCGCACATATCAAACAGGCTAGCATGAGTTATTATGACCCTGTATTTGTAAAGAAGATACTTGTACATGAGAAGAGTCTTGATGGGAAATCTTGCCATAACGTTTTATTAGATACTAGCAGGAGACTAGCAGAAGAAGAGAAGTCTGACACGTTGTGGACCCCCTGAGTTATGGATTGCTATTGGAAGAACAAGATCAATCTAGTGCTGTTACAATTGCTAGGGGAACAGGATGTACTTAAAGACAGTCAGTGAATCCAAACATGGCCAGACCCACCAGTTTACATCGGATTCTGTAAGAATGATACTAATAGCATGAGTCAGGATAAGGAAAAATATGTAATTTTTGAATAAAATAGATATTTTATACTTATCCTGGCTTGTAACGTCAAGCCCTCCCAAGTGTCCTGCTTATGGCAGGTTGAAGATACATTTATCTCAGACATTTCGTTGAGAGTAACAAGCCTGGCTGGTCATGTGACCGATAAGGGCGCCAGGTGTTAAAGGGAGGATATGGTTGTATGTCTGCTTCAAGAAGGGAACTTCAAGGGATTGCAAGTGTTCCTTTATCATTCAGATAGAGAGAGGAGATAAGCATGATAGCTTTAGTCAGGATTGGTATAAAGTATCAATTTTATTCAGAAAATTATGTTTTTGTTGTTTTTGTTCTTAATGGGAGACATAGACATGAATGCTTACTTTTTGAGATTTCATTTTGACACGTTCCATTTGTTTTAGATATGCAGATTCTGTTGGCACAGAATAAGGACAGATGAGAATGGGTTGTGTCCAGCTTGCAGAAAGGTGAGATCTGCTGCACAATGCAGTCATCTCTTAAATGATTTTAGAGTATCCGACAAAATTAATCCAGTCAAGTTAGCTGAAAATGCTGAAGATAATGGATGTCAGCAGAAACTCAACTTCAAGATCGAGTTGTATGGGAGGAGATGGTGCCATTGCCTGTTTGTACCCTTTTACAGACATACTTGTTGTCTGTACAGAATCAGATAAGACAGCAGCAGTGGTTGCTTGATTGTCTGGCTTTTCAGTGAAATGGCTGTCTTATATATACCATATGCCAGGAAATATTCGAGGTTTGAGATCCCCAGAGCTTTCAAGGTGATTTAAATTTCGAAGTTTGGGCATTTGAAAAACGTATCGACACGAAATCTAATCCAAAGATTTGAACTTCAGAAAAGTTCATGGCTATGATATTTTCGAGGCTGCGTTCCTAACCTCGAAAGTTTCCCGGTATACGTAAGCCTATAAATGTTATTGCAGTATCTAACCAAACTTCCTCATAGAAGTTTATGCTTTTTATCTTATTTCTTCAGCAATACCCAGAAGACCCAGCAGAGTTCAAACCTCTCACAGAAGATGAGTATGTATAATTTCACATGTTATTCTTCTGATATTGCCATTGTGTTTAAAGACTAAAACAATTACCTCAGGTTGTTATGTTTTGTTGTTTCTCATTCTTTTGTCAATTACAGGTTATCAAGAATTAAGAAAGAGAGGCGCCAGAAAGACCTTCAGAGAAAACAGAAAGCTGCAGAAAATAGAAAACATCTAGCAAATGTCAGGTATGAGTGAAGTCAATTCTTATATAGTTTGTTTTGTAGAGGATGTTTCTTTTTCAAGTGTATCAGATATCAAATGTAGTAAATGAAAAACGATGACATTGTCCGAGATCTTATTTCTTCCACTTCAGACATTGCTGGACTAACTACATCATGGGTACTAAGAACTGTTGATCATTAGAAGTTAGCTATTCCTTACATTTGATACCAGTCAACAAACTCTATGTAAACTAGGCCAAAGAAAACCCATTTCAACTAATGTTGTTTCTTGACGCAGTGTCCTCTCTGTCTCCAGGGTGGTTCAGAAGAACTTGGTGTTCGTGGTAGGACTGTCCCAGCGACTCGCTGAGGCAGATGTCCTGAAGAAACATGAGTATTTTGGCAAGTTCGGGAAAATCCATAAAGTTGTGATCAATCAGAGCACTACATACGCAGGTGCTCAAGTCCATGTGAGTACCACTGCTACATTTTGCTGAGAAACTGGGCCCGATTTCTTGAAACCAACTGAAGTTTTTGCTCAAATTTCAAACTGAATTTGACAAAATGAAACAGCTGAATATTAACCTAAATGTATTTTTAAAATAAGAAAGCCCATACAAACTTATGTAATCTATCCGCCAAACTCAAATTGTCTACTGTGTTTGAGTTTGATACTCAGTTTTGAGTAAAAACTCAAACTTCAGTCAAAACTCAGACTTCAGTTTGTTTCGAGAAACTGGGGCCTGGTGTGTGTTTTAGTACAACATATGTTTGAGGGGAGCAATGTTCATGCATATCAAGAATATTCAAAACAACATGTTAGATGGATTCTTTGACAGTTCTTGGATGTAATGTATTGTTATTTTTGCAAGAGTTTAAACTGTGTTCATGATCCACCTATATAGTGTAGTATCTATATACAGCGGTGAATTTTGACGTAGAATTTTGAAGAAGGGATGGGGTCCACATGAAACAGTAAGTCCATAGGTTGGGGGGATGATCATTCTCCATCTGGATCCACCCATCGTGTTCGTCTGTAATTTCTCATCCTGACATCTTCTGTTGCAGTTTTTTTATTCTTTTTAATCATTCAAGACAGATCCTAGATCATGTGTTTTCTATATCCAGAGGCAACTGGCAACCATGGTTACCATTCAAAGTTACCTTATCTTGATCCTCATTTTCCTTATATCTCTTGCTCTTTGGAATGAAATCCTTCAACATGTTGCATGATGTTCTTGATGAAGGAAACTTTGCAGTAACTTCCATGGGGTGTTACTATATTATTGTTTGGTGATTTCACATTATGACCTCGCTGTAGATGATGCACAATTTGGTTTCCTTGTTGTATGATCTAAGCGTGTTGGAGGAAGCTGCAATATGTTCATAGTCAACATGATAATAGCGTGAATATTCGTACTAATGTAAGTTTGTAATTGTTTCAGGGTCCTAGTGCAAGTGCATATGTAACTTACACTCGGTCAGATGATGCTCTCAGAGCTATCCTAGCTGTAAACAATGTCCACATAGACGGGAGGACACTAAAAGCCTCCCTTGGTACTACAAAGTACTGCAGTCACTTTCTACGGGGCTCACAGTGTCAGAAATCTGTAAGTATATGCTGAAATGAAACATCAGTTTTTTATGTGCTTTTTTAGTAGAACAGTAAAGTGGTTAGGAGAAAAGTTCACAAAATTTCTCAAGTTAACACTGTCCTCTGAAGATCTGGAAATGTTTTGCTTTTCATCTAAGCTTCACTTTTAGCTAACACTATGTTTGTACTATTTTTATGTCACAATAAGTTTTGATGACTTTCCTATGTGACATTATATGGGTGTGTGCTGAGGAAAGAATGTTGCTTTTCTGAAACAATTCTGAATGAAAATATTGAGGAAGATGATGACATTTCCAGGACTGTATGTACTTACATGAACTGGGAGAGGAAGCAGCCAGCTTCACCAAAGAAGAGATGCAAATGGGGTATGTCCGGACTGACAAGAACTTCACCATCTCTAAATCTGTGTCATTATTTACTCTTTGTTATTTAATGACAATTCCTGCATGCTCATTCATGTTAAGGTGACTGCTTAGGATAGGTTAAAAGAAAAATTCTGGATCAGATAAGTCAGTGATTGAAATTGTGAGCAGTGATCCTTGTCAACAGCCCTCAGTGACATGTAACCAACTACGTCATTGTTTGCCTCTTACAAGCTGCATAGATTGCTGGGGCTCATTTGTTATCTCGAATCCCTTCTGGACAGTTGTTTTGTATGTTTACATAACTTTTACAAATTGATTTAAGGAAGCATTGCCAAGATTGTGTCAATCCTCTTCCAAGTCAGGTGTAAACAAATTGATCCCATGTCTGGCTCTCTGATAGCTCCATTTTTGTAACATTTTGCTTTAAGTACCTCTTATGTGGAGGTGTGCTTTTAAGATAACCACTGTCCTGTGGTGCTGGTCCTGAAACTTTGGCATTTAGACTAAGCATTCATTCGTGAAGACCAACAATCTCTGATTCCGAGCAGGGCCTGATTTGTTATAAAATTGGAAGACATTTCAATCCAGCAAACTTAAGTGAAACTAGTGAAAGCAGCCTGTAGTTTATATGACATAGAATAATGGATGACATTGTATTCATTTCCACAATGAAGCTTTGTGATGCATAGCAAATTAGCATGGGTTGGCATAGAGAATTGTTAGGATGTAAATGTGAAAATGTTGGAAAAGTTGGGCAGTGATGGGTACACAATCATCATAGGTATTGTTAACCATCACCACTATGTTGTACCCTCATTATGTTAGTAGTCTGTGTGAAGGTCTGCAGTGCATGGATATGGTCATAAGAAGCTTTATTTTTCTGATGGGTTTCATTTGTGACAGAAGATGGATTTGTTTCTCGTTTCAGTAAGCATCAAGAGTATGAGCAAAAACTGCTAGAACAGTTCCTCAACAGTCAAAATACAGCCAACAATCATACAACAAATAACAAGAAATCAAGGTATGCCACTGTTTACCCGACAAGGAGGGATTACATTTTGGGAAGGTTTTGTCCATTCACTTTATGATATTCACAGAAGTTGTCATAAATAATTTGGGTGATCTTCTTGTAAAGACTGAACACAGTCTCATAAAACATTATCCCAAATATTCATGGAGACTGACACTTTTGATCAGTATATCTTTTGTATGTAGTATGTCAGCAAAATCATCAATTACTACCTAAGTAAGTGTTGACAGTGTTTCAGTTTGAATTATGTCACTGATTACAATAGATATCCCTATGAAAGTATGGTCCTGTGAAAGGGATTTTGCAAACATTTGTTAATCATGCTGAACATTCTGCCCAAAAGTTGCTGATCTTGCAAAATGTATTCACTCACTGTATGCAATTCTCTTTGTAGAAAGAAATCTAGTTCCCCTGTTGCTGATCAGGTGAACATCCCCCAACCAAATCCCCCAGAGCCTGCAGTCGAGACTCCGCCCAAGTCTCAGCCTAGCCCTTCCACAGTGCAACCCCACCCAACAAACACTAGCAAAGAGGCGTGGCCTTCGTTACAGGGGCAGGACAAAGGGGAACGGATTCCCAATGGCAATCGTCCATCTCACAGTACAGTCAATCATAGTAATAGATCAAACACACCTCCTAATCACAGCAAGGCGGTCGGTAATGGCCGTAAAAGGAATACCAATACAGACAATGAAACACGGATAAAGTGAGTTGACAAACATCAATGAAAAGATATAGAGAATCTCACTTAAGTGTCTACTGATATCAAAGATATTAACATGACTTGATAACGTAATTTGTAAAGCTTGCTGAGGATATTTTTACCTTTATCAATGAGTGTTGATGTAATTGATATCAGTAGACATGAGGGTACGATTCTGTTTATCATCCAAAATCATTCTTCATTAGTTTCAGTGTAGAATGTACATCCCAGAACACAGCACTGCCATCAGACTTCAAATGCACTGATGTCATAGCATTGTGACGTCATCGAATTCATGAGGTCATAGCATTGTCAGGACATTGTGAAAAATCTCCTAGGAGATATCTTCTGATCTCACACAAGCAATAACTCCTGTGGAACACAGTTTTTAATGATAAATGCTTATTTATGCTTATTTAAGCTTATTATTTGTGTAAATGATCTTCTGCTCCAACAGTGGACTCATTAGCTTCCTTTTTCTGGGCAGAATATTGCATACGTTTGGTACTTATATTAGCTATACCACTGGCTCCCACTAATTGGCTGGATTTGGCTAATTACCCTGGAACATGCTGTACTTAAACGTCACATGCAACCAAACATTCAAACATAATTAAAACACATTTATCACTTATTCATGACATATAATATACATTGCTGCTTTTAAAAAAACAAATAAACAAAATTATAAGCGTACAATCGCGATTCAAAAGTGCAATATTTTGTACTTGGGCTTACTTCCCCCGAAATGAAGCCCTCGGGAGACCGAACCCAGTCATAGCGGGTGGATATGCACTCAAGTGTAACGACGGCTTCCGATTGGCTGGTTCATTTGCTGATATGCTGAGGGTTCATTGTGTGTACAGAAAGATGATCTGTTTGATGGGCATTTTAGAAGTATAGCCAGTCACAAGAAAGTAAGATTCTTTATGGATAACAACTTCTTTTTGTGTACTTGATGCGTCGTTTCAGTATGGATTCATATACTGTTGTTAAACAAAATCATATACACGAAAAGAAGTCGTTATCCATGAAGAATGTATATAGAGATGTTGGGTTTGGAAAATACATGTTCTCTGAATTAGCATTCGATCCAATCAAAAGTCATGTCAGTAGAGATGGTAAACTACTGCGGGGCTGGAATCTGTCATTCGTCCAAGTACAAAGCAGGACTTGAAACTGATAAGAGTTTGCACCAGTTTCCGTCATATCCACTCATCCGAAAAAGATGAATGTAGTTTGTTTGCAACCCACAGACATAAAAACATGTCATGTGTATCACACATGCCTAATTACATAATGTTGCAGACACGGGACTCGGGGTGCATGAGTCATAAATCTTATTTTCTTTATGTCGTATAGTCTGATAGGTGTTAAGTTCAAATTGCACATGGTCAATGATTGACGCTGTGTATTGCATATTGTGTTTAGCAGACAGGCAGACAGACATATAGGTGTGAATAAACCAGACACTGAGCTTTCTCTGTGACAGAGACTGCTTACCACAATCAACAAGTTTTACGTAACGAGTAGATCATTTACTTGTTTGTGTACACAACCAAAATTAGACTACTGCTCATGACCTCAGACGCTGGGCATGCATACTATTTCAAGCTCCGTGAACCTATTCACTGCGCATGCGTTATGGACGCAGCGCAGCTGTTGAAACCAGTTTTCCCCCCAGCGCTGGGGGGAATTTAGTGAAATGTTTGAACTCCGATTTCGCTGGCTTTTTTTTCATCGCGTTTTTTTCAACCTTATAGGTTGAATTGGCATTTTTTATTATTTGTTTCGGTAAGTGCATACCGAAAGGTACCAGAATCTGCAAAGTTGTGTTTTACGTTGCATGTGACCTTTAAGTTACATACTTAACATACCCGTGAACGTCCAGGGAAGAATAGACCTTCAGCAACCCATCTTGCCAGAAAAGTCGACTATGCATGTTGTAAGAGGCGACTAACAGGATCGGGTTGCTGACTTTGTTGACACATGTCATCAGTTCCCAATTGCGCAGATCAGTGCTCATATTTCAGTAGGGCAAGTTCCAGACGTTTTGTCAAGGATTCTTGTATCAGAAAAAGTTGTAAAATTACTGGAGTTAATTTGATTTTACGTCACATTTGGCATATTTTAATGTCGCATGAGGATGTAGGACATAGAGGAAATGTGTCATAATAGTAAGATGATTGTTTTCAGAATTGATCACAAGCAAGTTTTAATGAAGGGTGTAATTTGTTACAGCTCCCATTCACCAGACAGGCCCCAAGAACTGACAGACACACCTATTGACAGAGAACAGGCTCCACCCACTATTTCTCAGAACAATGCATCCACAGTGCCCCGGCCTCGCCAAACCCTGCCCTCACAGTCCTCCCCCTCTCAACCCTCATTCCCTATGCCCAGAACCCAATCTACACCACCCCCTCAGTCTCAACCTGTGGCCCCTATTGGCTCTAACAGGAAACCTGTTATGTTTGAGAACAGTGCCAACGGTCTTTCATACTACAGTGCTGGAGGTAATGGCACAGCTTATCCATGCAACAAGCTGGTCAAGCCTCAAGTTTTACCACAGAATGCTACAGGTACTGTTTCACTTTGATAAAGAATTCTAAGGTGTTTACTTCCATGCTAACTGTGTGTGATGTACCATCCCTCCCTCTCATGATGTGATTTTGGTGGTTGTGGTATGATTACCTCTCTTTACTTACATCCCTTTGACTTAGAATTTCTGCTGCAGATGTCCCAGCGTCTGTGACGCCACCGCCAGCTCAGCCTGTTGAACCTCTGCCTGTGTCCAGCAGCTCAGAGTGGCAGTCATCATCCTCCTCCAGCTACACATCTTACAGTAATAGCAAAGACATTCAAGATGATGATTTAGGTGAATATGTGCTGTGTTCTTTGAGTTATACCTTGTTTCTATGCTTGTTGTCTTACTTCTAACCAAATTAGGTTCTGACTAAAATTCATAAATGATTCTGATGGACAAGACCTCCTTCAATGAAAAAATATTGATTTCTGATGGTTAGAAAGAATGATGGCTTGTTTTCAATATAATCTGTGGGTTAATTGTTACTACTCTGATGCTGTGATTCAGTGAAAGCATGTTTGTTCCAAAACACTGTGATGGGAAGTTACAGTTTATGAATGAAACAGATGTTACTTTCTCTTGATTTGTGGGGTGGTGGGGTAGCTTAGTGGTTGAAGTGTTGGCTGTGCATAACGAAGACCGTGGTGTGGTTCTTTTAGTGTGTCACCAACATATTGCGGGAACATTCTAATGAGCTTTGTAAAACCATACTCTCTCACTCACAATTTGTTGAATCTTTTTTTCTTAATTCCTTCCTTGTAGCATTAGCTGTTTTAAACATCATGTGTTAGCATTCTCATTTCCAATTCTCCTCAGGACACTGAACTGAGCATTTCACTTGGAACTGATTGCTCAATACTATGGATTCACAGTAAAAGGCAAAAATGAATTGGTGAAAATACAAGAATTATAATGAACAGTTTTCTTACGAGGACATTTTATGAATTTCATGTTTCAATAGGTTTTGATCCCTGCGATGAGTCTTTCAAAGGTTTGGCTGATCTGATAGAGAAAGAGAATGGTCTCCAAGGCACAGCAGCCACAACAACACACCATTACACAAATATGCAGCAGCACCACCACCACAGTGGAAGTAGTCGGTCAGTAGGTCTGCAGGGAGGGGTCATGCCTCCTGTCCACCCCCCTCAACCACGGAGTCTACCCCCTGGTTTCTCTCTCAGTCACATACAGCAGCAGCAACAACAGCTGCAGCAACAACAACACTTTCAACACAGACAACAGATGCCGTTCTTCAGACAAGGTAGGCTCAAAGTACTTCATGAATCAAAGGATTTCTTTTTGATGTAGGTGACAATGTGCTAGCCTTTACCAAGAATTGTTCATAGCTATTGTCCTCATTTATGATGTTTACAATCTGTCTTTGCCATAGTATGTTATTGTTGATGTTGATGAACAGATGTAGATGTATTTCAACAATTGACTGTATGAATACAATGTAATATTGTATTGGCCCATCTGGAAAAACATACCAAATTTGCACGTTCTCTTGAAAGTAGTAGTGACGCATTGCAGAACACTGATGTAAGCTTTTTGAGGATTTTGATAGCCCATAGAGCTTATTATGCTCAGTTCATGATGAACCAACCTCATTCATCGGTGTGTGTGCTGATTCAAGGGTGTGCTGATTTTATAATTTGTTTTGTTGTATTCCTTATGTTTTCCATTATCTGATAGGGTAGTTTTATTTCATGCTCAGATTGATTGTTAATAGTCTTTCATGAGATTGGCATTGACCAGGTGTGTTTTCAGATATGACGAATCACAAGATGATGGAATTCTTGCCTAGCTACTCTCAGCAAAGTTTCAGTCATATGCAACAACAACAACAGCATCATCCACAACAACATCCCCAACAACATCCCCAACAGCAACAACAACAGAACTCCCCATTTCACAACTCCTTGCCAGATCGGCCTCTGCCAGGGCGTAGTGCGATGTCTGCAGAACATACTCACATGCAAACTCAGGTGATTTGTTCAGTCTTGCATGTTACTGACATGCCATTTTTGGTTGTTTTGATGGATGAATGTTTGTTAAAGGCAGTTACCGCAATATTTCACCTGTGTGGAGGCTATCTGTTTATAAGTATGTCTGAACAGGATAATCCACAGTTGGCATTGATCTTAACAGTTGGGATACATGACATGCATCAGCCAAGGCAGAAAGCCTTAGCACCCAGTCCAGTTAGTTATCTCTCAACTGGAGGCCAGTTCTTACCCAAATCTTTAGCACCAATATTTTATTTCCATTCATTGACCAGCAGCTGTTACCAATAAAATGAATGGTCAAAAAGGACTGATTTTACCATCAACCTCTGGCCTAAAATATATCTTGTGAAGTTCATTGCAAGTGGTCTCACCTTTGAATGACAAAACTAATCAGTATACAGTTTTTTTCCCTGGAGTATTTACTTTACTATCAGGTTCACTCTTTGCAGAAAACGTACCAGTAACCATGTGTAAACTTGTGCTGTGGTCATCTTGTTCGAGAAAAGTTTGCAGACTGTCTTTGTTGCTTATTTTTATTGTGGTTAATGTTGCAGCAACAACAACAAGCAGATGTGTTCAAGATGGAGGACATGCAGAATCAATTACGATCACTGTTGCCAAATATCAACATCAGCTTTGGTGCTCTTCCACAGACAAGTAGCAACACACAGCAAAGAACACAACAAACTCCAAATTCTCACAAAAGTGAGTTGACTGAACAGGCACATAATAAACTTAGATGGGAACTATTTAGGACCCTGAAGGTGGGAGTAATTAGTAACTAAAAGAAAAAGTCAGAGGCTTTTACTAGTAAATGTTTTTAGCGTCAGTATGATGAAATGAATTCTGTTCATTTATTTTATCATTAAAGTATTTCTTGACTAAATTGTGATTCCTTTGAAACAGATCACTTTCAGATTGCTTCAGACCTGTGCTACTGATTGTTACAGATTGCTTTCAAGATGTTTCCATGATAACTGATAATATAAATGAGCACTGTGCTGCCTCTAAAATTTGAAAAGGGTGCTGAAAAACTAATTCTCTATCTCTTACAAATATATGCGTATACCTAATGCCTATGCTGAGTACAGAACAGCTTAGTTGGGAAGTGCAGCCATTATTATTTGCACTATGTTAGTGCTGCTTTCGCTGTGTTGCATTCAATGTGCAATCAAAGCAGTGTAATGCCAGTACTGAAAGTGAATGTTCCAGCCTGTATCGCTGCTGCAGCCTTCTTGCTGCAGGTGCAGAAACACCAGCAATATTTGATTGATGTGTTATTCAGTGTTTGTGTATTTGTTGTACTCTTCATTCAGTTGTACCCTGTTGTTCATTCGCAAGCTCCTTTTTAATTGTCTTTAGCTTTGTATTAATTTTCAAGTCACCTGCTTGCTTGTTGACCCTAGGAGCCCAACAATTATGAAACAATTTGCATTGCTTGTGACACTGTTTCAGACATGATGTAAAACAACCTTGTAGGCTCTTATTAGAGATTATTTGTGTTTACATAATTTCTGTTACCGTAGGTTGGCCAAATTCCTGCACACCACAAGAGTCAGATAGCCCTTGGCTGACTTATGACCCTGCTATATTATCTTCAGGGAATATTCAAGATGGTATGTCTTGTTGCATATGCATCAGCCTGTGTTCATCTCATTGACATCATCATCATCATCATCGTCATCTCCACCACCATATGCTACTGATACTCTCTGTAGAACGTCTGCCATTTGTTTGCTTTATTATAATATGGATTCCATATGTAGGCTGGCAATGCTCCCCCTCCATGTTGCTAAAATTGATTGGCTTTTGAGAAGTTCTGGGTTTGGTTTCAAACACCTAGTAACATGCTAACACAAGTGTGACAATATTCTAATCTTTAAAAAGGATTGTCTATAACTGTTAGCTGAATGGGTCATCAAAGCAGTATGCAGTCATCATATTGAAAAGGCATCCTTTCAAATCCATTTGCTTTATCTACTCACTGTTAGTTTGTTTAGATAATTTCTCAAGTTTATAGTTGCAGTATATGTTCGAATAATCAAAAGTGATTGTAGTACTTGTAGTTTGGCCATATTTAGACTGTTGATTTCCAGGACTGATTCCTACTTGCATTCCTGATTGACCTCTGCTTTCTGTGTATACTTCTGAAATATTGGATAACAGTAAATGCAATGCTTGGCTGTGTAAAGTGACTTTCCAGCCTCTTGGCTAAAGGTCATAAGAGCTGTTGTGATGCACTGCAGGTCCAGTGTCTGTAGTTGTTTTTTTTTTGCAGAATTTTTTAAATCAGGTCAAATTGTCCCACACTTGCTGCTAACAATTACAAGTACCTACTTTCTTGTGGAGATATATATGTGATTTTGTATGTGCTGCAACGGAGAAAGTTATTTATCCTTGATTTCTGTCATTAATCTCAAAATGTAAAATTTGGAATGTGTGATTATATTGTGTGACTGGAGTCTTGTTTATATTTTGTGATATTCCACATTTTTGGCTTGACGTTGCTTCCGACTCAAAATTGTTTCTACACTGTAGACATCTTATCCTCAGAAACTACTGATAATAGAAACTTAATGTTGTTTCTCCTCTCTCCCACCCAGCCAGCATTTATATACATAGTTAGGTGAGCTGCAGTGATGTAGCAGTGTTAGGTTTAGTTCATTACATGAATAAACAAGTAAAATAGTTTAGAAGTTCAGCAGTGTCAATATGGCAGTTGTTACTGTGTGTGTTGAAACTGTGCTGTCAACCTGCCTTTATCTGGTGACTGATCCATCCACAAAATGTTGTCAATTGCTCCAGTGTTATGTCAGGAGAAAGGTGAAGTGATGATGGATGGTTGACTGTCAGTCAGAACCTCTATTCCCCACTGCATAATGCATGCCATTAACAAGCACTCACAAACATTGCTGATGGTGTAATTTCAATTGCCCTTCTCTGCTGTCGAACACTGGAAGATGGGTCCACCTTTCACAACTCTGTACTAGACCTGATAATTGAAGAAGACAAAACAATATTTTAAAAAGAGGTTATGACAAATACTCTTTTGTTGGATTTAGACAGATTTGGAATGCTATAGTATTCAAAATAATAGAAATCTTAGTGCTGCTGTGTTCTCTTGAAAATGGAAACCTGAAATGTTTGGTGCCATGAGTCTGTTTATGTGAAACATTGACTGTTGTTACAGCACAACCAAAGGGCACTTTCACTCTTTCACTTGGTTTGAGCATGCACTGTCGGTGAAAGTAATATTTTTTTTCTCCACAAATCAGTTTGTCTTGATCATGTTGTTATTACTGTGACTTGTCCATCCCATTCATTCAGTGATCTATTTGTTGTCTGTATATGAGAATGAATGTACCTATGTCAAATATATATGAAGGTAATATGAGTGCTTTGTTTGAATGTTATCACTTTAGTCTGGTAGAATGAGGCATACAAGATTATGGAGGAAATTTCAAAAACAGCAGAGGTAATAGAGATATTTAATACTATGGCAGTGTTTCTGTGTGTTTTCCGTTGATGTGAGTGTCAAGACACACTCATGACAGTTTAAATAGCATACTAGGAACTTGGAACACAAATTCTCAATGACATTTATTTTCCATATTTCATTTCCTGTTACCAAGTTTCGATGGATACCTGTTATCCTGCTTGAAAGCCATTTACTGCGTATTTGCAGTTTCTTCTATAGTTTGAGTGATCAGAAATGTAGCTCTGCCATCACCTACACGGAAGAAGCATTTTTTGTGAGACATGCACCTCTCTCCCTCTCATGGTGCACAGTTGTGTTCTTTAGTCATGTAATTTATCTTCGTTAGAAGATACCACTAAGTGGTAATGTCTAAGACGTGCATTGCAATGGTTGTTTTTATTGGATAGGATAAACAGTCAGGTTAGCTACAGTGCTTGGAGACTTGCTGTAATACATTATACATCATGGACTAATATTGTTGTAGTTTCTGTCTATGGATAGATAGATCGTTCTGTCAGATAAAAAAAAAAACAAGATGGTATCAGTGGTTCACTGTCAGTAAGACTGTGTTCAAACACTATAAACCTATTGTTCTTTGAAAATAGAGGTAGCATAACAGATTTAAGAGGGCTCTAAATTTAATTTAAAACTGACGACTAAATAAAGCAGTGTGAAGTCATCATTGAGTACATAATAGGCCATGAGTCATACAGTCAATTATTCCTATGGCTATTCATTGATGACAGATGCAACTTTCATTACCTTTTGATTTACTTGCCTCCTCCTACTATGTTTCACATTTGTATTGTGGAAAGAGATACTTTTAATTCAAATGTTGTGTTGATTTACCATTTTTTTTTGTTTTGAATGTTTTGTCAGTGGTTTTACATGTTACTCCCTCTAAAATTGACTTTGAATTTTTTGTTGATGTGTCATTTTGTGTTGTAAGACTTGACCTGATGTAAAGATATGCAGTTTTACATGTAACATTTTCTCTCTTCAGGTAATACAGAAAGTGCTCCCCACTGGCTAAAATCAATCCACCAGTTGACAGAAGTAGACACACCCAGCCCTAATCACAGACTTCCATTTGTGCAACAGTTCCCGTCATTCTCAGCTGCCAGCATGTGGCCCCCACAGACACACAACCCACCCCCAGGGTTCCAAGCTCCAATCAGAAATAATACAGTTCAGCACCCAGAGCCACACAAGATTTCGGAAGGTAAATCTCCACAGTTCTCAATTTCCCAGTGTTTTTGAAATGATGTGCTTGACATGCATCCATTCACACAATGCTGAGAGTTAGTGATGTAGAGTTGCTGTATGCCAAACACACACACACAAAATATGTAATCATGAATCATTCTTAACCTACCTGGTAGCATCCTTTGTAATTTATCTTTCCTACATGTCAAACTATGAAATGCGTCAAATAAGCTTTACATTAGTACTACATACTTTGCTCAGTCCTCTTTAGGAGGCAGGGCTGTAACCTCGTGGTAAGAGCATTCGCTCATCATGGGTTCCCCTGGGTTTGATTCCCAATATGGGCACTATGTGTAAAGCCCATTTCTGGTGTTCAACGTGAATGTAGTTGCTGGAATATTGGTAAAAGAAGCGTAAAACTAAATTCACTCACTCTTGAGGAGGCACATTTGAACCCCTTGTGGAGTTACTTCTCTTAATGTCATAATGTAATGTTATGAATCCTGGATTTGCCTTGGTTTTCTGTCAACCACATGCATGTGCTCTTGTCACCTGAAGGTTTTACGCAGATATTGTAGACAAACCAGACAGCTGAATTAATGATAGTCAGTCCCACAACTGCTAGCTTGAATTTTTATTTTTTGTGTGTGTTGCTACATTGCAGGTCTTTAGTGTGGTTCGGCAACCCATGCCGTGTGTATCATCAGGCCAGCTCAACAAGAAACACCTTAAACATCTGCAGCCAGCTGGACACATGGACAGACACATGCCCGCTCCTTGCATCCCTCAACAGAGGCTTCAAATCCGCTACTTGCATGGTGTACTTATAGGCTTAAACCTAAGATAAAATGCATACCTTACAACCTCAAATAATGCCCTGTATTCTACCTTTTCAGCCTGCGAAAACTTGACCTCATGTGACGGGCTAATTGCTGAGAGGCTTTTCACTGAAATACTTCATTGACTGGTTAACTGAAGGACTATGTAACTGGTTAGGTGAAAAAGCTCCTTTATGCAGTTATCTTGAACACCATATATGTGATCAGTGACCTGAAATGTGACTGAAAAATATCAGAATTGTCAAATTTATTGTTTAATGTTGAATCATTGATTTGGATTAAGAACCCTATAAGGAGGACATGCATTGTACATTGTTTTTCTATCCATCAGTGATTGTTTATGCTACCTTTGCTGTACAATGTATTGCTAGAAGTGGTTAAGTGATGTGAACCTGACATAAATTTACACAACATTTTCACATGAGGTCTTGTTCAAACAGGCATGTCCATAAAGGCAAGCTTACTCAACTTCAAAAGCTGGATCAGTCTCTGTGCATTATCTGTGGTGGTAAACACCAATGTTTATTGTGGCAAAGGTTACACAAGTGCATAACAGTATTGTGTGCATTTTGGGAATAACTTTGTATGTGCCATTAAAATATTTTGTTATTGAATTCTAATGTTAATATTTTATTCCAAAGTATTTTGAATTTCAGTGGATTTACTCAGGCAGTGAGTAAGAGCAGATATATATGTTCAAAGTAGTATCGTATCTTCAGCCTGAAGAAAGAAAATACTGGTTTGGTTGAAAAGGCATCAAAGCAAACTTTCCAAGTGCAGTTGCACATCAGTTGTAAATGTGATCTTAAATGATCTTCATGGAAACTGGAACTTTTTCTCTGATATGCCCATACGTTTTTGTTGCAGCTTTTTTCTGTTATCTTTTGCAAATCAATTACATGAAGTTTTAATCCAAGGCTGATTTTCAAACATAATTGAAAATTGAATATACACTGTATGACATGTTATGATAGATTCCAATAACTGAAAATATTGTATGACATTTTGCACGTTGTGGAACTTGAAACATTTATGTTCCCATTTGGTGTTAATGACCACCTATTCACATTCATATTTAGCCTCTGTTGTAAGAATGCATTTTTTCGTGACATTATGGCAATAATAACTTTATCATTTGCCAAGAAATGACAAGCTGGTTTATTTTTGCAACCCTTGATGCTGAGCCGATTTTACTTATCTTGTGTAGAGTTCTGTTTCTGTTAATGCATATAGCCTCAAGTTTTTACTCTAGTAGGAGAATAAGAGATATATCAGTGATGCATCCTATTGGCTTCGTTCTAGACTTGGTGTAAACTTCAAATGATTGTTGGCGCTGGTAATGTTGACAGTAATGGAGGAAAAGTTTATTTGATGTTTCTTTGTAACAGACCAAAAGGCCACTCCATAGATGACTAAAGTAGACGGGCGTGGGACCGGGGATGAGGTCTGTGTTTTTCAATCCCATCATTGGACTCAATAATGTTATGGCCTGTTCCATTCGTGATGAATTTCAAATGTTTGGATTTTATTTACATAAAAATGAAGGGAGAAGAATGTTCACCTTGCATGACAGTCTAAAAAGCATTTGAAGAAGTTGAAATTTGAATCGGTTGTTTAACATGGGTACTGAAAACTTACAATTTTTGAACGAGCCATTTTGCCCCTTGTGACGTATGCATTTGTAAGCTGGCTTTGCAGCTGATAATTATTTTTGCATGTTACCATCTTTTCCCATATGGATTCTACTGATGCACATATTGTACGCCAACCCCTTTGTATGATTCATGGTCAAAATATGGCCTGTGGCATAAAGACTTTAGAATGCCAAGGATGAAATATTTTTTTCAATACGAGTTGGCTGACTCTTGGAATATTTTGACTTGGTATGAGATGAATTGTGGACAATATTGATATGTATAAGAGCTGTCTTGCTAAATATTATGCTGTATCTTATGACATTTCATTGTATATGTGATATTAGTGGTGAAGCATCAAGGGTTAGGGTTTCTGACTACTCATAATGAAACCATGGTTGCCATAAAATGCTGGTTGGGTGGCACGCATTTTACATGAACTTGCGGGCTATTGTCAGTTCTTGCTGGAGTTTTGGGTTATTGCCTTAGCGCCTTCTACTTTCTGTGATGAATCTATGGTCGCTCCAAATGCAGACATGTTTAGCCCAAGTGTTGGAAGTATACATGCTCACAACATTTACTTGGTGATAATGGCGACATTTTGTTATTATTGAGAGTGCTGCAAAATTCTATCTGACGGCCTGTTACTGACTGATACTGATAGGCCCTGATTGAATCTAATTTATGTCTTCTGTTGGTGGTAAAACTGACTAAGTTGTGAAAAAAATATTAAAAATAATGAAATGAGTATTTTTGTGTGTTGGCATTTTTTCTGTGAATGTTTAGTAATTTTCATGGTCAACCTGGAGTTAGATAATTTGAGTGCTGACCTTTTTGGTGCTGTCATTCTCAAACAATACTTTTGCAAAAGCAATTTCAGTTATTGTCAGTAATTGTACATGGTGTCTAGTTGCTATGGTACATCCGGATCAACTTGCTATATTAAATAGGGATAATGTAAAGTCCACAATTTGATATGCGAATGACTGTATAATTATTTCAGTTGGTTGAGATACGAATTGAAAAGGCAGTATGTGAACTGGGAACTAGGTAAATCGACAGATGTTTTTTTTTAAGAAATTGCAAGTCGGCTTTCCCATTCGTACCTCAATAAAGTGGGAGAAAATATGGTCAATCATTTAGTTTCGGACAACTAAAGTATCTGTTATCTTCAACAGTTTAATTAAAAAAAAAACACCTGTGTAAATCAAAACAAGCAAGATGTACAACATTCATGAATGTGACATTAGGTGCATTGTTTTTTAATTGCACATAACTTGATATGCCCACATTCAGAAGCCAATCACCTGAGAGAAGGGTCAAAACACTATGACTGATCAACTGCACGAAGATACGAAGAAAATCGACAATAACCACACTAACAAATGTTTACAAATACAAACAGAAGAATGACATTTTAAACAAGATGGTTAATAACTGCCCAGTTCAAACTTGGGTTTCTTGAGATGAGGCAGGCACTGCTGCAAAAAGGCGACTTGGCTTGACACGTGAATACATCGTGTTCCCTGTTTCGGGTGTCTTAATATATTTTGAACCATGCCAAATCTAATCTCTTATGTTTGTGATTACACTTCATCGTAAACTACAGATGTTTTCAGTACGATTCTCGCTTTTTCCGCTGTTACATTAGTTGCCACTGCCCCCTTGTAACAAACTGGGAAAACGCTAAAGTAAATAATGACAGTTTCTAAAACACACAAGATGTGTAAAACCACACAAGATTTTCAAACACGTGCCTACTCTAAGGCAGTCTCTCGAAATCTGTGCCAGGCCTCTGCTTGAGCAATGGAAAGCGCCAAGGACATTTGTTGCTCAACAGCCATTGCCTAAAGTGAAATAAGTTTGTGGCAAAACCGACAAAGCAAGTGGCAAAACAGAACCATGCAAAGATATCATGAAAACAAGTAAACGGGACACGAGTTCAACGGACAAAAAAAAGATTAAAGAGAGGAACCAAATAGGAAGAAAAGAAGTGAAAGAACGAAAATGCAAAGAAGCCATGTGAAAGGAACACCTTTACAAGACAATTCTGATAGCTTTCCAGTCTGAATCAACATGCTTTGCACTTTATATTTATAATTGTCTTTAGCACTGTTTCATTCCATTAACTCCTTCCTACAGAAGGCCGCAGCCTGTATCCGTCCTTTGAGAAAACTGATTGCTCTTCTGTCAGAATTGACTGTTAGGTTTTTGAAGACAAATTGTTTTACCAAAGCTGACAACCTGATTGGAATAGACTTTGGAGACAGAAAAAGGCCAACCCAATAGACAGGAAGTTGGAATTGACAGTGAGACTAGAAAACGTTTGGATGCAGAAGAACGATGATCCACACGTCATGATCCATGTTATAAACTTAAATGCAGAAGATTCCAGGTAGATTCTTGGACAAACGAAATCAACAGTTCTGCTGACCAGTTGATGTTTGATGGTCAATGACTGAAAACCTCAATGATGAATTTGGACAGCCAAAATACGAACATATGTTTGCTGCAATGACGGCAATGTGGATAATAGCCTACTGAAAAAAAATCACCTGAATAAATGCTGAAGAACACAAATATTAAAAAATTCAGAAACTTTTATTGTTTAACATTTTGAAATGAAGCTCAAAGTCGATACTTATCACTGAATTAGGTGTGTACAATGTTAATAAAAGGTGTTTAAGAATACCTTTTATATGTGTATTGTATTAAAGATGAAAATTCTCTGGAAACATTAGCACTAATGTTGGCCAAAAGGTACTAATGTTTTGCTTAAATTCTTGGTCGAAATACTGTTTGTGCTAAAGTAGGGTTGGCATCTGTGGGTAACAGCCTAAACATTTTTTTCCATTTCAAAAAGTACTGTACTCCCAATTATGAAGTAACACTGCTGAAATGTCTTGTGCGTGATGACACATGTAAATGGGAACGAAATCTTTCTCCACTGTACAGGGATTTGCTGATGCTCACAATCCTCGTATGTTGGGCGTGGCATAATTTTTGACATTCACTTGGAAATTAACACCCTCTGAGCAGTAAAGATGTTTTGTATTGTGTATCGATTGTTTCTGCTATTTAGTTTCTGTCTTCAAATATTAATTAGTGGCAACAGCACACGAATGAAAAAAATAAGTAAAGTGAAAACAGGATTTACGTTGCTCCAACACGTTTGGAAAACTCAAAAGTCATGTAAAATTTAATGTGCAACCCCACCCACTCAGGTTGTCTTCTTTCGGCTCTATTCTTTCGATCTGATACTTAATGTCACAATTCATAATCTGAAGTAATTGGTGAAACACCTAGGGATAGGTTTCCATGTAAAATGTGCATTTAATGATAAAAGGTCAAATTCACCTTGGTCATCGCTTTTAAGAACATTTCTGACAGAATTTCAGATATGGAGACATATTTTCAACGTTGCCTCTTAAAATGTCAGCAACACTTATCATTACGTTACCCCCTCTGTCCACAATAACAGGTAGTAGACAGCTTTTCGAATACGGAACTCCATGACAAAAGATAAGTATGTTATGGCTTCATCTGATCAATATTGACGCACACTATTTAGCAAAAAAAAAAAAAAAATATTACTTATTTATATATTATTATATATTACTTATTGAACATTCACATTAGGTTATCACTGCCCAGCTTTCAAGGACTTCCAGAGGACATCGAGAGGATTGCTTATTTGACTATTCGGAAAGGTAAAAGACTCAATTACCAAGAGGGATGGCTGCAGAGCTCATACTTAAACAAGGGTGAGTAAGAGGCGACTAACGGGATCGGGTGGTCAGGCTAGCTGACTTGGTTGACACATGTCATCGGTTCCCAAGTACGCAGATCGATGCTCATGTTGTTGATCACTGGATTGTCTGGTCCAGACTCGATTATTTACAGACCGCCGCCATATAGCTGTAATATTGCTGAGTGCGGCGTAAAACTAAAACTCACTCTCACTAAACAAGGGTGATCGTTGCTAAAAAGAGTTTGTGCACGGCAGAAAACATGAAAAAGAAGATCAAGGAGAGTTTGTGAAAGTTAGGTCCAACCTTCTTGATATCGAAATGGGTCTCCTCATGTTCCTTCTCAATGTTTTCTCCATCCTCCTCGTTGTCAACGAGAAAAAAACACACAACCCCCCCCCCCCCAAAAAAAAAAAAAAAGAAAGAAAAAGAAAAAGAAAAAAAACACACAAAAAACTAAATCCAAGCAATGCTGTAGTAAATCCAAGCAATGCTGTAGGTCCCTATGGAAAAGCTTCCTCCCATATCTGTCGGAAGGTACAAGATTATTTCTCGCATCGACAACTGTCCACCAATTTGCCCCAAGTAGCAGTGCATACGCATTGCGCCAGATATCACATGTTCTGTACATTTTCTCAAGGTTCACGAAACAGCCGTTGACGTGATAGCGGGAGGCGATCCTGGGGTGTGTAGTCCATCACTTTGTTTTTCCACAGAACACATTTCTTGCTATCAACAAGGTTATGGGTGTAAAAATGCTTTATATCTTAAATAAAGCTTTACAGCGGAAAGTGGTCTCGTAACCACATCATATAAACCTAAAGTGTGCTTCTCACTATGTATTAGGTCATCTCTTGTTTTCCCAGAATAACCGCATTTGAGGTCTTTGTTTTGGAGGGACAGTTTTTACTTTTTGTTAGTTAGGCCGCTTCCCAGGGTTTACTTTTCCCTAACTTCATATGAACATCAACATTCAAAGGATACATGAGTGTGTGAAATCAATTGAAAAATGTCGTTCAAGATGAAAGTTACAATACAAGGACTTTTTTCGAAGCGGTATTGGAAACACATTTTTTATCATCAGACAGACGCTCTATCGCACGGCCACCGAGCCGACGAAGGTGGATGGGTTAAATCAACTACCTATAGCTAGTGACATTAAATTGATTTTACGCGCGCTTCAGTATTGTTATGTAGCTTCTTTAAATGACCAGCATTGACGGTATATGTGTCAGAGTAAACACTCCGCTCCTCAGATTTTACATTGTCTGCTGAAACCTCGGAGGGATATATATACTACCTGATGGCATGAAATGGAAAAGTTCTCAGACGGAAACCGAAGAACTGGGGATGGCAAACCGATCAGCCAGCAGTATCACCAGATTTGCAGCACTTGAAAGCAGGATTGCAACGCAAGGAGGTGTATGTGGAGGACATATGTTGTGCATTGTAACATCAGGTGCAGGGAGTGCTCATGTGCTTGTCTTATCGGAATACGATGAAATGACGTTTGGATTGTGACATTGAAGTTTCAATCAGAACTATTCATTTCAGTTTGTTACATTCTGATTTATTTGGGACATTATCTTGACCCCACTGAACACAGAGTGAGTTATAACATGGTGAAGCTGGGGAGTCGCAGGCTGCAGCTGAACCACATTTCAACATTCACAACAGCAGCCTTTATTGTTGGCCATGGTAAGACATTGACAAGGTAGCGGACCAACACGAGGAACACCCCCCACCCGCACCCCCCACCCCACCTCTGTCAACAAAATATAGGATGCATGTGCCGTGCAAGGACTTCGTTGATGTATTATTTGCTGTCGAATTCCACGGAAGCACCTCTAAATCAGATCTTTATGTGCTGGATATCTCATCCCACACCATTACACTGTCATCATCGAATCTGTCGATGTGAGTCTCTCAAAACAGGAGTGAAATGACAAACTTAAACACAACGTTTGCCTTTTTTCAGTGATTTATGACGTGTGCTTTTCCTCTTACTTGCACGTACAGTTTGCTTTGCGTGGTTTATTGGTGCTATCATCTGATCCACGTTCGTTACAAATATTTTTTTCTTATCAATATCCCAGACGAGTTTGCACAACGTTGAACTACTTTCTTACCCGCATATCATGTGCATTATAAACACACGATAATGTCAAATGGCAGGATTCCGATCTATTACCAACACTGAAATCAAGTACATGGCCAGTTAAATCTGAAGATATCAAACAGTAACTGTCAGGTTATTGCCGGAGAAAGACATTGCACCAACATGTGTAATATTGCTATATTATTGACGATATTTAAGCAAAACACGGAACAAAGATATGATAATAATTTGCCTGATGTGTTAATAGAATTTTCATCGGTTTCTCTTTTAACAACTGTTTTAACAACTTTTAACAACAATTAAATGCTCAAGCTCAATTATCCCATTATGTTTAATTACATCACCACGATATTTGGAATATTTGAGGGGGAATATATACACATACATATATTATTTTCATGATCAAATATTTGGTGATTAATTTTAAGATACTTATAGTTACGAGTTTTATAAATCTATCAAACTAATGTCTAACTAAAACCGTAATACCACCTGCATACCGGCATTTGTGGTGGTCTGACAACAATTTATTAGGGCCATGACAATAGATCGAGAAATCTGTAAAATATATTGATAAGTCAAAGTGGTAACCCCAAGTTTTGTAGTCCTAATTTATCAGAAGACTTCACCAAATCCATGAGTCAGTATTCTTGAGTGTATTTACAAGGGTGTCTGTGTTCCAAAATCCAAACGTTGTGTCATTTTACTCCTCTTTGCTCTGAATCAACCATAATCCTATTTGAGAGGACTTGAAGAAGAACTCTGTGGTTGTGACACTGTACGTACGCGCTGAACACCGTTTCTGTACAGGTTGTTCAGTTTAACCTGATCAAGTGAATACTAATGCATTGCGTGACCGTTTCACACCTAGTTGGGCCCATTATTGTAAAGTGGTGCATCTTTCTCAGTTAATTTTCAACATGTCAGAAAAGCCGAGACTAGGTCGCCGTTTGACATCTCAGTGTCGGGAAATCATTGTCCTAGATGGTAAAGAGTGACAGCTAGAGTGAATCGGATTATGAAAGCACCTGACGCCTGTACGTTGTAAAGTTAGTAAGCCAAATTAGATAGCGAATGATTGTATAAACATATGAATTAATACATGAAATAACTGTATTTTCAGAAGTGTTGTTTTCCGGGCTAGTACTGTAATGAATCCATGTATGCATGCGTCGCCCGGAAGCAACTTTAATGACCTTCTCTGCTCCCCTATTTAATGAAGTGAACTCGACCTGCAGGTTGTGACATTGACCTCCCAGTCATGCATATGTAGAGTAGCTCAGGTCAAGCTGAACAACCTGTAGTAGCATGGGTGTCCATGTTACCTGGGTGCTGCTTACTTGTGTCTCCTTCTCTTTAGGGACGTAGTCACCATTATCACAAAGGCCCGGGCTTGCACATAATTGCTGCTCAAAAGGTTGGACATGTCCTCAAAACTGCTAGTATCTAAATGTAATGCTTTTCAACCTATCGGGCTTACACGAAAACAAATGGCTTGTACGCGACGTGCTTTTCGTCAGATGTGCACTGAAGTTCACCTCTGAAAGTTTCTCTTGCATCTCTTATCAAAATCTGGTCATCGGTGTGAGTAAACATCACTGTAATAGGGTGTTTTTTGCTAACTGGTCCTTTTCCACATTTATTATTTCAGAAATGCGAGATGCAATTCCCAACGGACTTTTACCAGTTAGCGCCGTTTGTTGTCCTGGCCGTTGCATGTGTTTGTGACCGGTGCCACCGATGGCGCAAACTGTGTTCATCGTTTACTTTGGCGAACAGCTTGTTTGATCAGTATTGATACTAATTCATGCACACATGCTCATTATATAGTCGGAATCTTCTCCCCCGTTTACCATACATCTCATTACGTTGTGTATCGTATCTAAATTTATATAGTCATGTGAAAATATAGTGCTGTGTTGAATATTGTGAAGCATGTATTCAACATATTACCACAGTGCTTGTGCATAGGTAATCACCGTACTCACGCTTATCACAGCTGCACATAATGCGTGTGCGTACACACCAAATCTGGACTCGATAATCCCGTGATTGACATCGGGATCATTAATATACGCATCTGGAAAACGATGACATCTGTCAACCAGGTGTACGAGCATGACGAGGAGATCCCGTTAGTCACCTCTCACGACAAGTACGGGTAGGTGAAGATCAATTCTAAACCGACTCTACTCTAATGGAGTGCGGATAAACGAAAAGTGTTGACAGTGTACCTACAAATCCCTTGAAAATACCTAGCTCAGGTGTCACTACGTGGTAACACGTGGTAACACGTTGAATATTCAATAATTCACCCGACCTTTCCCCCCAGCAAACCATTGAATATACTCAACAGCGAAAAAGAAATACAAGTTTCGAAAAATGAAATCTCTTAACAGTTAGCGTTCCTGTCCATGTTGTATATTTAAAAACTTGAGAAAAACCCAGAGTTGCTTTTCTTTTGTTGTTTAGTATACGTATCTCCCGGAGAGTGCGATCTTCACTTGCTGCAGGATGTTGAAACACGAGAGTTTAATTAAAAAAACCAAATATCAACACGAGCGCCTTTGTATTCCTGTGGTTATGACATGTGTGACAAGCAGTAAATTGTAAATATTTACCTTGAGAGATATTTGAACGTACGTAACGTTAGTCTTGGTAAATATTCCACGGGTATGTTCTGGGGAGTAGCATGCTAACCCTACAACTGACGTCAATGAATGAAACTGTAGCACATGCGTGCAAATGTGCTTGCGTGTGCGTGTGCGTGTGCGTGTGCGTGTGCGTGTGCGTGTGCATATGCTTTCCTCATCCCCTGCTATTTCATGGCAACGATCAACAGTCCCAAATATTCACCCGATAACCCGATGATATATCATTTACGTATGATGTAAACTCTTTTGTGTTCAGACACTGCACACTGAAGATGATTGTATGGTAGGGTAGCGTATTACTTATCGCATTCGGTCATGAGGACAATTCATCAGTTCGCTCCCATCAGCGCTAGTTTGTGAGAGGCAAATCATTAGAGACACACGTCATGATACTGGATAACTGTTACCTTGAAAGAGATAACCAGTCACGTCACTGTGTTATATATTGAGCAACGCTGTCTTCACAGTCATGTACCAGACATACCCACATATACTTTTCATCAAAAGTTTAGACTCAGTTAAAACACTCACTATATGTTATGTATACAGTGGAACCTGTCAAAACCGGCATCTGTCTAATTCAGCAAGTTGGCATAAAATTTACATGATAAGGGCATAAAAGTCCCTTCCATGGCTTGAACATTTATCATCAGCTTTACAGTCCAGCACATTGTCTAAAACGGATGATTTCTTCAGTCCCAATGACTACCGGATTAGACAGCTTCCACTATGAACTTATATGGGGGAAACAACTGCAAACCTTAAGCAGATGAATTGCACGAGGATCATGTAACACATTTGCTGAAAATCATGTCAAAGTGCCATGCATGTGTACAGTGGCGTTTTATCGTAACGTTTTGTTAAGAATTCGCAAGTTTTCACTGAATTTTATCATTTATTTATTTGATCCCCTCAACATCAAGGCAACGTTGTTGCATTGACAGCCAAACTCATGCCAACACAGCGTTAGACAACCTGTGCCTTTGCTGTACCAACATGGCGCTAAGGGGCAGATTTCACGAAGCAACTTTTACTAAGGTTAACCTGAACCCCCGTTCTTTAAAACACTGCACTAAGGTTACCTTAGTGATTTACGATCTTCTTACTGCTTTGTAAATGGAGGTCTAGCTCTTTAACTTTCAGGGGTTTATGTCTCAAGACACTGACTACTTGCAAGGGCATCCGATATATTTTCGATGGGACAGAGGTCAGATCATCTCGATGGCCAGTCCTTGGCATGAATAGCCGCATTTTTGCAGGAATGTAATATCAAAACAGAAGTGTGTAGTGTTGCATTATTACATTGAAATCGGAGATCTGGACCATGACAAGCCATGAACGGCACCAGCTCTGGGAAAAGGACGTTGCCACGATATTCGCTGCATTGATGTTCCCTCGAATTTCGACGTGAGCACATGTTCCCGCAGAGAGTCCCCCCCACACGTTACCCCACCGCCACACAGTCGATCAACTTCCTGGACGCAGCACCGGGCGTGACGTTCACAAAAGAGAGTGCTGCATGCACCCCACATGGTTCACCACGGTTGAAATGGGCGGGTGTGTCAGATTAGTATTCGTCCATATTAACGTCCTTGTGCTACCCATGTTCAGTATACATGTAATAAATTCTCCAAATGTGAAGATAGCCCTTCTCTTCAGTAACACGAGAACAACACATAAATGGTTGCAACACCAAGAGTCGATCCATTCAAGAACGAAAATAACACGTAAGATAGTTTTGCAATCTTTTCGGGTTTACATTGTACACAATAAACCAGTATTTAAATTATTGTAATGACACTATTTGTCTACTAGACGTACTGGTGTGTTATCAAGTGTTAAGTGCATGTACTAACAATATTTGTCTATTCGATAGACTGGTGTATTACACCACACAAAATGGCCGTATTACCCAAACTTACTAACGTTAGGAAATATACGTGTCATCCGGCGGCCATATGAACGTTTGAAAGCTATGAATCATCTGGCTGTCGGTTTACACCCGTTTGTAGGGGTGTTAATGTAATAAACCAACACTCAACTCTGCGTTTATATGTATTTCACAGGTGTGTAAACCTGGCCATTGTTTTTATGTGTCTTCTAGCTTGTGTAACATTTTAAAATGCTGTGATTGTGGACGTGCATTTCTATACCTTTGAAATCTCAGATGACCAGGGTTAGATGTGTCATACATTTAGTACACGAGTTGATATTCGTTAATGGGTAGAAGTAGTGTTATGACTGACACTACTTTAACATGTATTTCAATGGTTCTGTAACATAACTCACGTGGGGTTCGTTAGTGCGTCCGACCACGCCCTAATGTATTGGTATTAAAAACAAGGGTGACGTGATACCCTTGACTGAACACCAGTATTAACGTGCCCGTCTTTCTTGACATAAAAATGATGTCTGTTTAAATGTTTCACATAACGGGTTGTTGGGCCAGAGCTGTATGTATCTTAGGGAGAGCATGTGTGTGTTTGTGTGTGTGTGTTTGTGTGTGTGTGTGTGTGTGTGTGTGTGTGTGTGTGTGTGTGTGTGTGTGTGTGTGTGTGTGTGTGTGTGTGTGTGTGTTCAGCTATGCTCAGTCTTGAATGTATAATAAATGTACCAATGAATATTCTTTAACAGTATCAAGGAATCACGGGTACGCTTAGTGTCTTGAACATATATCATTTTGATAAAAGACAAAGGATTCAGCAATTCCAGTTGGAAAAGAAGACCAAGTAAATTGAAAGATTCACAAACTAACAACATCTACAGGCGGGCTACAGGTGCAGGAAGCATCTTTACTTATTAAATTACATTCCACAAACATCAGAAAAAGGTTTGAATGACAAGCATATTTATTGGTATCTTGTCATGCTCTGTACCCTTTCAACGCATTGTAACCATAATGCTGCGGTCACTACTCCGCGGCCAGATTCGGCCATCCCATTTCTTTACAGTATTTGCTTACAGACATATAGGAAAAAAGGAGGAAATCACGCGCAACGTATCTGAGTATCGATGTCACGATATAATAGGGTGAGACCGCGATATCTTAAGTCGAGGATACGATATTATAAGTAGAGGCCACGAGAAAATAAGCCAGCTGGACTAGTTTCAAAACATCGTAAGATATATATTATATTGGATATTTGCCGAAATAAATTTCTCAGTAATTTCTGGGAATACTGTATATCTGTCTACGTACCGCCACATGTAACGATAACTGGTCCCTTAAATTAACTCCTATTCCCTCTCCATTCCCAACATAGCGTCAATCAAAAGTGTTGTGTCTGATCGGTCTGATTTGGCTCCGGCCGTCCAAAAGCGACTTAAACCTCACAGGTGTCTTGAATTGTGTCTAAATCCATAGCTTTCTGTTATATGTACCCAAATACCACTGTATAGTTTCAAAAGTTGTATTTGGAGCAAGCACGTTAAATTAATTCGATTTGAGATTTTGAAGAGGCTTTTTATTATATCTAACTCTATTCTGTAGATATAAAACATGTCAGGATACATGCATGAAGTATACGTTGTTTTGATGGGTCTAGGACAATTAGTCACCAAGGACAACAGAAGCCCACGAAAAAACAATTCAGTTTCATTTCCAAACTTTATTGGGTTTGACATGGTAATCCATCACAAATGATAACATATTATTGCCTCCGATTCATGTACTATTACTTTCCTAATACTTTTAAGATTGCACGAATCATCCTTGTCCTCTAAGCACCAGCAAATAAATGTCTAATTACACATTTCATGACATGACATCTGGAGAAGCTCATTACATCCTTATGTTGTGGGTCACACTGCGCAGAAAGTCCATACGCTGTCAACCCCTTGTTTTATGTTGTGTGGAGAACTAGGATGATTCCCTATTAAAATTATGATATAAATTCAATAACCTTCTGGCACAAGTTACCAAGAAGGTGTTTTAAAGCTAACTAACTCAATTAACAATTATTTTTCACTAAAACCCAAACCAACAAACCCAAAACCAATAATCAAAAAGCTAATCCCTGCCTCTCGCTCGTTAAAAATACCAAGGGAAAAAATGGGGATCACATGAAAACACAAATGTTCCTTTATTTCCTGGTTTCTTCACAAGCTGTGCGATTCAAAGAAAATGTGTATCGGAAACTGAAGCATTTATACGTTTTAAATCATGTTTCGTTTAACGATTACTCTTTTAGGCGTAACTTTGCGCAGTCACTTTCACAGGCAGCTCTTCTTTCTTCCAGCGATTTATACTCGTATTAAGGTTGTTATGGTAGACGCTAAAGGTTTCACCAAACTATTTTCACGTATACCCAATGTCCAAGGTGTGGAACATGATTCAAAAGATCAAGGGATAAAGAACTGGTGCTCGCGAAACTTTGGCAAACCATTCCTCCTCATCAAATCATAACCAGGGATTCCAGAGCTACGAAACCCGACAAGAAAAACATCAGTCAATTTTAACTGTGATAACGGTGGGTTAAACAGGTATTAAAACCTTGCTAACACCCGACTCCAAAAGTCAGCAACAAATCCTTTGACGTTCCAACAGAAATATATCCCGTTGCTTTCCATCTATGACACCTACAGGTCCATTTTCACAGACGGATTCGAGGATGACAGAAAGTTGCCAGTGCCACAGCTATTGGATCCAAGACTGTCTCACCAAGAATTCCTGACAACAGTTCTTTGCGTCTTTAACAAATACGGTGCTAGGTGTGCAGTGCCACTGCAAGTGATACTGTCGGTCGTAAATCTTAATAAGTTGCTTCAACGTTGTCACTAATCACTGACTATCTATACAGCTGTTTGTGTGATGGACAGAACTTCAGTCGCTGGTTTTCTCAATAATCTGAATGCATGTGTTTAGCGTGAAGCCGGCTTTTACTTATAGAAGAAAGTGTTTGCCATACCTTTAACAACGATGTCCCGTGTCCTATGTACTTTTATGTTGGCCCGTTTATGATGGCTATCAGATTGATGGTACTTTGTAAACATTAAGACTATTCCCTACAATTCTATAACATGCACATTGTACTCTGAATGGGTACAGCTTCCGTTCGGAGGAATATAAGAAGGACAACGATAAGTTATCCTCGATGTTATAGGAAGCATCCCGCCTACCCTGGAAAACAATAACCCACCGAGATATTGCATTCATGTCGAAATCAGTATTTTTGGCAATGATCAGATCTGAACTTGAACATGTGAGATCTGCATCTACGTCAAACTAAAGGTTCACATCTTGTCCAGCAATACTGGGGCGTGATAGTCATTGGCCTGCTCCAAATAACGGAATATGTATTGTAAGAAGAACGTTTCCGACGGGGAAATTACAGCAATGCAGCATCACATTTACTTAGGTATCACGGAGTTTCTAGATCGTCAATTTAAACAGGCCAGTCTAAAGAAATTTCACAATAGGCACGGGGGTGCAACATGCCTATGGTTCAGTCAGAGAACGTATCCATCGTTCTATCAGGTCATAATCGGTACACGAGAAACGCTATGTTTCATTTCATGTCGCACAGAATATATAATTTGATATAGCATCGTCTGTTATCGTGTACGGTTTGCGTTCGTGAAGCAAATGTGGACAGCTTTAAAGTTGATGTGTGGCGTTGTTACAACAAAGCCTGAAATAACATGGTTTAGTCACTGTGAGACTATTACGTGCAATAATATTCCAATTATGTACTTCCAAAAAATATTTTAAAGTAGTGAGCCGAAATACGAGTTGGTGCGTGTGGTATATTTGTCTGTGCTTCAAGAGATATTAAGTGCGATTTTATTGGGACACCTAAGGACAAAGGGACACCTCATCGCCCTTTGTTCGTCACTGAACCATTTAATCATTCGAACCAAGTACCTTACAAGATTTGTCAACAACGGAGAGAGGGCGTACCTGATACTGGTAGCAAGAACGACAGCAGCTTAATGAGGCGTGTGAGCTTGCGTAATTCTACTTTCTTTGTCAGGTTCGTTTTGGTGATTGGAATAATCAGGTCATCTGAACATGATGGAAACATACGACCAGATCTTTGAGCACAGGTAACATGATGTATGAACCGTTCATATTCAAATCTGGCATGACATAAATATCTAAGGTGAGTAAACATTTGCAAATTTGAAAATGTACGTGTGTTTCCACACCTAAGTAAAGTTACATGTTTCCAACCCGAGTAAACCTAAAACGAAATCGAAAATTTCAGCACCCACTGAAATCCAAAGGAATGCAGTGGAAATACCGTATGATCATTTATTTCTTGGTTTATCTGTTTTGCAATTCATGTTTGGAAATACCTGACAATCCGGCCAGGGCATACATAAATGAGGGACTTGGGCGTACGAAAATGTACGATTAGCATATGCTTCAAAGGTATTGAATATATGCACAATGTTGGGAAACCTCTGGAAACGTACGTAAGTCCGGTCATAGCATGTATTTCTTACTGTATCTTTTTCAATGGTGCACCATCAATGTTTGGTCTTGTGTTACCAAGTGTAAGGTGCATGTACTAAAGCTATTTGTCTATTCGATGTACAGGTGTATTATCAGGTGTTAGACCCTATACTAACGCTATTTGTCGAAACGATGTACAAGTATATTACCAGGTGTAAGACCCCGTACTAACGTTATTTGTACATTCGATATACAGGTGTATTACCAGGTGTTAGACTCTGTACTAACGTTATTTGTCTATTCGATGTACCGGTGTATTATCAGGTGTTTTGACCATGTACTGAGGCTATTTGTCTACTACATCTACTACCGTAAAGTACCGTAAAGTGATTTGTTGAACTATGTCCGTGTGCCAGCCCCATTGGTCGGATAATTCATGCCAAAATGCGAAATACTCCGTAGTGGTAATTCTTAACACACGCTTTCATAATGTGAGAAAAAAACACGATTACTGAGACATCTAATATTGAACAAGCAGACTTATGCAAATAGCCTCCTCCTGTACGAGCAAAAGAACACGGATGTAAGCTATACACCACTCTTCCTTGTCAGAGCTGATGATTCAAGCTGATCACATCGCGTCAAACATGACATTACTTGAAATACTCAGCTTGTCTCTCAGTTTTTTAAGCTCTTCAAAGTAAGACGTAGTGTTATTTTCAATGTGTACGGCGCCATACAAGCGACCGGACGTGATTCGGAATATTGACTAAGTGAGACGGTTGTCTGGGGATTGATAATACTTTCCATTAACAACCAAGGCTAATTCAGTTTCTCTATTCAGTATAAAGACCAACAGTCAATGTGACACAAATTACGTATGGATCGATGTACGAGAACCAACACTGAAAGAATAATGTACTGACGTGTACTTCCGGGTTGTGCTCAGTTAACGACTGGGTGCTTGACAATGATGACGCCAGTAGGATGCTTGGCAGTGATTTTGCTAAGCACCCCACAAATTCATTTCAGGCCAAACCAAAAACAAAAACAAAAAGAAAAAAAACCCAAACAAAACAAAACAATATACAATGTGTATATAAAAAAGCTAAAAACACCCCACCTTCCACCTTCCACCTCCCACCCCCCATAGACAATACAAAACAAACAAACAAACAAAATCAGAAAAAATTAAAAGCAAAACCACAAAAAATGACATAAAACAAAACCAAACAAAACAGATGCAACTATCAATAAACGAAAACCCACATCACGACAACCAATAGCTATTAGAGTGTTGTGCATGTTGTAATATGAAAATCCCACTCTGAAGCAATTCATAGTCAATGAATATAGAAAAGACAACTCTTTCTGTCTTTCTAATCAAATACGCGTTTTATTTATACTATACAAGTCTAAGCTTGCTTTCCACAGTACGAGGATCGATTCGGAGGTGTTCCTTCATTCCGTTGAACCGGAATCTGGAAGGGGGAATGGAGGCGAAGAACGGTCTGATATACCATGAGTTGCCCTTAAAATGTTGAATAAAATATATTTCACGTGATAGCACAACCCACTGAAGAAATGGGTGTATACCTTTGAAGGTGGCGATATTTTATTCTGACATGAAAAATATTTTTCGAAGTGAAGCGAGGAAAGCTTCGCTCGCATGTAAGAAGGCCGTTATTTGTCTCTATGCTGCGCACCCCAATTGCCATACAGTTTGCCTGTGTTAGGGACTAGTCATTAGATCGTCAACAGCTTCGTCTGTGTTGGTTAAGGAACGAGAGGCACTAGCAACGAAACAATGTTATACGATATTTGTGCTGTCTCGGCAACACGTACACAATGATTGTGACTTGTAAATCAATATCAACAATACTTTTTCAAAATGTTCATGTATTTTTTTAGATAAAATTCCAGATTACCCTGTCTGTTCTTTTATATATAAGTAAGATTTTTTTCAAACGGATAAGCTCCAATGAATATCGGGAGGACTTGACTGAATCTACTCCTGGAAACTCTCTCTCGACGCTGAAAACAGATCTTACCACGGTGTCTTAATTCTTGTCCGATACCTTGTCCGAAACACGCAATGAAAGAGAGTGAGTGACGTGAGTTTTACGCCGCTTTTAGCAATATTCCACCACTGTCACGGCGGGGACAACACAACTGAGCTTTACACATTGTATCCATGTAAAGAACCGAACACTGGTCTTCGGTTTGACGAGCGAACGCTTTCAACACTAGACTACTCCACTGTACCTTTTCAGTCAGGGAGTCGATGACGTATTATGTGACGTTACTGTAAATTCATCCCACTGCTCCAAATATTCATGTGACACATGGTACAAATATGATAAAGCGACGCCCTTTCCATATAAAATGAAATTCCTGCTAAGAACACTCACTGGATTGCATGATTCTGAACTGCAAGTACTTGTTCCAGGTAAAGCTTGGAGTACAGCCATCACAGGGTCTCTTCATAAAAAGGGCAATCGAAGCAATCCAGACAAGTATATAGGAATATCAATACTATGCGTGTGAAGTAAACTATATACATCTATCATGAATATTCGTATTGCGAATTGGTCCAATATGAGAGACAAAATATCCCCCGGGGGGGGGGGGGGGGGTGCGGGGGGGGGGGGGGGGGGGGGGTTGAAAGGGCTATTCAACTGAAAACCTATTTTTACTTTACATGGAACAGAAAAGTGTCTCATTAAGAAGAAGAAGAAGAAATATGTAGCATTCATAGATTTCAAGAAAGCCTTTGATTCTACTGATCAATCAAAATTATGGGAATATTACTGTAAAACTGGTATGGAAGGGAAACTGTTAAATTCAATTCTTAGTATATGTCTTTCTGTAAAACCTTGTGTTAGATGTAACAATGAATACACCAATTATTTTGACCGTCCAGTTGGTTTAAGACAAGCTAGTTAAGGTTGCGTACTTACTCACACATTGTCTGATGAACAATCAAAACATGGTAAATACGACATACAACGTTTTCCTGATTTGCTAGAAATTCTACTTATCCTGTTTGCAGACGATTTCGTATGTCTGTCGGATACTGTTCCTGGGAAGTCACGGTGGCTGAACGGTTCGGACGACGGACTTTGTGTGCTGGCGATTAGGTACCTGACTCCGAGGATGTGGGTTCGAATCCCTGATGGGACTCAACCAAAGAAGTACTAGAATTTATACTTCACTAAGAAACTGTATTCCCAAATATGATCTTACAACGGTTAGTGTAGCAGTTTTAAAAAGCTTAAGTAAATTCTTATGGCATGTTTATAAATTAAGAGAGAGTACATGTAAAACTTGAGAAAACTGAGATGATAGGTACCAGATATAAAATATTTGATCACCATAATATGTGTATGTATGTATGTATGTATGTATGTATGTATGTATGTATGTATGTATGTATGTATGTATGTATGTATGTATGTATGTATGTATGTATGTATGTATGTATGTATGTATGTATGTATGTATGTATGTATGTTTATGCATGTATATATGTATGATTTTATGTTTTGTAAATTAAAGGAATACTGCAATCTATCTATTGTATATGCAGCAGCAGTTGCATTGCATATGAGCCTGAGGCCTTTGTACTGGATAAATCATCACTTAACTCATCAACAGTTGCTTTTATAGGTGACACTGTCCTGACACACTGAGCAACTGTAACAAACACACGCAAAGTCCAGTAAACTGTTCACATAACAAATCTGGGAACGTCTGGAAAAAGTCAAAATAGGGAAGTGCCTTGGTGATATTGTTTGTGACAGATACAGCAAATTTTAAAGTGCCCTCGACACGTCTACCATTGAACGTTGTGAAGATTTTATTGAGGCTTTAAGTGCTATAACCTTGTTCAAAGAACCTTTAAATAAAAGTCGTATCGTGCGCCTTGAAATCGAAGTTAAAGGAGTTTGTTCGATTGTACAATTAACGTCCGGGGCTAATGGAATATTACACATGACGTGAGAGCTGACTATTGAGAAGTGGAGTATTTTTTTGTCACTCGCTTTGTCAGAAACCGATACCCAGAAAACAAACAAGCACCGTGACTAACGCCTTTTTATTACGAGTTACATTGTCCCACTATTTTCTTGAGATTTTGAGTGGGTTATTTGATCTTCGTCACCGAGGGTGACAGGTGCGTTGCAGTGTTTCAGTTGATTGATACCCGGATTGGGGATTCGACACCACGGGGTACACGGGGTACACGCCCATGTAGGGATGTACTGACAGTGAGTTGTCATGATATATAACGTGACATTTGGATGCAACACCACACTTACCAAGACACAGGTAGCAGGCAACTTCCTCAAGTAATTGCATATACAGATTCCTCTCAATAGGAAGGTACGTGTTAACACAATCTGTATTGTGTTGTGTTATAATAATTATATGTTTGAAAATGATTTCATGCTAATGTGTCATGATATTATTGTTATATTGTCCTTCGATGACAGGTTTCAGGACGAAAAGACGAAAATTTCGTCAAATAACTACAACTCGGGCACTACATACACAACTCAATAAGAAGGTATGTGTTAACACATTCTGTATAGTTTAATGTCAGAACTGTTAAGGACCGTTTTGGATTGGGATTGGTTTCATGATTGAATTGTGATTAATATGTGCTGTAAATAGATGTATTTTCATGATTGGTAGTTTGAACTTGCAACTGGTATTGTTAGTGGCTGTATCCTCGAAGGGGGTTAAAGTATTGTAAAACTATTGTCCACCTGAGATGGTACGTACGTCCCAAAACTTTCACACTTTAATTTTTGCTACCTGATTTCAAACGTAGCATATGTGTTCTTTGGCCACATTTTGGCCAAACCTTCGTACAATTGTTAGCGGCTGAAGGGATCGTGTAAATCGAACTAGGTTCCATGCAGGTAGCATAGGTACTGTAAGTCCCCATGGTCCCTAGTATGGTGATCTACCTTCAGTTGTTGGCGGTCTATAGCCCGTTTTTGTATTGTATCGTCCTCTGTAGTTAAACTGTTTTAGATTTAATTACTAGTATTAAATATGTATCTGCGATCTAGTTGTTTCACTGTCCTTCGTTGACAGGTTTTGTACCATTCACTATTATGTAAAATATTAATGCTTTTCGTCACGATATTTTAAAATTATTGCCGATGTGACGTTAAATATTAACTCACTCACTCACTAAAATATTCTATATACGTTGTGTTGTGGTATATTAACTTAATAATTTAAGATGGTCTCAAGCTAGCATCGTAAAATATCGTTGTGATATAGTCCTTCGGTGATAGGTTGCAAAAAAGTAGACCAGTGAAGGTCCTTGGTAGAACAGGCCTTCAGCAACCCATGCTTGCTACAAAAGGCGACTATGCTTGTCGTAAGAGACGACTAACATTGACACATGTCATCGGTTCCAGTTGCGCAGATCGATGCTTATGCTGTTGACCACTGGACTGTATCGTCCAGACTCGATTATTTACAGCCCGCCGCCATATAAATGGAATATTGCTGAGTGCGGCGTAAAACTCAACTCACTCACTCATTCAAAAACGTATTACTATAATCGTTAACAGTCTTCCTCAAATAACTGCAGCCGCGCTACAGACTCTTCTCAATAGAAAGATAGGTCCTTGGTCTGGATTGTGTCATTTGCACACTTGTTCCAGTGTTTCACTGTATTGGGCCTGTAAGTCACTCTGGGCGATACTTTCGGTACTAAGGTGGTTCCCTTCTTCATTTGCGTGTGCCATCTTCGAGACGGAGCCCAGTTTACTTCCTTCTGAGGCGTGTTCAGAATCGACAGCGCCCGCAAACGCCCACGAACGCTCGATCCTGAACGCCTGTGTCCAGACAAGGGCACGCGAACCATCCTTACAGCTACTTCTCCAAGCGAACAAACATGGCGACCATGTTTAATAGAAAAAACCCCATTCAAATCCTTGTCATTAGTTAGCATCCATCTGACAAATGGGCAAGGAATAGCCGCGAAACGGTAACGTTTTGTCTTATACATGTTTAATGTCATTCGTCACTACTCGCCCCCTTCCGTAACCGCCAACAAGAAGACGAAAAGCTATTCGGCTTTTCCCGTAATAACGCGAGTTGGCCACGAATGGTTTAATGTAAGCAAGCGCTCGCATCCGTTCAGGACCTCTGCGAGCGCTCGCAGGAGGCAACTGCGCGGGTACTCGCGGGTCTGAACACGTCTAGGATTTCTTATATTCAAGAACAGTTCTGGATCAAAATTGCGCGACCTTGAAGTATGACTCTACTAGACCGGATGAAGTGTCCAATAATGCTTGGCTGTCACAGCTGTTGATAATCACAATAGTCTGCTGATTTCAACTTCTAGGAAAACGTACACGTTTCAAAATTTTATCGTAGCACTGTGACTGTCGGACCTTCTATAGCCTCACATGGACTTCAGACGGCAGTAGCTCTACGTTAGCTTTGTACAACAGGACCCGATGTTTGACTGTCCGAAAACCGCTGGTAAAACCTGGTTGCTTGAGCTTAGTGCGGTTAGCGTCGTAGGTTTATACACACTGTTTTCGGGGACTGTTTTCGTGTCACATTCGTCAGACTTACTGTGAAATTACAGAAACATCACTGAATACTTCATTCGACATTCTAGGTTTCAGCCTTGCCATGAATGTGAACAGGCTGAACTGGTTCGTGGGGATTGTCCTCGTCCTCGGTGTTCACGCAGTGTCAAGCCAGAGTAAGATTTGACTGGGATATACATGTATATTCATTACATCAGCTCGTCGATTTCAATGCGATAGTTACATGGTGTTGTCTGGCCCAGGTTTGGTTACTTACATACTGCTTGACACGTATTAGATGAGCCACGACCTGACAAATCACCCCAATTTGCATGTATGGGAACGCCCCCGCTCCCCCACCCCCCAGAACAAGAACATTTCATTTGAAACAAGAGGGAAACGGGTTGTCTAAATATTGAAAAGTTCAATTTCCTCCTGCGAATAGTGTCTTGATGACGTTTTGCTGAACTAAATTCCTTTAAGAGACACGTGTTAAACGGTAGAGGTATTAATTTCCCGCCACGCTCAGCATAATTGCCGATCTACCTGTAGCCACCAAGTGTATTCGTCCATATTACTTTCCCCGCCTGCTTGTCACAAACGCTTTCACTGCGCTGGCTCATCTAATACTTGTCAAGCAGTAATACTGTCATAAGGGGAGATTTACTTCACGTGGCTTTAAGCCAACTAGCAATTGTTACAGAAGTCGATTTGCGAATCAGTTGCTATTCAAATTATTATCTGGAAAACATTGCCTGTGACTTGTGACTGTGCATTAAAATCCGAAAGATTTGGAGGCCAGGACTCAGTAAAAGTCCAAAACAATCTTTAAACTTTGGCCACCTGACCCTAAGATATGCGTTTTTCTACATGCAAGTTGCATGCTAAAGAGTTTACCAATTTTGAGTATTCGAAGGCCCAACAGGAGAAAATAAACAGCGATTTGTCACTTAAAACTCATAAGTCGTTTCAAATGAAAATAAATTGAACTAATATTTGGATGTTTATATTTTCAGACTGCGCGCACCTGCTGGATGTCATAGCCGTAGTAGATGGCTCTGACAGCATCTTAGATGACGAATTTATCCTTCTGAAGGATTCCCTTATTCAGATGACAAACTGGCTGAACCTTGGAGACGATGGGCAAATGTTTGGTGCCGTCGTGTACAGTTCGTCTGTGTCAGACGTAGCCCACCTCAGCACCAACCGAAACCAGCTGCAGACTCAGATAAACCGGTTTGAACATCCACAGGAAGGGACACACACACACCTTGGAATTGCCAAAATGACAGAGATTATGAGGAATGAAAGTCGTCCTGGCGTTCCCAAAGTCGGCATCGTCATCACCGATGGACGGTCCCGCTATCCCGCGAGAACAGCTCAGGAAGCGGCAGCTGCTAAAGCGATCGGCATCGAAATGTTTGCAATTGGAATTGGTTCAAGAATCAGACTATCCGAACTTAGAGACATTGCCTCATCTAACGCCAATGTCAAGAATATCAGCGCTTTTAGTGAACTCAACAATATTACCCTCTCCCTGGTACAGAAGGTGTGCAAAGGTAAAGGCAGACATAAAGGAGAGAATATAACATAAGGGACGAATGAAATATGAGGGAGAGAATATAACTTTAGGGAGAAATGAAAAATGGGGGAGAGAATACAACGCGAGTGAGGAATAAAGAAGGGGGAGAATATAGCATAGGGAACTGAACAGAACGTAAGGGTGGAATGAAACATAAGATAGATATATGTCAAGGTGAGTGAGTGAGTTTAGTTTTACGCTGCACTCAGCAATATTCCAGCTATATGGCAACGGTCTGTAAATAATCGAGTCTGGATCAGACAATCCAGTGATCAACAACATGAGCATGGATCTGCGCAATTGGGAACCGATGACATGTGTCAACCAAGTCAGCGAGCCCGACCACCCGATCCCGTCAGTCGCCTCTTACGACAAGCATAGTCACCTTTTATAGCAAGCATGGGTTGCTGAAAGCCTATTCTACCCCGGGACCTTCACGGGTCATATTTGTCAAGGTACTTCAACGCTTCAGAATATGTACCCACTCCTTCATTTCCAACCTAAATTCATCACTTGATTTTTTATATTTCATATTTCGTATATTGGTAATTAGGAATAATTCTTCACGTATTGATTTCGAAATACCCTTCCCTCATCCCCTATGAAAGTCAGCCTTCAGCACAGTAGTGAATTTCATCGTTTCGCTTAAATGAATATTAACAGTTTTGCAAAGAACTGAGCTTAACTGATTTGTTGTTGCCGTTTTAAATTTAACAATGTGAACCTGATATTCAATATACTGTTTTCTTAGCAATGTACATTTGCCTTCTTCAAATTTCAAAATGATGCTTGTGAAAAACGATTTTTTTCAGCTATGGGAATTGTTAAAAACCATGCCTGAAACTAATATAAACATATAGTGATCAGTCTGGACTAATGTCAGATTTCTTTTTAATCTATGTCTATAGCTTGTAGATTGAACATATTTGTGTTTATGCTACCCTGTTATCTGTATCATTTGTTCCTATGACAACACAGTGGACGGAAACTGGACAGAGTGGACGGTTGCTACCGGCGTGTGTTCCGTATCTTGTGGAGGAGGCACAAGAACCATCTCCAGGAGCAGGACATGCACCAACCCAGCTCCCAGCAACGGTGGACGGGACTGTGTAGGATCACCTACAGATCAATACACAGAGAGCTGCAACACCAATGGCTGTCCAGGTACGGCATAGCTGCATATCTGAAACATCTGCTGTTAGCAATATAAAACTTGGAAATGTAATACGAAGAAATCAATGAATAATAAGTGAGTTAGTGAATTTAGTTTTACGCCGCATTCAGCAAGATTCAAGCTATGTGGTGGCAGTCTACACATAATTGAGACTAGGCTAGACAATCCAGTGATCAACAGCATGATCATTGATCTGCGAAACTGGGAAACGATGACATGTGTCAAACAAGTCATCAAGACCACCTGTCTCCGTTAGTTGCCTCCTGTAACAAGCGTGGCTTACTGAAGGTCAGTGTTCCCCCCGACTTTCCTGGGTAATTAATGAATAATAAACAAAAATATAAACTATACAAGCTGTGTGTATCTAATCGTAGAAACTGTGTAGAATCATGGAAACAGAATCGTAGAAACAGAGATACGCACATATCACATACTACCACAAATAATTACATTCATATGTATATTCTGACTTAGCTCTTCTTCATTTCAAACGAAGTTGACGGAAACTGGACTGACTGGAGCGTTACAGAGGGAAGGTGTTCAGCGACGTGTGGAGCAGGCTCCAGAACTATCCTCAGGAGCAGGACCTGCACCAACCCGTCTCCTAGCAACGGTGGAAAATTCTGTGTTGGATTATCTACAGATCGATACACAGAGATGTGCAACACCAGTGGATGTCCAGGTACGTATAGCCAGAGATGAAAGTGTTAACACGGTAGATGCTAGAATATGATAGGCAATGTGTACTTGTTGTATGTGTAAAATAACACACCAAAAATTAAACAAGTTACTACAAAGAGAAACAGTTAAACAAGTTAATCTGGCGTAAATTCAGCGGTAGTACGAAAGCAGAAATATCCAATGATTTTAGCGATAAAGACAAAGATGTCGATATTCACCCCATTGCAACAATGGTGAATTTTCCTAGGCTGATATCCTGAACAAAAATAATCTCCTGGCAGGTCTGGTCTTCCTGTAACTTGAGATATAACGTGAGAAGCGAGACAAGCGTTAAAAATAATTCAGAACATTGTCCAACTCACTGGGTCACTATAGTAGAGAGACTGTGCAGTACCTTTCTTACCTCTGTCGTAATATACCACAAGTCTTAATATACCACCCTGCCGGCAGTTTCGTAGTATCTGCCACTTGAAAATATGTCCCGAGCTTCATTATAATTTACACAAAACGAAAAAATGGACGTAAATATATTTTTCAATATGCCTGTATATTTCGTTAAAAATTTCAGCTGAATTCGTATTGCTCCTCGTCAACCAACAGTTTACACAAGTATGAACATAATTCGTCCCTCATTGATTATTTACAGTTGATGGAGGTTGGTCAAGTTGGATCATTACCACAGGCGGGTGTTCATCATCTTGTGGAGGTGGATCTAGAACTGTCAATAAAACTAGAACCTGCACCAGTCCTGCACCACGATACGGCGGTGCTGACTGTGCTGGATCCCCCACGGAAACATACACAGAAACCTGCAACACAGGAGCATGCAATGGTAAAATCCTAGTCTCACCTAGTCCCACCTTAGAGCCCTATTTATACGTTCATAGAATAAATTTTCACCTGTTTCAAATTCTTACGGACTCATTGTGTTATGAGGGCATTTTGTTTGTGATTTCAAGGTTAACGTGATACCATCTTTACGTCCGGGTTGTGGTAGGGTTTCATCCCAATAAGGTCACCGGTGCGCTGTCGTACATACCAGCGATGCCAAGAACAAAGGTTATTGTTAATTGTATTGTTTTAGATCCATGCCATGGGTGCCGGTATAACAACGGTATTGGATACGTGCCTCACCCCAGCGACTGTGCCCGGTACATACAGTGCGAAAAACCCAAAGCCGGCAATAATGCTATTTACCATACCATGCTGTGTAGTCCTGGGCTGTTATGGAACCAACGGCATTTGGTTTGTGACTGGCCTGCCAACGTTAACTGCACTGTAGAAGCTGAAGGTATGTGTTACTGACTATACTCAGTGAGTGGGTGAGTTTGATTTTACGTCTTTTTTTAGCGATATTCCGGTAACAAAACAACGGGGGACACCAGAAATGGGCTTCACACAACATACCTATGTGTGGAATCGAACCCAGGTCTTCGACGTGACGATCGAACTCTGTAACCACTTGGCTACCCCACCGTGTAACAAGTTACACCGACTCAGTATATCTCTCTAAGTACCGCAATGTCTGTTAGGATTATTCCTACCAAAGATATAAGTAACATTATACATATCAAATGATTTTTTTACACTCAGTACACTCGACATTTCTTTGGCTTAAAGTAAAGGACTGGGTAATTTCTGGGAATTAATGAAGTAGACCTTTGCCATAGTTATAAAAGAGCCCAATGTACAATTCCAACTGTAGCATAATGGTGATAAATCAGGTGTTCTCGACACTGTATAAACTATCTTGTATTACATACAGTGGGGTGGTTTAGGCCAGGATTAAAAGGCGACTATGCTTGTCGTAAGCGGCGACTGACGGGATCGGGTGGTAGCTGACTTGGTTGTCACATGTCATCGATTCCCAGTTGCGCAGATCGATGCTCATGTAGTTGACCACTGGATTGTCTGGTCCAGGTTCGATTATTTACAGACCTCCGTCATATAGCTGGAATATTGCTGGAATAGTGCGGCGTAAAACTAAATTCGCCCACTCATATAGTCTTGGTCACAAACAGCAAGTCAGTTGTTTGTTTACTTAACACAACACGGGAACACGTGGTTCATAAGAAAGGAACAGAGAAAGCCATAATATTGGACGTGTACAAGGATTTTTGTTTCGCAAACCCAGGAAGTATTTTTATTTCCACCACAGAGGAAACATTTGCTTCATCGACCGCTGCACCATCAACAGCTGCTCCACCGACATCCCGTCCCTCGACGTTGTGTGACGGCTCTAAGAAGGCAAAGCCTGGAAATACAGCTCAGTATCAGGAGCGGATACATGGAATGTGGATTACTAGACACTGTGCTCCAGGAACCGTGTATTCCAGCTCAAGCTGTAGCTGCATCATCGGCCAGAATGCCGCGTCCCCAGGTACGCCTGCACTTCTCATTGGAGTCATTGTTGCTTCCTTAAACATGAACAGACATGATGCTCTAGTTCTTACAGTAAATTCATGTTTTACTTAAAATCACAATGTCACATATTTTCGACAATATTTTGACCTGCATTATATACATTTTGGACATATGCGCTAGCATTAGCTTCCTATCTCTGCAATAAAAAGACTTGTTACCTCTTACGACTTTCCTGAAATCGATAACGGAAGCTTCATTGTTGACATCTTCCAAACAGAGAACATTTCTCATATACTGAATGTAAACAATTGCCACATACTTCGAAAACTGTCGCACGCGGTGTTTGCCAAACTGGATTCAATCTCAAGTTGTGCATAGGATGTTTGTAAAGAGCGTTCCAAGGGAGATAACTTGGGGTTTGCTTGAAATTACATTCGGTCGGTAGAGAGCGCGAGAGTTGATTTAATGCAACGTTGCATTATTTCATTCTAAATTTTAACTATACAATCTAATTTAAACACGTATTTCTGTTTGAGAAATTATATCGTAGCTTCACCAAAGGCTAATAGTTTGAGAGAATTATTTGAGCTTTTAGTTTGAGCTATTATTGAGAGAAAAGTATTATCATTTTTGTGGTGTGCATGGAGCAAGTTATTTCAGTTTTGCCTGATGTGGATACAAAACAAAACTAAACGAATATCTGTTTCCTTCTAGTCTGTCAGACGGAGGTTTATCTCCCTTTCAACGGCGACGTGAACGACCATTCGGGTAATCACCACTATGTACAAAACACTGGCGTTGTAACCACCAACAGAGGCCACGGCCTCTTCAGCATCAACACCCAACTCCGGATCCTGCGGTTCTCAAACATGGATTTCGGGAACACTCTGATCATCTCATTTTCGTTCAAACGCACTCAAGCAACAAGAACCGCGCAGGCTATAGTCACCAACGACGACTGCGGCCATGGCGGCAGCATCTACATCACCACTCAGGGGTCAACCGTGCAGTTTCGTGTTGTCAACGTCTACAACGTTATGCATACGTTAAATGTATCATACACAGTGAGTATTGAAAAGGTTTTTTCATTATGATATATTCCATCATATCGTGTTGATGATGCAGGAATGACTCCGCCACCCTGCACTAATGTTTTGTGACTGTTTACCTGGGGGTCTACAACGTGCCATCCTATGCATTTGTTTGTGACCGCTACTTGCAGGGCGTCCTTGGGGATGCTGGTACCTGAATGGGGCTGGGGTACCCCAGAGTTTAAAGGTTCCCATGACCTCTCAGACCGAATTTGGTAAGGGTCACATGTAAAAACCCCATTTCGGGTTTCCTTCGTGGCTTTACTACAACATTGGTGAATGCCCAATGTTACCAGAGTAACCAATGTTATTGCAGAAGTAGCTGAGAGCAACTTCTGCAATAACATTGTCTTTTTTATCAATGAAGGTCGTTAGTCACACTGAAAACACTGTAACAAAATGAACTAACGATATAGGCCACACACAGCCAATGGGTCGCTATCGATATTATCCTTTTCAAAATAAACATTTGTGGGGGGTATATTTCAGGACTCCACGTCCTTGAATGAGGTGAAGCTGGTCGTCAAGGATGGACTGATGAAGGCTGAAGTCAATAACCACAGTGTACAGAGGAATTTTGACGGTGCAAACATTATGTTTTTCTAGATAGTGATATTCTTAACAACCGAACACTGTCCACTACCCTCGTGGCATTCACAATCGCCGAAAAATGTGAAACATAATAGATGCAAACATGTGAAAACATGCTCATATGAATCATTGCTTAAACATCTGAATAATGTAGTTCTTTCCGTGAAGTGCCCCGTCTTAATTTTACCGTTGTCAGTTTAATCTAGGATAACAAAACCCTGCTATCTGTTGGTTCTTGGAAAACATTTCTTACAAAGAAAAGTATTCATATTTCCTTGAACATTTTTGTAGGTAACATCGGAAAAAGCCAATGTGCACTTCAGGTCGGGTACGGTGATCACCTGGACTTCTTCCACGGCGACCTGGAAGAGGTATGGCGTTTGCCTGTTCTTAATTATACCTTTGTAATGATCTCTTCAGATGTAAGATTACATTTTTGATAATTAGTATTCACTGGCTTAGCTGAAACACAAATCGATAATACTGGCATGAGATGACGCATAAACTCTTCTTAACAGATCACTTAGATCGCCCGTGTATTATAGGAGAAATTCACAGTGACGTCATCTGGTGACACAAACAAACAAAAAAACAAACAAACAAACAAACAAACAAACAAACAAACGACGACGAACCAGTTGTGCATCTTGCTTTATGTTTCAGTTCAAAGTATACATCTGCGATCCAGAGAGCCGGTAGTTGAACATAGAGGAATATCAAGACCTGCCAAGAAGTTAAAATGCCGCTTTTTAGATCAAGTTGCACTATTAAACAGTATGGCGCTAGGTTTTGTTTCTGTCATATTTGGTATCAATATAACTTAAAGAACCAATTTTATTGTAGATTAACGAGATACATACAACGTGAGGTTTTTAAGAGTTATGTCAATTATACTTTTTAAAAACAAACATTCCCTTTTCGTTTGAAGTTAGCCCAAGCAGCATGTTTTAGAAGGCGCCGGGATAAGACACTGTAGGTCTCCTGAACTGAAGAAGTGGGAGGGGAGGGGGAAGGGTGTCAGGAGAGCATGACAGTTTGAATTTATGTCTTTAAGATGTCTGCCAGTGTGGTGATCTATAATGTGTCGAACGTACGGTTGCAACCAAGTAGAACTTTGACCTCCCCATCTTTAGTAATGTTACGAATAACGGATAATTCGAAGCATTTACGGGTCGACAAACAATCGCCACTGCCAATCTTTAATGTGCTTGTCTCAAAAGACATTTCCCCTTCCTGCATTGGTTCGTTCTTTAGTTATTACTTTGCGGTTCTGTCGAGGCTCGGATTAACTCGAAGCAATATTAACGTAGGACCTTCGACACAGTGGTGTTTGACTGTATTTGCACCATACATGGCAGCACATATTGTTGGTCTTTTTCCTTAAAGGCCAGGGTGCAAACAAACCCATAGATTTACAATCATTCTACCATTTTATCTACACATAAGTGACAGGATTGTAACGGTCTGGCAAGAACATGACGGTTAACCTTCTAATTTACTATTAGAATAAACATTTGCCTTATAGTAAATGTCTAACAAGTCTCTCACTACATATATCGATGACTGAAGAGATTGATGTAATTATCATATATAAAACTTAAGATTTTACTTATTTTCTGGAAATTATATCTTCAGCAAAGAGATGTCAGCATCAGGCAGGTGTACAGCTCACAATGTATGTTTTGTAGACTCTCTGCATCCATACTGTTTGGTTGGATATCAATACATGAATACTGCATCAAATGACAGTTTTCACGAGACAATGTGACTACACCCAAATCCTATGATTTGTAGTTTTACTCATTGTCTAAAACATTTGGGCTCACTCACAAACGTCTCCATAGACCAAAATAAATGGGTTCACATGTCTGTTTTCACTTTGATATATATTGTTTGGTTTCTGATACATGTTAAAACGCTTTATATGCCTTTTAAGGATAGTAAACTTGCCCATCCTTCCTCTCATACATATCAGTTACTTCAACATCAGGTGATGCTCTTGGGTTAATGAATATTTGAGTAGAATGTGGGTCCATATCCGTCTGGTCTTGAGTTACCTCCCTTCGGAACTCGTACTACTGATGATGCGGTTTCGCTCATATTTTGGGGGTCATGTTGTAGCTCACCTCACCTGGTTCTGGAATGTCATGCCGTTTTAACACCCAAAACACTGCACGCGAATCATACTCTGCAAACACCCAACACATAATACGTGGATCATGCTGTCGAAACACCCAAAACATTGTACGTGGATCATACTCTCCGAACACTCAAAGCTTAACACATGGCTCGTACTCTCCAAACACCCAAACATTGCACGCAGATCATACTCTCCAAGCATCCAAAATATAACGCGTGGATCATACTCTCCAAGCATCAAAAACATAAGACGTGGATCATACTCTCCGAACACATGAAACATAACATGCGCATCATAGTCTGTGAACACCCAAAATCAGGCATGTGGATCATACTGTCAGGAACATAAGACACCTTGTGGTTTTGTAATGGCGTGATTGGATTGTGTAATCATAGCATGTCCCCGTGGCGTACTTTCTTGAAGTTTAACAGGTTCACAGAGTCTCCAGTCATCCACCCACACGAACTGACAACATACTATCGTCGTGTGGCAAACCTCAACAGGGGCGTGCAGACAAACATAAAACACTGTGGCGAGGATAGGGGTTGAGTCTGTAATGACTAGATACTGGGATATGTTTAATTTAAATTTGAGACAGGCAAGACCATTAGCGTTATTGATTTACATAGACTTGCATGTATTGAGTGTTTGAACAAGACATGCCACAACATGGTTCTGTGACATCTGCAGTTTTCTGGAGAGACGTTACCCGGACTAAGTATTATTGTTAGTAGTAGTTCAGCGCAACATGGGCGAGCTTTAATCGTACACCTTTGGAAGGAATTCTTCTAAAATCTGCACGGTATCAAATTACGTGTGTATGTAATATTCCATTGAAAGGTATTAAAAACAGTAATACATAAATTATATTTATGACAAACACGCTTATAATACTAACAGATACACCGTACTTTTCTGTGCTGTGGCGTATCATGGGCCAAACCCATGATCAATATGTACAGTTTTCCCAACGGAATAATCATATGATAATATGATCTTAAAATAGGTGTTACATGATTTATCTAGTACGGTACTCAATTGGGGAAGCAAGTTTTGTAGGATTGAGGATGAACGTTACTATATCAAGAGATATCACCCCTGGTTAGAAGACGGCTTCATTCGTTGATATGGCAGATTTGACAGTAGAAGAGAAAAGAAAGCTGTTTCTAGACAATTTTGAAAGGGTGAGACACATGCAAAAGAACTGGCTCGTAGACATGACATCCCTCTTTCTACAGTATATATAACTGAAGAATATTTCAGTCAGGGGCACAATGGCTTGGAGGCCGAGGAAGTTATGGACCGTACTCAGGTATGTAATACCTTAGATAGTAAGTTCAGTTTTACGTCTCACTCAGTGATATTCCAGCTATTGCGGCGGTCTGTAAATATTCGAGTGTGGACCAGACAATCAAGTGATGAACAGCATGAGCATCGACCTGCGCAACTGGAAACTGATGACATGTTTTAACCAAGTCAGCTTGCCACCCGATCTCATTAGTCGCCTCTTACAAAAAGGATCTGGAGATCAGTATTCTCACCCAGACCTTCATGGGTACTCTCAGACAGGAATTACAAAGATTCAACCTGTTTCAAGAAAGAAGTGGTATAGTACATGCCTCTAAGATATCAAGCGCGTTTGCGTGCGAGTACATCAAAATATCGTGCATTGAACTTGAAATAAAACGAGCTAAATTAGACCCTTCATATCTACACTGAAAACCATTAAAACGCAATGGATTTGTTGTCGTATTTGTTGCCCTTAAACTTACAAAAGTTTCTGTCTCCTGCGACACAGAGGTTGTAGGGATAAAATACCGTTATCCTGGCCCATTGCGAGTTCCGAGTCCAAAAGCATTCCTCTCACGTGAGCTTCGATGCTTAAAAATGAACCTTTGACGTTTCTCGTAAACACGACCACATTGTGGCCGACTGAGACAACGTTTTCGGACCACCGGAAGTGTTGCTGATCTTCTGCAACCTAGTGCATCAACTTTGACGACACCTCGACTGGATTGCAGTATCGGACACTCTTTGTGTCTTTCAATCAAAATATCTTGCAGCGCACAGTGGACACACGATATTGACTGCAAGTGACCGCTTCTTTTTTTTTTGACGTCTTTGTTGCGTCACTGGTGTTGTTGTTGATTGGAACACAGATGTTCACTTTAAACATATCTGCCATTTAGATTTGTATATGTTGACATTCGTCTGAGTAAAGAAACTATAATGTCAAATTTCTTTATAGTGGCTTTCAGTTTAGAACTATGCTTCCAAAAGACCGTAAAATATAGTTGTCATTTTCGCCCAAGTCTGTCATTTTTTGTCTGGTCGTGACTTTCAGTGTGTGGTTAAATATTTCCACACATTTGTACTATCAAATATTATACTTTTCACATCTCTTGCTTTTTCCTGTGTGGCGCGTATGTTTATTATCAAACGTCAAAAGTGCGACGGCCTAAATAGAACCGCCCTGAAAAGAACTCAAGGACATTCACATACGTGCAGGTATCGTTTATTCGTAAGATTTTCCAATATCTCAAATACACATTACCACACATTTGGAGAGTTCATGAGGAGTTTGAAGGTCACTGCAGACAAGAAGTAGATGACATTTACTCTGTGTCAGTGGTCACTGGGGGGCAGGTCCACGTCATCAGTAACATGTCATCAGTGGCCGAATTGTAACCAGTGGAGAATTTTGTCTTCTTATCTGCAGTGAGGTAATTTCATTGTCATGAAGCAGAGGAGGGCCAGAATCACTGACAAATCGTTTATTAAGATAACTGCTGAATATCATCATACAAAACGCCGCACAAACACTCCTGAATAACATATAGATCATATATAGAGTGATATTGTTATAACCTTTAGTCCTTCCAACACAACTAATCATTCCATGATAAACGTAACATGTGCCTGATGCTAACAAGGGGATTTGACTTTTTACAATTTAATTTACAAAACGCTATAATATAACAAGAATCAAATGGCATGGTTCTGCCACAACAGCACACACAGAAGCGAACACTGCAAACTAATACAGATTTTGAATCAAGCAACGATGAAGTCAACGATGGTATAAAAAACAACTATCAAAACAAGTTATTTTCATGAATTCAAATCATTTAGAAAATACAATTTAGTATTTGATTTTCTGTAAACATAACAGAATTGTCCAAGTCAAACAAGAAAGCAGTTTCAAGCTGGGTATGGCGGTCAGAGTGGGAATGGTCGTTTTACTGGATAGCGAAAAACGTAAAACCAATCAGTGGAAGTAGGTATGCTGAAAATGTCACCGTACCTCCAGCTGAAACAGAGAGGTGAACCGATTATAGTTCACGTATGAACCAATTATATATATATGTGAAATATATCTGTGTCGACCACAGGTAACAACCTTTCCACTTTCATTTTCCCCAGTTCCAGGAGAACAAGTTCAAATGATCACAGACGTTTTTACCTTTGCCCAACTCTAATGCCTTATCAAACTTTAAAAATACACAAATACAGTTATAAACAGCTGTCTGTACCTTTTTCAAAATTGAAAAAATGAAATTGTCCATAACAAATAGAAATAATGACATTATGTTCAGGTGAACAAAGGGCATAACTCGAAAAACACTTGTTGTTAACATTTACCATTTCTGATTTGTTAGTCTGTATTAAAAAAAAAAAATGTTTATCTTTTGAAACAGAGGAGTGGGTTGTGTATGATTGAATCCTCTCTTATGAGTGATGATCTCACTGTCGCTATTCAAGCGTTAAAGGAACAGCCATTCCACATTATACACATAAGCATTGATTACAACAGGGTTGCTCATTGTAAATCATCAACTGATTTGCAATAAAACTCTTATCTATTACAAACCTATATCGAATGTTGTCCGCAGTGAAGTAGGTTCCTTCCAGAATCAGATAGACTTTTGTTGTGACTTTGCACCGATCATTTCTAAACTTTTGAAGGTTTTGAAGTACACTTTTAGAAACCTCATATCAGGTTAAAATGCGACCATAACTATTTACCCTAATATGAGGTTTTGAAATGGCCATAACTGGTTTCATAACGGCAACCCGTAGCCCATCGGCTCTTGGGATTTTCTCTCCTCCGCGGGTTTACATTTGCTACCAAAACCTCAGAGTCGTGATTTTTCCTATACTTAGCACAACGCGTTTAAACTACGACTTCATTCAATATGGTTAGATAACATAGACTTACTCTACGAAAGTAATCCATAATTATGATACACCAAAGGATCTAGACACAGAAATAATTGTCTACTTTACTAGGAATACATTGTACCATTCTGATCTAGTCATGTGCCACTACTAAATAACAATCATAACAGATGTTCGCAAGCACGTTCGAGTATCCTACACAATCGATTAAGGCAGTCACAAAGACACGCAAGAGCAAGTCACTTGTTCACAATTAGAACCTGGAAATAGCATTTTGGTAACTGAAGCATTACATGAATCTTTCTCCTAAGATGTTTTTAAAAACATTAGGTAGGTTATGGAGAAACTCTTGATCAAATAACTTTTGAGGATGAGTTCTAGTTTTTCACAGATTTAATGCTCTTCACAACTGTTTCCCTACCATTTTGACAGGTGGTTCCGGTGTAACCACTTGCACAACTACACGTGGTCGGAGTCTTCTTTGTGTCACATGTCCCTCCATGGAGGCATTCTTTCCCATCCTTCGAACATACACCCTCTGAAAATGGGGAAACACGCTAGATTGAATGTCATGTGACACATGAAAAAGTGCCCATGAAACTGCAGTTGAAATGATTCACTAATTTCCCCCAGCGCTGGAAAGAGTGATTAGGTTCGTGTGACCGGGAGGCAATGTGATGCGAGTGGTGCATGCAGGGAGATGCTGGAGCTGTTTCCTGTAATTACAAGCATCTTGGGTCTGCAGATATAAATATACAATGGCCCCACACATGTAGTTTTGCAAACCAAAGTTTCAAGAAAGTGTAGCATTGGAAATATTAATTTCATTGCTAAAAATTGCATAGCTTTGAAAGTGAAATATTTTAATACATGACGGTGGAAACATAGGACAATATGTTGATTGTGACAAGCTGTCGCTGTCAGTGACGAAACTCAATGTCTGTTTTATTTGCACCTATGTGTCTGCCTGCCTATATGCTAATATGCAACACACAACTCCAGTCAAGCAATTTGAACTTAACACCGATCAGGCTATACACCATGTACAAAATACATTGATTTATGGCTGGCGCACCTGGGTTCAGTATCTGTCATATTATGTCATTATGCTGTTCTCTGTTGTTGTCAAATACCCTAAAAAAATACCGCCATTGCAATTGCCCGTAACAGCGCATGCGTGATTCTGATGTATTGTCAATAACTGTTCGGGAGCCAGTGCTACTTATACAGTCATCGCTGCTTCTGTCACTACGACTGCAACTACCATAGTCTGTCGTACAGACCCTGAAGTATATATATCCAAGAAAGTCCAAGCAAATTTAGAAAATGTGGCAAGTCTAGATTTCCTTGGCCTCAGTCTGAAAATGAAGAAAGTCTCAGGGCTCAATTTCATTATATTATTTTTTTTCACTATGAAAGTAAAATATGTTCATTTCAGAGACTAGCTGTTAGTATACAACTACCATTACCACACATGTTACTACTGCTGGTATTACTGCTCAGGTAATACTTCAGCTGTTATTACTACTACTGTAACTATATATCACAACTGCTGCAGTTAATATTTTCCCTGTTGCTACTACTGTTTCTGCAGTTGCTTCGAATTCTATCACTAATGTCACACATCACATGTGAAATTATGTTGCTGTTATACCCGTATTAATACGGGTAACTTTATATCAATATATTTAAGGTCATCCAAAATAATGTATAGATGTTGACATCATATCGGGGTGACGTGTTTGTCACCTGTTTTGTTTTACCTGTGCACGTCTTTCCATTTCCAGCATAACCAGATTTGCATTTGCAGGTGAAGGATCCCTGTGTATTTGTGCAGTTAGCATGTTCATCGCAGTCATGTTTGTCGGCACCCGTGGCTGTACATTCATTGACATCTAGTGTAGAAAAATCATAATTACAAAATTATTATGGTGTAGAGCAGCCTCCATCAACTCCATTAACTTATTCACGAACACGCGTCACATCGTAGACAGATGTTGGCTAACTATATGCACAGTATAATGGGCCTGCCTGTGGCCCATTTACAAGAAATCACCTATGCACGTCTTACCTGAGCACGTCTTTCCATTTCCAGCATAACCAGATTTGCATTTGCAGGTGAAGGATCCAGGCGGCATATTTGTGCAGTTAGCATGTTCATCGCAGTCATGTTTGTCGGCACCCGTGGCTGTACATTCATTGACATCTAGTGTAGAAAAATCATAATTACAAAATTATTATGGTGTAGAGCAGCTTCCCTCAACCCCATTAACTTATTCACGAACACGCGTCACATCGTAGACAGATGTTGGCTGACTGTATGCACAGTATAATGTGCCTGCCTGTGGCCCATTTAAAAAAATCAAACAGTTTTGATTCACAATTATGCAAGTAGATCATATAAATGTCTCTCAGTCTCCAGTATAGCATGCCTATGTGCAGACGTAGAATCCAGATATTGTGCAGTTAGCGTGTTCATGAAAGGAAGCAAGGGAGGTTTTACATTCATCTGTTGTAGAGAATGTGTTGACACAAATGTACTTTGGTGTTATTAAAGTTGTTATATAGAACACTCAAATAGCTTTGGGTCACTTATTCCAGAGTGACTCTATCGAGACTGGAGGTATCTCTCTTCAACAATACACTCGCATACATTGATGTTCATTGGTATTTTGAAAGAAAAGAAAGAACGGTTTACCTAAAGAGCTTTCATTATAAAATGTGAAAACAGTACTAGTTTGAATGGTTGAAATAATAGACAAGAAATGGCAGAATGCAATTCTATATGTACTTTTGCAAAGTTACAGAGAGATTTTACAGATTCGAACGGCAACAGAAATGATAGATGCCATGGTTACAAAAAAGTACTTTGCTGTTGATCGTTTCTTCACTACATGGTAAAGGCACCATTAAACATCACAACAACTACCAAGGCAGTGCTGGTGGTTTAATTACCCAGAACAGCAATATCGTAACTGAGAAAATGATATTTGGAAACAGGAGAAAGTTTAAAATATTCATCACAATTATTGTTTGAGTAAGAGTCGCTGAATAGTTCCACAACGTTCCCATCTTTGAAGTAACAGATGCCTTGTCGCAATCACTGTCCGATTCACGCCAACAGGGGTACACCGAAATCATTAAAATTATCGGAACATATTCAGATTCACAAATCACGTAATTCCGTTTCTAAACCATTGGGAAATGTGCATTACTAACACAAGTCCTTACTAACTTTGTAGAACTAACTGCACCTCTTACATGAAAGTTAAACTAACGTTCTTATCAGATACGAGTATATCTGGCTTTTATGTCGATCATAATGAGTTCGTGAAAATGGTTGCTGAAGATGCGTTTGTACGAACAGGGCACACAAGCTTCAAGGAAAGTTATATGAAAACATTAATAATTACTTAGTATGTAATTGATGATTTCATCAACTAACAGGTACGTCGTCCCACTATAATCCCTTCCCAAAATGTAATGAATTAGTTTGATGAGTTCAAACTGTGGTCAGATCTTGAATCATATTTCAATCAACCTTTATGACCAGTAGCAGTGTGTTACAGTGCTTTAAACGGATTGTCCTTGCTTTGTATCATTCATCGGCACCTTGACAAATATATCCAGCATTTGTCTTTTTTCTGTGATAATACCTGCCATTTCGTGCATGCCAATATCAACATTAAAGAATAGTTTGAATACTGTGTTAGAAAATCTGGTAGCATATTTCTACTTATTTACCCTTGTCGCATGTTGGACCCTCATATCCAGTTCTGGTACAATTACATTTGTCTGTTGTGTCGCATTTTCCTGAATTCTTGCAAACAGGCGTGCACGCTCCATTGACGCCATCGACGACTGCCCAGCATATTAAAACTGGAAAAGGAGACAAGGTGTAAAATGTTACATTTTAGTATGTGACCTGTTAATCCAACATTGCTTTATTTTTTAAATCTCAGAGGGCGAAGAAATATGGTCACATTTTTCATTTCATGTGCTCAACAACTGTAATCTTATACTTGCATTACGTAATAGCGCTTCGATGTAATTATATTCATCACATATTTCAACAACTGTCATTAGACATTGAACAGGAAATAACTAGACTGCTGACTTACCCAGTAAAGGAAAGTAAACTGGAACCCTGAACAGCTGCATGTTTGTTGCCTTCTTCGCTCGCTCTCGAATGTCTACTGCACGTTTGCCCATATATAGCATGTCGTTGTCATAGTGATAAAAAAAGTCATGTCTGTGTATTGACGACGGGCGAGGTTTGAGAGATATGAATAAGAACTGAGACACTTGTTACGGCTTGCTCTTTTCCACGATTTTGTAATGTGTTGTTCTTTTAATGTCTTATCTGTGCTTGCTTTTTTCTCAAGCCAGACATGACTGTACCCCTATCCTCAAACTGAAAATGTGTCTTAAAGTCATATGCTAAGGCATAACTTCTACGCTCTGTCAGCAAGGGGATGATATGCAATACATTGTGCCTGAATAAAACTGGCGAGGATTTTTTTCAAATTAGGAGAATCGATTGCACAGAATTATTAACCCGATGTGCGGTTATCGGAATTTACAATACATACGAATAATGTATAGGCTCTAAGTCTCTGAATAACTGAAAATAATAACGAATTTTGGAGACAAATTTTCTAGTCAGGGTTTTTATGTCCAAATGAGTTAGCTGGCCAGTCCTTGATGTAATCCGATCCCCTGGACTATTTTAGAAAAGGGTAATTGTCATAATCACATATACCTGAGGTACAACGAATTGGTTTTTGTTTTCCTCAAATGCCGGTAATTACATCAATGGCAATCCAGCGGTCTCACAGTTGTTCGACAGCACAAAACAGTGTACCTTTTAAAATTCGACTAACAAAGATTTTGTTTGAGATTTGTGATGGATATATATTGATTGATGATGGGGATCCTTAGATATTTCAATAATAAAGTGTTTCGTAAACCTATTCTTTTGACAATGTGGGAATCTGTGATTACACAATACCATTTAGAAAGTGGTCAAATGTAAAATATGTTATTGTTGGGATTATACTTTCTTAGTAAAGTTCAGATTCTAGTAATTTTGCTGGGTTAAGTCCCACGTGGGATTCAAGCCCACACCTTCAGTCAGGTACCTAAAACGCTCAGCCACCGCGACTTCCACAAAACGGTGCGAATCGGCCATGATATGAAATTTGCTAACATTTGCACAACACTGACAATTTCAGGAGCCTCAAAAGATATTATTGTATCCAGCGTGTGGCACAACGTGCACTTGATATCTCACGGAGTAAACCCAATTATGGCTGCATAAATGCAGCATGCAGCTACGAAACGTTTGGTCATACAATCAGTGGTGAGTTCGTTGTTGTCGTAAGTAATGCAGGCATGGACTTAAATATCATGGCGAACCCTCAGCCGCTACTTTAATATCAGTGTGAATGTTGTCTGAGAATGTATCACAGAAATGGGCAAAACAGCTTGAACCCCGGTAGAAAGATTTGTATGATGTTACAAAACGTGTGTGGAAATGTACATGAATCTGAGTTGAATTTCAGAAAACCTAAGTCTATGTTTAACAGAGGTATCTGTGGTAATCATGACCTTTTACAACAATATACAAACATGTCTGCTGCTACGCATGTATCAACCCTGTATTTCTAGCAACATCTGCTGGAGTCATGTTTTCGTTTTGACTCACATTAGGTACATGTCTTCTGCACTCACTTAAACCCCACTTAGACGTATCTTAAGCCTGTGAAAAACCTGTTCTACACAGGAGGTACAACTGCCATCGTGATCACGGTGAATGAGTCACGTTCATGGTACCCAGCTCTGATTTTTGGTCGGTATCCAAAGACAAATCTCATTGATGGCAGAGAGTGTCAAGCGTTTTGATTATCAGCACCGACATGTAGCAGAGAAAGGAAGATCTAGCTATGCAAATCTTGATTTAGGAATATACGTCTTCGGACTCTACGAATAAGCAATGCAACAGAAAGTAATCCAAACCTTCCTTGCTATAGTAACACGTTGAGACAAGTGACAAGATTATGAAGGTACCAGTACTTCAGACAGGATTAAAGAAGGATACAAGACATGTGTCGGGATGAAATATCATCATGCTAAAATATTTCATCTGTCATTGTTTCCTTCAGTTTGAAGGTGAATAGTGCTGGAATGATGAAACATGATGAAAGACATATCTGCATTGTAATGAAACTTTACACAACTTAGACATTTTACTCTGTTGGGAATGACCTTGACAAGTTGACGTTCTAGATGCGTTAAATATCAGACGTTATTCATTCTTCATTTGTATGCAAGGAAAAAGTCTTCATAAATCAACTATCAGCCAATGTCGCATCACTTAATACCTTCGCCAAGATATAGTTTCCTTTTCTTCGATATTTATACATACCAAACACTATATTTTGGGAAATTCAAACTCACTTTGCTTGAATTATTATTTCTAAGCATCGAAAAGCATTATAAATCTGGACAACGACAGAATCATTTTTGTGATACAATGTATAGTTCACCATGCCGGGGTTGGTTGAGCAAACTTGTAGATAACGTCCATCTTAGCTTGGACGTGAATGTGCGATCTCAAGACTGACCAGTCTACAGTTGCTGTTGTACGTGTGTGCGATACGTGTCATGACGTGCAGTACACGTACAATTCAAACCCGTATTCATCATCCGTATTCATCACATCGTATGGCATCAGATCGCCCCTTGTCAGCTCGACCACGTGTAATGTCACATGCCCAGCATAATCAAAGCCGACTACGTCTACATTACTATAAATGTCCGGATAAATGTCCGGACCAAATAACTCATGGACAACACTAAACAGTTAACGACTTATGACTTTGATGACATAGCACATAGACAGCAAAAGCAACTACAAATGACCACGGTGAAATGACACCAGGAAGGCAATCCAACTTGAGAAGTAATAAGATCACAATTTACGAACACGTTATGATTTAGATTCACTTATAAGTAAGTGCAGGGAACTGGGGTCACCTGTGAATGCAAATGTTATGATTACACCTACAAATGGATTGCCCTTATATCAATCAAGGTGTCAGTTGCACCCAGAAAGACAATAACTCTTCGAAATCCGTGAAAAATGTTTGTTTGATATATATGAAATGCAATAACTTGAAATTTACACAGGTGTCTATGACTGACCGTGGTGTAATTTACCATAAGAAAAAGATTAAATGATAAATGATAAAAAAACATTCAAATCTTTCTATTATCAGCTGTCGATAGTTATTCAGAAACACTTTAACAGTAAGCTGGAGTAAAACTGGACTTTTATGAAAGGACTCACAGTGTTTACTGTAGAGATCAGGATATGGCTTTGAAAACTTTGGCCCGACCGGGGCCTCCTTTTACGAAGCAACCTTAACTAAGGTAAACCTTAACCCCTATTCGTTAACATTGCACTAAGGCTGTCTTAGACCTAGGTAACCTTAGAGCAATGTTAAAGAATGGGAGTTAAGGATAAACTTAGTAAAGGTTGCTTCGTGAAAGGAGGCAAGAATGCAAAATTCATTTCATGAGTGAAAAGACACAAGCCCATATATGAACCTCCTGATTCGGAACTCATGCTGTAGATTAGGTCTGAACAAAATTTAATGAACTATTGCAAATTACTTTCAGTCATTGAAGGACGTGCTTAATACTATATATGACGAAAGCCTGTCTTTCACAAAACTATTATTACTTTCAACAAAGGAGCCTACTGCCATGCAAATACATGCCTCACACCAATACAGATTCGATATCTAGAGTGGGATAAGGGATTTGTTGGTGCACACAGGGATGATCTGTATTTAGTCTCCCTGGTACACACACAGCTTATGGTATTAAGTGTTAAAGTTAAAAGGCACTTCAAATGAATTATTCTTAACACCTCAGTGCATCGACTGGAGATTTATAGTCACAGAACGAATATCACAGGTCTCAGTATGATCATACCATAGGATTACTCGTGCACGAAGTAATCCACAGAAGGTAATAAAACGTTCCAGTCCGACACTTCTAATCTCCAGATGCCCTTAAAAATGTAGCTATTTGTCAACAGTTGCAGCCTGTAAAATAAGACAATACCGTAAACACTCTTTGTTAAGCGTAGGGAGAGGTTGTTGCGTCGAGGACTAATCTGCATATGGCTGTTCTTACAGCTCAAAAAGTACCAGGACAAACGAAAATGTATCCACACAACACTATATACTGTGTATTGACCAGTCTTTCATATACTAAGTAAAGAACAGGCATGCTGTCCCTGATGGGCACCCAGAACAAGAAGAAAACTGACTCTATTCAAAATAATAGATGGTGATGTCTCAACAATTATAAAAATCTCTCAACAATCTAACTTCACAAGTCGTCTCAATAAAGCTACTGGGAATGGCAGAATGGACTCTTTTAATAACTTTAACATGATGTTACAAAATGGTTGTTTTTCTAAAGGGAAATGTATCGATTCTTTGAAAAGTTAACTCTAAAAACTAAAACTTAAAATGTTAATGTTACTTGTCACTAGTATGGGGTTTAAGCCTGCACAAACAGCAATAGAGAATAAGTGTGCCCACACCCAACCCCTCTCCAAAGTATGACAATCTTAGCTCACGTTAAAGGACTGGATACCTTCCTAATTACCGAAGACATGTTGAGACCCGTGAAAAGGTTATGAAAGTGCATGTACTTAAGACATGCTAAAATATAAAATATGAAATCCCTGATGACTTTTCTTTATACAATTCATATATCAATTCTTTTATCACTTACACAGCACCATAGACTTTTTGGGTCTTGCCTAACGCCTAAATGTCGCCATATATGCCAATGAATCTTGTAGGTTGTGTTCCGTGTAACTGTGTGTAAACTTGTACTATGAGTCTATGGTCTTCAGTTCTGAATAAGGATTGTCTGATTGACTGAATTGTTAACTGAAACAGGCTTACTGACCATAACTTAAAAAAGCCACATGTAACTATTTTCTAAAATTTATATATTGTATTGTGTATATTTGGTTTGAAGACGACCACAAATCACCATGTAATTTATATTAGGCACAGATATGACACGTGTGCTCCAGTCGTCTCAGGTTATGTGAAAGTGAAGTTATGAAATTTCGTGTGAACCAACAGGTACGTTCTCCATCGTTCACATATACGAGAATAGAGATAGCTTAAACAACACGTGCATACCTTTGCATAATTTTACATGCCCACAATAGCATATTTTACATCGCCATTTACATAATGCTGTTACATCATTGCTGATGATGGAATCAGTCCAACATCGCTGACGTCATGTCCATACTTTCACATGATAGCAATGGTCTGGATAACATCTGATGCTTCCGCTTAATACATAAAGATGAAGTAAGCAGTTAATATTGTTCCTGTCGTTGGGGAACAATTGGGGAATTTAAAGATTATTTTAATATATTGGAACTCATCGAAATTTTATCAAATTGCTGACTTTGAAAATAAAAAAAAGAAAGAGACGTTAAACCCCTAATATCAATGAAAATATGGTGTTATTGAAGGGCCTGTACATAAATGAACTTTTGTGGAGCAATGCATTGCTGTCCTGCCCATATTTCATGAGAACAACAGTCATCACAGTCATTATTGCTGTCCACCAGGTGTTGTTGAAGTCAGTACCTCGCATGACCACCTCCAGCTGCTACCACTGCCCGACACCTCCTGTGTACAAATCGAATCAGTCGTTGGATGTTTTGTTGTGGAATCCTTCTCCATTCCTCCTGCAGCATGTGGAACAACTGTTGATGATTCTGTGGTGGATTACGACGTCGACGTACCCGTCTATCGATCTGATCCCAAAGGTGTTCGATTTGGTTTAGATCCGGGGATCTGGAGGGAGGGCCAAGGAGAAGGGTATTAATGCTGGTATTGGTCAGATAGTCCATGGTGGCACGTGTTGTGTGGAACCTGGCGTTGTCCTGATGGAAGAGCTGCCGTTGACGATCAACAAGGTGAAGGGCGTGCGGACGGAAAATCTGGTTGATGAATGAATGAATGAATGAATGAATGAATGAATGTCTTTATTTGTTTCAGAGTTGTATCCGATGATCATACAAACGCAGATACATTATTTACAATACATCACATACATCTAGCAAAATGGAGGCATATTTTCAGCTGTTCATTGTTTCTGTCTGACATAAAAAAAATCGCAGTGTAGGATGATATGGCTGTCATAGTCAAAGCAATGTCGATTACAGTGGTTGCATTCTTTTGATATTTTCGCTCTTGATCCGATTTTGACACAGAGCTGCAGAGGTTGTCTGAAATGTGGATAGACATAGATTAGATAGTAAAGAGTGTGCATTTGTAATCGTGACTTACTGACGTACTTGGACATGAACCGAAGCAAAAATAAATTCCTTAATATAATGATCTAAGTGACATTTCTCAACACTCTCTTCACCGAATCTGTCCACCTGTTTGATGTAGTTAGGAGCAAAACGTTCATGGCGTCGTCTGTAGACACGGCCCCTACCATAACGTAGGAGATAACGGGATTCATCGCTAAACCATATGCGCCTCCAGTTTGCAAGGTTCCAAACTGTGGAAGCACCGTGTTACACCATCTCGTCGACGTCGATGTTGTTGTGTCAAGGAGGGGGCAACTTTTGGACGTTTGGCACGTATTCCTACTTCTCGGAGACGGTCCCTGATTGTCTGATCGGACACTCTTCGGGCTCCAGACTATTCATCTGCTGTGTCCCGGGCGGTACAATGGCGGTCACGTAGGTGGGTTACCCGGATGTACCGATCTTGCGCAGGTGTGGTGACTCTAGATCTTCCTGATCTTGGACGGTAATTTGTCGAATTTGTTTGAAGAAATCGATCCCACAATCCTTTCCACCTCACCCTTTGATTCGACAGCTTGCAATCATCATATTGCCTGATTTAGATCGGTAGCGTCCCATTTTCGTGTACAGTACTTGCAAAGATCGTGGATGAAATATGAGATTCATTTGGATCTTTTATAACCACATGCTTTAATTATGCTTTGCACGTGAGAAACACTCGTTGTGCATGATATTCGTGCTGCATGACATCCACGCGCATCATGACAATCCTGATTGATAACCGTTCAAAATCATTTTTGGTTGCGTTTAGTCAAGCACGATCTTCTAAAACATTCCAGAAACATTGTGCAACCCTAAAAAAATATTTGAGTTTACATATGTGTACAAAACTGTAAGTATAATTTTTGAATTACATTTTGCGTGTTACATTTCTTGAAGAGTGTATCTTTGAGGAACGATGGTGGTTAAAATGGCAGGCATTTAAAGATTATTTTGATATACTGGAACTCATCGAAATTCTATGATATTGCTGATTTTAAAGATAATTATCTTAATCTCAGTGTAGAGACGTATATATGTTTCGTGTATAATGCAAAAACAAATACCACAGAGTGTATAGACATAGAATTAAAGAGACCACAACACTCATATACCTATGGTCCGTTTAACTCGAAAAATAATAAGCATAACATATTCATACTCAATACTGAAACGCTCTGTAAGGTTTTCGCAGAATTTCTGTCCTCATAATAAAAAGGTTGTTTAACAAGCTATCATTAGAATATTGAGGCAGTTCACTGTTTGTTACGGGGGAGGAGTACAGAGTGTGACAATATTTTAATGACAGTTTGTTGAACACCTCTTTTATTTTAAGGAAAAATATTCTGCAAAACCCACACAGAGTTGGTTTGATGTTCTGTCACGCGGTCGTTTACCAGTGAATACAAAAACAAAATATCAACACTGAAAGATGAAAATAGTGAACGTAAAATGATTTACACGTTACAACGGACAAAACTGAGGCTCAATCCAGGCGAAATAATCGTTTGTTTCCTGGGGTCCCAGACTCAAAAGGTGAAACTTGGGATGAAAGTGAATCCAGAGTGAGAACCGTTCTTAAAGATTAACTTAATATAACCCAGGTTGAGGACATGCCAATAGAAAGAGCTTATCGCCTTCCTTGAAAGACTAGCACCCGTCCTATAATTGTGAAATTTGCCAACTATAAGGACAAGTCAATCATTCTTAAATCTGAGAGGGACTGTTTAAAGGGGGACAGAGAGCACCGAGTCTCTGACGATTATACTGAGGTCATGTCTCTTCCCGTTCATGAAAAAAACCCAGAGAACTACGACAAACTCATAATCGAGGGGAAAGTGTTCATTTATGATGAAGAGAGCGAGTCGCTGCTCCAAACAGGTCAACGCCGAAACTGGAAACCCAACAAAAGACCACCAGGGACGGTTGGTACATTACGGAGAAACGAGAAATGGTACATTGGGGATAAACAGCCAAAAGGTGTTACATATTATAAGTACTTAGGGTTGATATTCTCCTAAAGGCTGTCTTGATCAAACGCTTGTAATACTCTTGCTGCACAGGCATCTAAAGCAATGGTTTCTGTATTTCATTTGTTTAATAAGAACAGATATATCTAATTCACTACAACGTGTGAAATACTTGATAAGAAAGCAGTAATTACCATCTTGTAACAGAGCAAGTGCAAAGAACAAATTTTAAACGATACTTAAGGGTGGGAAAGTTTGCATCTAACAAGGGGATGCTTGGTGAGACTGGTAGATGTGACATGCACATACTAACTCAAGTACGATGTATTAAGTATTGGATGAAGTTGTTGCAAATGAAAATAAATCGGATCGGTATCCTAATCAATGTTATGTACTACTAAAAAACTTAGATGAAAATGTAAAATGTAATTGGGTGTCCAACATTATAACTATATTGTTTAGAACAGTTTTTTTATTTGTGTGGATAACACAAACTGTTGGTGATGCTGATATGTTTATACGACAGTTTAGAGAAAGATTAACTGATATGCATAAACAATCTTGGCATGATTCTATTTGTAGCTCGCATTATTTAACACACTACTCTAAGCTGAAAGCAATTCTTGAGCTTGAATGTTATATTTTGCAGCTGAATGATAAGTCTCTCCTGAGAGTAGTTTGTGAATTTAGAATATCCCTAGATAATTTTAAAATTGTTTCTATCAGGAGAAATAAAGACAGCTGTATAACCAGGTGTATCTGTATAAATTGCAGTCTTGGAGCGATTAAAGATGAATACCATGTTTTTATGCAGTGTACAAAATGTAATGGAATTCGCAAAAAGTACTTGGCGCAGCTGAATGCCATGTCTCAGTGTGAACAAACACGTTATTAAATCAGTTGCTCTAGTTTTGAGACACCCGGTTATGCACTATTCCTGAAAATAACACGTGGCATTGTAAAATATGGTATCTGTCAGTTGTATTATAGGCCGTTAGGCCCACATTACTGAATAAATATGTCTGTCTGTCTGCCTGTCTGTCTGATTATGATCAGCCTTTCATAGAGTCTGTTATGGGTTATTGGTTTGCGAGCTAGACTGCAATGCAGTTCGCTTTTGGGCCAAACGGACTATAAAGAACTACACAAACATGACATTTAGGACATTGCATGTCCTTATTTAAAACAACAGGCACAAAATGACAGTACTCTTTTGACCTGTTTGGTACATATCCAGTGAATTCATCAGTGCCACTTATTCGCAGAGTACAGTGTACTGAAGGCACCACCCACTAGTTGCACAGTCTACTTGAATTATAAATTGGAATTCACTTAGAGCATACAAATGTTGCCAGAAAAGCACACTTAAGTGTCAGCAAAAGGACACAAAATACAATGTAATCATCACTCATCATTCTTTCTCCCAAATACCTAACAAACCCAAATACTTTATACTACGATAGTATTACCACATTTTATAGGTAAGAACAGTATTAATTATAACTGTGTGATGAAACAATGAAATCAGCAAAACAACCGCATCAATATTCTTCCTATTCATTAACAACAATGTTCACCGTGCAGTTTGTGCAACGAAAAAACATAATGACTAATTGGCTATTGCACGTCTTTAAAGTAGAAAGCGTTTGATCTCTTCTCAGAATGATTCCCAAGTGTATATGAAACGAAGCAGTAGCTACTCCACTGACATATGTCCAGATAAGTAAAATAGACTCTCTGAAAAACATCACGGAAAGAATGGGGTTAAACGAACATGAAATCTATCTTGCAATGTGGAATCAATATTGTACTCAACTGAAAGGATATCAAACCAAGAGCTAACATTACTTACGATACGTTCCACGGCCCCCTTCTCCAACGTATCCAGGTATCCCACACTCATGTACAGACTTGTCTGCTTGAAATGTTCAATACATGCTATTGTATGTCGAGAATTGCAGCATACTGTTATTTATCTTGCAAACCTTTCAAACAACTTCAGGCTCAGCCCTTATCCTCACCCTGGTGTTTTTGGCTTGTCTGTGCGTCACTGTTGATGTTTGCCACACAACCAAAAATGCACTGCACTAACAGGACGTATGTTTGCATTTTTTACTCTTGCCCTGCATAGCTACAGTGTTGTAAATACTAAACTTTGTTATCACCCAATTGATTCCGCCAAGGGGACAGGTAAGACGGAGGGATTACTGAATGTAACGACGGGTTTTCGTTGGAGGGGACACGACGAACAATGTCGTGGTGTTCCTTATGCTGACATATCTACATATAAAAGTAATCAAGGGTGAATCAGAAGACATATTACAACTGCATGGTTGTTACGCCATTTCGTAAGTGAAAGGTCGACTAAGCAAAAGTTTGTTTTGTTCATAGGCTTCATGTTGTGTCATTGGTTAAGCTTATGAGTGACAATCCCGTGATCAACAACATGAGCATCGACCTGCGCAATGGGCACGATAGGCTTTCAGCAACCCATGCTTGTTATAAAAGGCGACTATGCTTGTCGTAAGGGGCGACTAACGATATCGGGTGGTCAGGCTTGCTGACTTGGTTGACACATGTCACCGGTTCCCATTTGCGCAGATCGATGCTCATGTTGTTGATCACGGGATTGTCTGGTCCAGACTCGATTATTTACAGACCGCCATCAAATGGCTGGAATACTGCTGAGTGCGGCGTAAAACTAAACTTACTCACTTTTCTTCTCAAATGAACATAGCATGAAACACATATTCTTCTCAAATGGATATGGCATCAGACACATTTTTCTTCTCAAACAGACACAGCATGAGATACAATATTCTTTTCAAACAGACGCAGCATGGGATACATTACACAGTTTAACTGAACATAACATGATACATACTACTCTATCCAACTGAACATAAGATGATACATGCTACTCTATCCACCTGAACATAACATGATACATACTACTCTATCCAGCTGAACATAAGATGATACATGCTACTTTATCCAGCTGAACATAAGATGATACATGCTACTCTATTCAACTGAACATAAGATGATACATGCTACTCTATCCAACTGAACATAAGATGATACATAGTACTCTATCCAACTGAACATAAGATGATACATAGTACTCTATCCTACTGAACATAACATGATACATACCACTCTATCCAACTGGACATAAGATGATACATGCTACTTTATCCAGCTGAACATAAGATGATACATGCTACTCTATTCAACTGAACATAAGATGATACATAGTACTCTATCCTACTGAACATAGAATAAGGCCACAGAACGGACATGTATACCTACGCGCGCATATAAACGATATAGAAGTGAAATGATATTGTAGTCTAAAATAGACTTTGTGAAATTTAATCAGATAACGGTGCTTTTGTGTTGTTTTGTGTACCTCTGAACTAATGTGATTGCAAAAAGGGCTGTATATGATCTGTACTCAGTATAATGAATATATGGGCTGGATGGCATTTAACATTTGTCTTATCACCATGACAGCATGGCACACCACTACGTGTAATTGTACCCGAGAAGTCCAAGGTAGCAATGAATCATCTTCTACCCTTGAATGACGAGTCGAGTGACGGTGTCGGACAGTCAGTCTCACTGACTGGGTCGATGGTAAGCACATCACAGTTGCGTGGACCAATGCTCATTATGTCAACCACTATATTCGATCATTTACATGAAACATACCTTCTTATCGGTAAGTATGGTTATAGAAAAACCAGGCGCGTTGCAAGCCAGTTTGTCGCATAAGCTCGATAGGTTGCACAGATATATATTTAGATAGTATTTCGGGCTTGTCCAACCATTTTAGCAGCAATCATGTGAAAACCCGGGCCTTTTTCATAATGGTAGCTACGCCTCTGAAAACAACAAATAACAAAGGAACCTGTTGTTTCATATATACGAGGCCGTGTTACTTGCAGCGTCGTAAAATGACATTGCTAACACCTGGTGCTTGTCAAGCTGAAACAGATGTTAGAATGTACTATTAACATTGTACATTGCAGTACAGTATGATCCTGTATGTTTCAGGTGTGCTTCTGCTGTATCGAACACGACAACAAAGTATGTTCTGAGCAATTGTATATTTATAATGCAAGGGCACTGAAGCCTCAGTAAAAGAGCCACGAACGTATTCTATCACCGGACCGTCTACTGTTGAGCTGCACATTGCACAAGACAGGTATTCTTGACAGCGACAGTCAGTGTCACTATGTGATATTTTAACTGCCATGGATGATATTTCACTCATATTATTCTGCGACAGCTTAATGGGAGTCCCAAAGTGACATAGATCTAATTAAACTGGAAAGAAACAAACAAAACAAACCCAGCGGCGGCACAAACACAAAAAAGAAAGAAACAAACAAACAAAAAGAACACGATAATTCGAACAAAAAATCCCCCAAACCATAACTGCTTCATATAAAGTTCAATAAAACACATGATATTTCTGAATGACATAAAAATATGTCTAAGGATATTGATACAGACGTTCCTGATTCACAATGTGCATGTTCACGCTGCGCAAGCTGCTCGTCTGTTGTTTGTAGGTGATGTGATGCTCTCATATATGGCTTTTAAAAAGTAAACAGTGCTCAGTGTTATGAATAAGACAGTGGAATCCACAGAGTCAGGATGGAAGGATGGGTAGCTAAATGAGTGACTAGTTTCGCTCCTGGGTGTAACTCATAACACTGAATGCTGCAGACGTGTGTCCCTTGCATAGTGGAGAGGGTCTGTAAATGTCATTGTCACGGCATTAGAATTGTGCCGGTTCAGGCACTTTATTGCAAGTATCACGTTGTGTATGTCTTGTTTAGTGTTTAATGCTAGTTTAGTTAATTCGTGGTAATAACAAGACCTTGGCTTAAAACCTCGTCCTGTGTACAGGACATGTGCAAACTGATTTGCCAAGGCGATATATGCATGTGTGCGTTTGAGTGTGCGTGCGTATGTATGTCAAATGTTTACACAATAAATAACAGACTAAATTTGTACACAAACAGAAAAATATAACTGCGTTATATAAAGTTCAACAAACCATAAATTATTCTTCAAAGACATCATACTTTATTTAGACATATTTATTTATTTCGTGATCCTGATTCTTAGTATGCATGCACATCTGCATGTATGGTGCATTCTCGACTTTTGTCTGTAGATGGCACAATGCTCTCTTATATGTCTTAAAAAGAACCGATACAATAATAGTTAAGGTATTCTGTGCTAATAAACAATGCCTTTGCTGAAACATCAACGTCCTGTGAACAGTTAATTGGAAGCTGATGAATTCAGATTTCTTCTGGACAACTCGGCAATTTTCCATATGCGTTAAGGAGGGCTTTCCACCATCTTTACTCAACAACATCAGTTAATAGGCTTGGCTCATTTCAAAACACAAATCATCGTAAATTTGCAGGTTGAGTGGTATATGTATCGGGACGAATTCAGTTCGTATTCTTCCATTTGCGCTAATGCCGCGTCGTCTCGTCAGCATCCTAATGTCTGCCCCTATATTGCACGTCTTGCATCAGCCTTTTGGGTGAGCACTAACATGGCCGGATATTTGGCAAGACCCCTCTAAAATATCCGGGTATTTGAACTAGTATTCAGTAACTCTTGTTTATCGACTAGCGAGATTTGTGGTCAGGCCCCCTGACTTGGTCGACTCATGTCATAGGTTCCCAAATGCGTAGATCGATGCTCTTGATGTCTGTTGTCACACTAGCACCTTTTTACACAACTTGAATATTGCTGTGTGCGGCGTCAAGCAACATCTAATGTGCATAAAGGGGAGATCTTGAGCAAACGACTAGACTGACTGAAGTGTCGTAAAAGTACGATGCAAGTATCAACTGCTCGTAAACCCCTCAAATGGGTGTAATATGTTACCGACCATACACTAGATATCAGTCACGTTCCACAAGATATATACGTCCATCGTCATACAAACGACAACAAAGAACTTTGAGGCTAACTTGAAATGTGTGTGCCTCAAGAAATGAAGCTTCCATTAAATCACGTGAGAGTTGGTGACAAGCAACCTTGAAAATTAGTTTAGCATGTATTACCAGTGTAGACTTAATGTGTGAGAAAATCCCGATGTTAGATTACAGGTGTTAGACGTCAAATGTACATAAAACCCTTGTGGTTACGGTGCTGACAACGTTTGAGTCACTTCTTATGAAGGTGAAAACTTGATTTTTTACCCGTTTCAGTTGTTTGAAACTGAGATAACTGATTTCTCTGAAATTCTGTAAGCATGTGAGTGAGTAGAGTATATTTTTACGCCGCACTCAATATTCCAGCTATAAAAATCGAGTCCGGACCAGGGATCAACGTCATGAGCATGTATCTACTCAATCTGGATACGAAGGCATGTGTAAATGTAGGAATAGTTCATACCGGATTCATCTCCCGAATGTGACAGTTCACAAATGAATAATGAGAATAACAACGGGCTTAGGGCGTATCCTTGGCGCACTCCATTTGGGGTTCAAATAAATTGGTGATATCCGAAGGAGAACATTTTACGCAAGCTTGTACACATATGTAAATTGACCTCAACGCTGACATACTCCCCCTACCTCCCACCCCCAACCCTTGATTTTAAAGCAAAACCAAAGAGTATTGCTTTTCAAATTATCAAACGCCTTGTTGGATTCGTGAAGGCGACAAAAATTTTGTTGTTGTTTTTTTCCCCCATAATTTAGAATGAATATGTCATCTGTGGTTGAATGACCAGATCGGTGGGCCGCTGTGATTCTGAGGCTTTATGTCAAGTCAAAACATTGACAATAGTCTTGTTGCCTGTTGACTGGGTTCCATCTTATTGGTCAACTTAGTGCAATAACCTAATAACCTATACTTTATACACTAATTCATTTAACGGATTATATAATTACATAACTATTAATCACTATGATCTGATACCTCTAAGCAATTGTATGTTGCACGACTACGCTCCTTCTAATCTTTGCAAACATGTCGTACAGCGTGCTCTATCGTAGAGCGAGCAAACAAACGACAAACGGACGCCTGAAAATATCAAAACGAGGTTCTGCTGCTAGGAAAGTTTGGCGGTCTGGTACTTATATAAATCTCATTGTGCCTTACACAACTACACTGAATCAGCGCGAACAACACACAGCGGTGTAACCAGTGAGCCAGATGCATTTTGAATCAAACAGGGTGACGTCTTAGTCAAGGACATGATGCCCACACGTCGCCATGAAATATGAAATATAGAAATACGATGTTATTAAAGTGTTAACATTCATATTAAAATTAACATTGATTTGTAAATGCCATTTCCTTATGAAACAAGAAAAGGGAATTCAATGTAAACAGAGTTGTTTATGTTGTCTATTTTCACTTTCACACGAGAAAGTTCGGATCGGCTGAAATAAAAGTAGGTTATGGTCTGAATAGGTTAATGAGACTCACGTTTCTGTTTGTCAGCTCTATCAACACTTTCAGTCTATTATCGAGCACATCAATATAGATTTTGCTTAATCTATGTCACATACATGGCCACTTACAGTCCGATTATTCACAAAAGTTCACATGCCCCCCGTAACGAATTCACTGTCACTATCTTGGTCAGGAAAAGTCATAGCTTGATCGGCACGGTGTTGCTACCGAATTCCATAACGAAATGTCAGTGCCAAAACACACAACCTTGCAAGGTTGGACAGTATGATCTGGGTATGGTACCTCGTTGCGAGATGGAAGTAGTCCGCACATGTGTAGAGTGTCATCGGCACAAAAGTCCCCTGTCTGGAGATCAACAGAGACTGTACAGCATCGGTAATGTCAAAACGATTACAGGAGCCAGGCAGTGTTGTGGCGTATGCAGTGCATGTGCTCAGAATATAGCTGTTATAGCCGATCGCATGCAGTGTTCATCCAGACGATTGATGTTGAAGGATCTGCACGTACTCTGCCCCAACAGAATGTGGACCTGAAACACGTGAAAAATGTATTAAGCTACGACAAACATAAGTGTGATATCAGGCGGGTGCAAAACATGTATTTAGGCATGGGTACCATGAAGTACAACTACAGAATATTATGGAGGTAGGTATTAGAAAAGACCAGCTTTATAAAGACGAGTTATACGATACTGACGGCCAGTATCGAATCATCGGACGACTCGTTATCCACTTCACACTTGTCATGTTCATAATTTTTGAAATCACATAAAGTGATACAAGTACTAAGCCATATAACGTGATCTGTAATCGTAGACGAAAGGGTTCGGGATATAAGGTACAACTTCCAGTAAATGCCTTGTGATGTTAGATAAGAAGGAAACTGCATATATGAATGTGTGAGGGACTGAGGGCATACACTGGATTGAAACGCGGATGAAAACAGATGTTCATCATTCTCCTACTGAAAGGAAGCACAAACAGAAAGATGTAATATACGTAACTACAAGTTATCCATAATATGTGAGAAAGCAAGTATTATCTCTATGGAAACGTAATGCAATATTGTCATGGGAATAGATAGTATCATATGGCTGAAAATCCATGTTGTGGGTGGTAATAGCGACAAAGACATGATCGTATTTATTGTTAAAACAGAGAACAATGTGTTAATGTAACTTACGAACATGGAATATTTAACTGCTACTATCACCCATCAAGTTTTAAATAGTCTTAAATGTTCAACTCTCCAAATGACAAGTGTTTAAAACGCTGACAAATGACTGGTCGTTAAGAGGTTGTCGAACTCCATCACAGTATAACTTATGAAGTGCGCGTAAGCATGAACAGCAGGGACAAAGAAAACATGGCACAAATGGCAAAAACTGAGCGTTCGCTTTAATAACATGGACAGGATGCTGCCTGCGACACGGATTATGTCAGAGGTAACGGGCATGTTACTTACCCCACAATGTTGGAGGACATTGGATTCACCTGTCGTAGAAGGAAGTAATACTGTTTCAACTGAAACGTTTCTAAATAGCTGAACTAGAACTACATAGAAAGTCTGCCTTTGATGTAACGGAAAAGCTACTCCACAATTTTGGAGGAAAATGAGATCATAATTTGCAAGAAGGGACAAAAGAAATGTGCATTTGTCCACACGTGATAGATGGCAAAGACTGAGAGGTAAAGGCTGTTTTCATATGATAGGCACGATGCTGACTGCCTCTAAATGTGTCAGAGGTAACGGGAAGAAAGCTGCTGCACAATGTTGGAGGACTATCAATCAATCACCTGTCATAGTAGGAGCAAAGGCTTTTAACCAACTGATATAAATCGTTCCAGGATTATATATGAATTGTGTTGGGTTGTGTACTTGAGACTGAAACTGCAATGGCGCAATATTCGCGCACCTAACAAGTTTCGGCGCGGTATGGGAATTAACAAGACACATGAAAATCAACAATTACACAAACCTTCATCAAGGTAAAATGTATACACAAAAAAAATCAGTTTTAACCTTTGACCCATCTGTATCGAAGCGGGACAAAGCTATCATACACATGACAGTATCAAGGTCAGCTGTGAGCTACTCCATCATTATTTGCGATAACTAGCCTAAGAATTCGGACAATCTGCAGGTTATGTCAACAGCTGATAAAGACGAAATATTGAAATTCATGCCTCACAATGCTGATAAGACGTCATCGAGGCCAAACGTATGTCTGCGCACGTAACATGAAAGGTGAAGTAGCAAGGCATATAAGTAAAGTGAAGCGTCTGTACAATATCCATATTGCCCTTGTATGGACTGTTTCATAGCTAGCTTCTTTTTCGTCCGAGACGTGGTAGAGAAAAAAGTCTCCCTGATTCTCTTTTATCTCCTACCATTTGTATTTTGTTTTGCTGGCAATGCAAAAAATCACATTCCTCATTCAATTTACATTCAAATGTTACATGGATTTCATTTGCGCCGTATACCACGTAGCTTATGTACATATCGTTCGCCCGTCTCGCCAAAGGCCCGAGTTCGATTCTCCACATGGGTACATTGTGTTAAACGCATTTCTGGCGTCCTCCGCCATGATATTGCTGGAATGCTATAAAACTCTAATAAACTATGAATATAAGATCTTCCCCAGTAGTGTTTTTGATGAAGAATGTGTATTTCCCTATTCCCAGATTTAAATACGCATGAGCATGCGCAGTCTATTTTTCTTGATATTATAATGTGAAAACATGCTACAATACTAATACAACATTCGGGAATATCATACTAAACAAAATCTTGATATAGATGATAGTTCTGTGTTAAAGTAAAGAATGATGTTGTGTGAGTGATGTAGAATCGCATTCAACTTCGTATTCCGTATTTTATTTGCCCAATTTAAGAACGCATGGGCATGCGCAGTCTGTACGATGTCGTAATTTTCAATAAACCTTTAATGAGAAGCAGCAACCCATAGTTTGTCCTATACTTTGTCCTATAGTTTGTCACAGGCATACATGCGAACTGGAGACATAACTTGCAACACAAGTGTATTTCACGTGCTACATGTACAGAAGTTGACGGTCTTTAGGCAACTGTGACACTGATTGAAGCGTCGTAACATTATGATGCGAATGACAAACGCTCGTAAGACCTAACATGGATATAACAGGTACTTCCACTGTAAACAAACGACTTCAATGAGCGTATGCGCCATCTGACATTTATTGACCAGGGCGTTGTTCCTAAAACCGATCGTAGCATAACGTCTGTCGTAAGTCTATGTTAAAGTATGGAAGTTACCTTAGGGTTACGAATGGGGAGCGGGGTCCTGACTTTGGAACCGAAGAGCCAGTAGAAGCGCTACTGATCACAACAGAATCCTCTGGCAGTCGATAGATAACATACAAACGTCCGTGATTTTTGAAAGCTGAATTACAAGAGTGAATTTGATTAGCGCAGCTTTGAAGAGTAGTTCGTTAAATGTCAGGTTATTGCGTGAGGAAATCCTGATGTTTGACGTCAGACCCACGAAAAACCATCGGGGCTGACGACCTTTGATTCACTTATGAATATGGTGGTGGTCTGTAAATAATCAAGTCTGGACCAGGCAATCCAGTGATCAATCACATGAGCATCGATCTGCGCAATTGGGAACAGATGACATGCGTCAACCAAGTCAGCGAGCCTGACCACCCGATCCCGTTAGTCGCCTCTTGCAACAAGCATAGTCGCCTTTTATGGCAAGCATGGGTTGATGAAGGCCTATTCTACCACAGGACCTTCACGGGTCAAACCCGAAGAGCCAGTAAAAGGGCTGCTTACCACAACAGATTCCCCTGGCAATCGATAGATAATTTTCAACTGTCTATGATTTTTGACAGCTGAATTACGAGAGTGAATTCGATTAGCGCAGCTTTGAAGAGTAGTTCGTTAAATGTCAGTTTATTGCGTGAGGAAATCCTGATGTTTGACGTCAGACTCACGAAAAACCATCGGAGCTGACAATCTTTGATTCACTTATGATAAGAAGATTGAAATGTCTCGTTAGTTGAACACAGTTTACTAAAACCCGATCTTACAACTCTATTTCTGAATGTCTAACAGTTATGTATTCAAAGGCGGTCTGTATGGTGAAAATGTTTCAAGGGTCGACATATGAATGAAACAAATCACATGTATACACAACAAAAGTTGCGACGCCACTGAAGTGAGTGAGTGAGTTTAGCTTTACGCCGCAAGCAGCAATACTCCAGCTATATGGTGGTGGTCTGTAAATAATCAAGTCTGGACCAGGCAATCCAGTGATCAATCACATGAGCATCGATCTGCGCAATTGGGAACAGATGACATGCGTCAACCAAGTCAGCGAGCCTGACCACCCGATCCCGTTAGTCGCCTCTTGCAACAAGCATAGTCGCCTTTTATGGCAAGCATGGGTTGATGAAGGCCTATTCTACCACAGGACCTTCACGGGTCAAACCCGAAGAGCCAGTAAAAGGGCTGCTTACCACAACAGATTCCCCTGGCAATCGATAGATAATTTTCAACTGTCTATGATTTTTGACAGCTGAATTACGAGAGTGAATTCGATTAGCGCAGCTTTGAAGAGTAGTTCGTTAAATGTCAGTTTATTGCGTGAGGAAATCCTGATGTTTGACGTCAGACTCACGAAAAACCATCGGAGCTGACAATCTTTGATTCACTTATGATAAGAAGATTGAAATGTCTCGTTAGTTGAACACAGTTTACTAAAACCCGATCTTACAACTCTATTTCTGAATGTCTAACAGTTATGTATTCAAAGGCGGTCTGTATGGTGAAAATGTTTCAAGGGTCGACATATGAATGAAACAAATCACATGTATACACAACAAAAGTTGCGACGCCACTGAAGTGAGTGAGTGAGTTTAGCTTTACGCCGCAAGCAGCAATACTCCAGCTATATGGTGGTGGTCTGTAAATAATCAAGTCTGGACCAGGCAATCCAGTGATCAATCACATGAGCATCGATCTGCGCAATTGGGAACAGATGACATGCGTCAACCAAGTCAGCGAGCCTGACCACCCGATCCCGTTAGTCGCCTCTTGCAACAAGCATAGTCGCCTTTTATGGCAAGCATGGGTTGATGAAGGCCTATTCTTCCACAGGACCTTCACGGGTCAAAACCGGAGAGCCAGTAAAAGGGCTGCTTACCATAACAGATTCCCCTGGCAATCGATAGATAATTTTCAACTGTCTATGATTTTTGACAGCTGAATTACGAGAGTGAATTCGATTAGCGCAGCTTTGAAGAGTAGTTCGTTAAATGTCAGTTTATTGCGTGAGGAAATCCTGATGTATGACGTCAGACCCACGAAAAACCATCGGAGCTGACAATCTTTGATTCACTTATGATAAGAAGATTGAAATGTCTCGTTAGTTGAACACAGTTTACTAAAACCCGATCTTACAACTCTATTTCTGAATGTCTAACAGTTATGTATTCAAAGGCGGTCTTTATAGTGAAAATGTTTCAAGGGTCTACAAGGGTCATAATCCTGTATTAGTCACGTTTGTAAACGGTACCATAGCCTTGTGAGTGTTGATGGGCTAAGATGGCAGTTCACACAATTTCGGGCATGACCACCAGTGGTGGTGGATCACTGCGGGGACGGCCTCTCCATGACCGGTTTGCCAATGTCGGCCCCTCAGTGTTCCTGTACTGTCAACCAACGAGCAACGTCTTGTTGTGCGATTCCGGCTTGGCGCATTCCAAGCGACATTCATTTTCACACTCACAGACTGACTCATGTTTCCCGAAATAGCACGTGCAAAATCAATTTCACGTGTTTTTCAAACATCCACTTCAACGTTGCGTTTGTACGCTCTCTTGTCTTATTGTTGGTATGTATTTCTAATGGATTTGGTTAAACGTGATCAAATTTATTCATTCTTTCGGTTGAATGAAATGAATTGGATAGAAACTATTTTCTCCTTTGTGGTATGCGAATTTACCAAGACAGATAATATTGTCCGATAGGTGGCGTTGTCTAAGGCATAAATGAAAAGAGAATTTCAAATATTGTCTCTCTCGCTCTAGACACTCCAGTGATCACGTCATTTCAAACATGGATGACAACACTTCTACGGCGGGGAAACTGGACACCATCTTAGAGGAGTTGGATACTAACTGACAAGAGATCGAGTAGGCCTTCGATCATATGATCTTTAATCTAAGAGAAGAGTTCATCTAGTACGTAAGTACGTCTTCAACGAGTTAGAAGACAGTAGATATAAATTTCATTCTACAGCACAGACAATAGAAACTATGTGAAAACAATGGTAAAACAATGCGGTAATTAGCTAAAACAATAGCCCATGACCCACATCCCTCATTTCGTGCTCCAATTAGCAAAGACAATGAAACCAGTGACCGTAAATCCCCCATCCCTCATTTATCCCTCATCCCTCATTTGGCCCACATTTCATCCCAAAAATATCTACACGTGACAGTCATTATCTAATCATATCAATTTCATTAAGCCTAGTGATACATAATATCACCACGATGAAAAGAAGTTAATGATGTTTAAGGAGAAATTATCAATGGATGTTTCACGCTATAGTTGATGGTTATTTGTTACAAAACGATTGGAATGCTGTCTATTCAAATAAGTTGTTTATACAGAACAGTCACGACAGGGTGGCATGACCGGTTGATACCCAGTGCATGGTGTACTCTGTGATATAGAACAACCATGAAAGGTGTCATGTGACTGGTTATCTTGGCGACGTCTCGACAGTGTCTTTATGATCTAGCGTTTTTGATCAAGTCACATACAAACCCTAACCAATCGCGATCCCATTTCATGCGTTGTAATGAAACTTAATCAGCAGCAAGAGAAACGCTGTGTCATGCTCATGCACCACTTTTTCCGCCAAAGTAGGTTTGATCTGTAGGTCAGGATGGTTTGATCTGTAGGTCAAGATGGGTTTGCTTTAAATTACTATTTATTTAACTGAGATGTGCAAGACCCTCCCTGCTACGTTTTCAAATTCAGTAGAATTAGTAATGAAAAAAAATTGTTAGCAGCAGACAGCTCGTTTTCCACATTTAAGAGTCTACTAATTCGATTACGTCTTAAAAAACACCACCGCTCGCAACAGATTTAGTTGGAATATTTCACGTAATGCCTGTTCGCGTTTCATTTAATGCTCAAAGAACAGAGTACGAACTTAAAATTATAAAGAGTACTAACGCTTCTGATTTAATTACTCTGTAACACTTTACCGAATCAAAAAAGTCTGTTATGTGATGTGTATCCTCAATGTTTCCACTCTTAATGAAATTCGTTATGGTAATCATGCTGTAACAAGTGATAGATCGTTAGATAGAATCGTTAGAACGTACCTCGACTTTACACAAATGTGAGAGTGAATTCACTAGCAAAGTGGGAGAAATTTTGATCATTTGATCATTACATGTTAAACCATGTGATTAGTGTTCTGTTGAAAAGTTGCAGAACCTAACGCGCAGGTACTTTGTAACTTTGATCATCATCTATGTTACCACAATCACGTATTAACTATCATGTGATTACTTTATCTGATTGATAAGTGGTTCATAATTCTGTTCGTGCGATCGCCTGGATTAAAGACGATATTCACAAAATGATACATGTTGATAGGTGTACTGATAATGACCTTGTATCCTATTGTAGGCGACTACGAATTTTATGAGAACCAGAAATTCACAAAAAGTGTTCTTACCTACATCATAGTGTTGGATAAATTATTACTAAGATGTGAGAAGTACAAGTTTTAAAATACGTTATTATCACTGCGCTGTTAGTATCATGATGGGTGATAGATATTCTGCGAAGCAATCTAAATGGACACATGAATGGCGGTGCTTGCGCAATGTTTCTCACCAACGGGAACACGTGCTTACCCGCTCACTGAGTTTGTTTAGTTAGTCTTAAAGATATGCGTGAGGCGATTTCATTCTAGTAAGCATATCGTCTTGAATGAAAAGCGGTGAAGGTAGACGAGGGGTGATAGGTTAGGTTACTGCTGTAGCTATGTCTTGACTTTAATCATATTGTTCGCTCAACACCCCTGGTTATTAGACTCGTCCGACGGGTTCATTCCGGTTAAAGCGGCGAGCTGGTGATAGTGATCTGTCAGGAACAGAAACGTTCCTCCGGCTTCGTTAGTTGTGAATGAATTTACTCATGTGTTCACCAAAACCAGCTTCTCACAATGCGGTGTCTAATAAATTTATATAGATTACTGTCTTGAGTAAGTCACATTTTTTGTCTTAAACAGTTCACATAATTGTGTGTGTAAAGTCTAATTATAGCAAGAAGGTTTTTTTTTCAAATTATTTGCAAATCCGATTTAGAACACATTGATATACAGTGCGACGTCACTACCACTCGCCCAATCACGCCCCTTCTCATTAGTCTTGCATGTAATGATGTAGTACTCCTATCGTAAAGTTACTTAACATTAATTCTGTTAAAAACCGTTTACACAAATGCGTTCTTCTTATAATGTTTATTATTTCAGAAGTGGTACGAGTCAGCACAATCACGTTGTCGCTGATTGTGCTGAATGTATGACTGTGTTGAGTGTATTCGCAATCGATGTGGCTGTCTTGATCCGTGCCATCCGAGATGATAAGATCCCTTGTAGTCTGTCTCACAGCCCCTGAACCATATTATTTCCCAAACACCATAGCCCTAGCTGCAGTGCTCAAGCCCTATAATCTCTGGTCTCCCTGATGCTCCTTTTGAATTTAAATGTGTTTGTGTGTTACTATCAAAATGATATGTATTCAGAAACTAAGCGTTAGTCTACATTTCCTGTTGCTGTCACAAGGTATCAAGGGATCTGAACGCGGGGTGAGGTTTGGTCGTCAGAACTACCTGACAATGAAGTCGACGGAGCTCCCCAGCAATTTCTAACTTAATGAAAAGGAATTATTAATTTAACAAAACGAATAATTACTTTGAAAAAGTCTTGTTCTTATTCTTTGTTGGACTTACACCCATAGTCTAGCTGTGTCGACTTCTCACTCTGTGTGCGTGCATGTGGTTCGATGGCTTGTGTGTGTGTGTATGTGTGTGTGCGCGCGCGCGTAAGTGTCCATGTGAATCCGCGCATATACAAGAATATCAGTGACACAGTGTCAGGCACGCATCCCCTACGCTTTCCCCACACGTAGGGAACAACGTCCTTGTAATAACACACGTACCACACTGAACGCGGGGTGAGGTTTGGTCGTCAGAGCTACCTGACAATGAAGTCGACGGAGCTCCCCAGCAATTTCTAACTTAATGAAAAGGAATTATTAATTTAACAAAACGAATAATTACTTTGAAAAAGTCTTGTTCTTATTCTTTGTTGGACTTACACCCATAGTCTAGCTGCGTCGACTTCTCACTCTGTGTGCGTGCATGTGGTTCGATGGCTTGTCTGTGTGTGTGTATGTGTGTGTGCGCGCGCGCGTCAGTGTCCATGTGAATCCGCGCATATACAAGAATATCAGTCAAGACAACATCATGAGTGATGGTGAGCAGTATATATAAGCGACACACCCCTCTATCATTTCCAAAACACGTTGTATCAACGTCCCTGCATGTACCGAGCAACCACGTTGTACTGTTGAAAAACAGAAGCGAAGTAATCGTGACACTTTTTCAAAACGTGGCGACCCCAGTCGCATCCCTCTTTCGACGTGAGAAATAGCAAGCAACATAGCGCACTTACACGGTATAAAAAGGATAAGGTTATGCACGACGGGAAACACACGTCAACAGTCTGTCAAAGACTAGAGACAGTCAAGACTCGACTTCTTCAAGCTAACGTACAAGCAACAGAGAAGTGAGTAACAATCAGAATATTTAGTCTTTGGCCTTTTTTGTGTATCATTTTTTAAAACATTGTTCGAAACGTTTTATCATAACTTTAATTATTTCAGATAAACAAAGTAGAAGTTGGCGCAGAAAAAAGCATGCAATAGTGAATCGTATTCAAATTTTATAGTAGGTGAATAACAACAAATAACAAAATGTCTGAGCAAACTACATGTCCTGTCTTCCAATGTGAAATTTGCAGACATTGTTTCAAACAGAAATGTCATTTGTTAAGACATCAGAGACATTGCGAACTAGTGGGCATATTGTTTACCTGCAACCATTGCCATCGATCGTTTAATCGGGAAGACAATTTAAAACGTCATGTCAAAAGTTGTTCTGAAAATGTTTTTTATTGTCGTCAATGTCCACATTGCTTTGAAAGGTTTAACAGCAAATTCGGTTATCAACGACATTCATGTAACTGTAAAACATCTGCTCCTGATGAACATATTTGTCAAACTTATCATCAATCTTTCCCAACCTCTAAAGCATTAAGAATGCACACACATAAAACTGACCATGACATGTCGGGTGGTGGCAGAGGTAAACGTAGGCAAAGGGCTAAAACGGCTACGGTATCTGTACCTCCCCCAACTTCTCCCCAACCTTACGTCCCTCCCGCCACCAATATCGCCTCACGTCCATGTTCAAGCCACTCCTTACAGGGAGATGTTAGAGACTATGGCTTTGACGGACGGAATAGCACGGACCCACTGAATTTCGTGATCAGTGAACAGAGTCAGGTTATTGATACAATTGAGGATGAAATTCGTGAGAAAAAAGTCGTAAAATGGGGGTTGTGTCTCCATATTAGAATGGCCAAACCTAGTCGGGAAGATGAGAGCACAAGTTACCATAAGGCTTATTTCAGAAATGTCATGACTATAGCTACAGAGGGTAGTGACCTAAATGAACAGTATCTTGAAGCCGTACACAAGATGCTTCAGACGCTGGATGATTATGAGGGGGTTCATTCTGGTTTGAATATCTCCGCCGTCGTACTTTTGAAACTCACTGTGGTAAAGTTTGAACCTTTCAAAGGTGGTAGTTATATTCCACTACCACAAACTCTTGTCAAGAAATCCAAAAGTATTATCAACATAAAAAATGGCGATAATCTTTGTTTTGCTTACAGCATTTTAGCAAAACTGTTTCCAGCTTCTCATAACAAAGAACGCGAGGCAAATTATCGTCCTTATTTAAACCGTTTGAATTAAGAAGGATTCACCTTTCCCATGACTTTAAAACAAATTCCTCGATTTGAAGAAGCCAACGAGTTGAGTATCAACGTGTATGGGTTTGAAGATAATACTTTGTATCCCATGTACATCAGTAATAGGCTGGATGCAGATGAAAACAGGAAGATTGATTTGTTGTTGCTTTCACAAGAAAGTGAGTCGGATGATTTTGAAGGCATCTTAGGGTTAGAAGAAAATGAACGCATGGACGTAGACGTTAAACCAAACACACATTACTGTCTCATTACCAGTTTAAGTGGGTTAGTCAGAAACAAGCAACGTAATAACCGCACTCAGTTCATCTGTCGCAAATGTCTTTGGTGTTATACATCACAACAATGTCTGGATAAGCATAAAGACTACTGTTATGACAAAGCACAAAGAGTCGTTATGCCTAGTCCAGAGGATGCGGTGTGTTTTGCGATCAGTTTGGATTACGTTCTCAAAGCAAAACAGAACGAGCCAAGTTTGTTATCGTGGCTGATTTTGAGTCCTTGCTCATTCCAGAAAGCAACCCGGGTAATTCACGACTGAATAAACATGTACCTTGTGCTTATGCTTACAAAGTGGTGTGCACGGAGGAACGGTATTCGAAACCTGTACAAACCTATATAGGAGAACAGGCAGCTGAGCATTTTATTGAAAGTATTTTAAGGGAATATGACAGCATCCAGACATTGTTGGATTCTATCAAACCCATGCAGCTCACTGTCCAAGATAAGATAACCATCGCCAATGCTACTCATTGTGGTTTGTGTAGTGAACTGTTAGGTACTGATCGAGTGTTAGACCACGATCACCTTACAGGACGTTTTCAACAAGTTTTGCATAATCGATGTAACCTGAATTTTCAGTTACGCAAGAAAGTGGTTATCATGCTTCATAACTCTGAACGTTATGATTCTCACTTGATACTGGAAGTAGCACAACACTTTGGTGACAGAGACATTACAGTCATCCCTCACAACTCAGAACAGTTTCTATCGTTTACAGTAGATAACAATTTGGTCTTTTTGGATAGTTACAAATTTCTGCAAAGTTCCTTAGATGCACTGACACAAAACCAACTGAACAAAGGCGTGGATTCATTTGTCTATTTGAAAGAACACTTCCCCCATCATGGAAACATGTTAACAAGGAAACTTCCCTTTCCTTATGAACACGTGGATGACTGGGGAAAACTGAATGAGACTTGTTTACCTTCTCAAGCATCCTTCTTCAGTTCTTTGTCTGATCAAAATATTAGTCAGGAAGACTATACATTTGTTCATGAATTATGGAAGGAGTTCGACTGTGAAACCATGAGCGACTTTGTTTGGTTGTATGTGAGTGTTGATGTGCTGCTATTAACCGACATCATAGAGACCTTCAGAACAGGGTGTTTGACTGACTATGGTCTTGACATTTGTCATTATTACTCCATGCCAGGTTTTTGTCTGGATGCTGCTATGAAAATCACAGATGCCAAACTTGATCTGTTCACTAATGTCGACACTTACAATTTCACTGAAAATTCCATTCGTGGTGGGGTGTCTATGATTAGCAAGAAATATGCAGTTGCTAACAATTATCACCTATCAGGTTTGATCCACTGAAAGACACCTCCTTTCTTCTCTACTTTGATGTTAAATCTCTGTATGCAACAGTCATGCTCCAACCGCTCCCCATTGGAAACTATCGCTTCATCAGTTCTGAAGAGTATGACAGCATTGACTCGACAACTGTCGATACAGAAGGAGATACAGGTTACATCCTTGAAGCCGATTTGTTGTATCCCAAACACTTACACAAAGCTCATGCTGCTTTTCCCATGGCTCCTACACATGATGACATTCCCTATGATGAGTTTTCACCTGCTCACCAGAAACTGTTAACTCATTTCAACCCACTCAAAAAATCGTTGCGTAAAGGTTCAAAGAAATCATCCGGTAAAAAACTCTTCACTGCTCTAAAAGATCGTTCCCACTACGTGGTTCACTTCAAAACGTTACAGCTGTACTTGAGACATGGATTGATATGTACAAAAATACACAGAGTGTTAAAATTTAGACAAGGAGCATGGTTGAAACCTTACATCGATCTTAATTTGAGTAACCGCAAAAATGCCAACGATGACTGTGATAAAGATCGTTATAAACTCATGAACAACTGTGTGTTTGGACGGTTCTGCATGAATAAACGAAAGCATAAAACAGTTCAGTTGGTAACACAGAGATCTAAACTTCGAAAATGTGCAGCTAAAAGTAACTTCAAACAGGTCAAAATTTTTTCAGAAGACGTGACTGCAGTAGAGTTGGAGAAATTATCTGTACATTTAGATCAACCCATTGCTGTTGGCTTCACCATCTTGGATTTAGCCAAATATGAAATTTACACTTTCTATTATGATGTCATGCAAAGGCAGTATGGGCCAGAAAGACTTGACCTTTTGATGACGGACACGGACAGTTTGTTTATGCATGTACATGCACCTTCACATGAACCCCTTTTGGATCCTTATGTGTTCATGAAATACAATCAACATTTGTTTGACACTTCCAACTATGCACCTGATGATCCAAAGGGGTTATATTCGGATGAAAATTGCAAGGTAACTGGTAAAATGAAGGATGAAGCAGGCGGGGCATCATATTAGAGTTTGTAGGACTAAAAAGCAAAATGTACTCTTTTCTGATGCAAAAATCTAAAAACGTCATTGAAAAAAAGACAGCTAAAGGCATTAAGAAATCTGTCATCAAGAAATTTCTGAGACATGATATGTATAAACAATCATTATTTGAACAGAAGAGGTTCAGTTGTTCCTTTCACTTGATTCGATCATACAATAACACTTTGTACACTGAGAGACAAAACAAAGTGGCATTGACACCAGTTGACGACAAGAGGTATCTGTTAGATGATGCTGTTCACAGCGTTCCATATGGATGTTCACCAATCTAAAACAATTGTATACATTCACTATGTATGTGATAACTTCTTTCCACAAGAAAACAGTGCTCAACAGGTATGTGCTTCCTTCACGCATTTGCCATGTATTGCTTCCTTTACTCATTTTATATATATATATATATATATATATATATATATATATATATATATATATATATATATATATATATAAAATTTATCTAATTATATATATATTGCTCCTTTTATCTAACTATTTATCTAATCATTAATTTATTTTCAGCGTCAAAATGAATGTTCAGAGATATGTGTACAGGCTGATCGGTGCCAATGGCGAAATGCTGCACGAAGGACAAACCTTAAGAAGAACACGAATGGCTGCTTATCAAGCAGCACAGAGGGTTCTGCCACGGCTCATGGAACAGGGTGTGATCCCTGCTAACACTGTATATCCTGTGGAAGTGGGTGAAATTAACACCACAAGGCGGTCTCTTGAGCGTGCACGTGACTTGAGACACCATCGTCAAATGTTCGAGTCTATTCTCGAAACGCTCTACCTGAATGAACTCCAGACAAAAATCACCAAATTGTGTGAAGACAATTGCTATGGATGTGAAATTGATCATCCGTCTCAAATCCATCACCAGTGTGTGATGATGAATAGTGATGAAAAGGTGGAGCGCTATTTTGAAGAAGCTCTGAGTGGAATATCTCATCAAAACATGTTAGAAAGTGCACGTCATCAATGAACACAACTCAGACTAGACTTCCATGATAGGTACACCGTCTGTTATGAAAACATTAACAGTTTGAACGCTGGTTTGCTTTCCAACACAGGAAAAGAGAAACTGCTGATGCTGACCAAACTCAACATGCACTTACGATAAACAACAAGACCAACTAGTCATTTAGTAATCCATTTTTTATTTCCTTGTACATAATATGTATAGAAGAATGGATGTACATTAAAATGGTTCGATTGTTTTCCTTACGTTTGTCACACCAGGCACACCATGAGACGCTTTGCGTTTTAGATATAAAGTATTTACAGTCTTCATCTTTTTGTCTTTCTTTTGCCTGCTTTTCATGAGATGTTTAGGAACGTGTAAATGTCTCAAAAGTTTATAAAACTCTCTATATCCCACTGGTCCGTGACTCTCAGCACCTGCTTTCATGATGAGAAAGCGGAGCAAGTCCACTATATTTGAACCATGTAATACCGCACCATTAGGTAACACAAGTCTTAGATCTCCTGTAAGTCCTATTTTACCATTCAGAATTTTTTCTTTCACAAATATCCACAAGCTCATTAACTTCCCAATGGTCTTTGTAGACGAAACCCCTCGAATGATCTGCTCAGGGACACGAAGCATAAAGTCCATGTTATGTTCCATGACAGATGCAACCGTTTCATCACTAGAACCCTTATTATGATTCATCATCTTCAGATCTTGTCTCGTCAGAGGATTCTGATTCAGTATCTGATTCGCTGTCTGAGGAAGAATCTGTTCTTCTTGATTGTTCATCAACCTCTGGTAGGTCTCTCTTGTCAGAAGAACCATAGGCTTGCTCATTTTGAATCGATGAGAGGTATACTTGAAAGGATTTTATGCAAATGGGTAGAACCGAATGATGTGTCAGAATCAGCTCACATTTCTCGCGACTACTAACTGTCTTGCTGGCTAAAGATCGAATGCACTTCTTGTAGCGTGAGAGACGTATTTTATCACTGTGTGGTAAGGGCATGATTCCTCTCAAAATGTTAAATATAAGAGTAATCACTGACATAAGCTGTTCCCGTGAGGCATGTATTAACAAAGCCTTTCTTTGCCTGACACTAGCTTATTCCAACATTATAAGAAAAGCTGAATGTTTTTGGAGCAGACCACTCATGTTGATGCTGTAGGGTAGCTGTTCCACTTTCAAATGAAGACACACATCTTTGGTTAGTGTTATTTATCTAGAAACCCAAAATCGCATCTTCTTTGTTGTCATCTTCTTTGCACTGACTACAATCATGAGGAGGATCTCTTTGCCAACTTTCCAACAAATCTTCACCCTTAACAGACACAGTGGTACTGTGTTTTGAGTCTTCGTAATCTTGTAAAGACATAACCTTTTGAAAAATATTATTAGCAACCACTCGCTCGTTTTCACTACAGAAACATTCGTAGTCTACCCTTCCATATGTCTTCATCTAATATGTTGGGGCACAGTCTGTTATTCCACAAGAAGTCTTTAATGACTTCAGTCCATGAGTCATAGTGATGTTCTGTTTGTAAAGCAGCGTAATCGTCTCCCCACACTGACACTGTAAACAACATTCGAGAAGCTGTTTCTTTCAATGTTGCATCATCCTTTCTGTGTTTTTCGATAATGTTGATCAGACAATTCCTTTCTTCCACTGCATACATTCTGAGGGAGAGCTGACTGTACAATGGCTGAAGTGACGTGAATTGGTTGTTTTATAGAAGGTTGTCTATGGTGATTAATATTTATTCAAAGTTGCTCACGTCTAACCTTTCTTGGTATCCGTGGATTCAGACACCATGTGTATATAGTTACAGTGTGGAGACAGTCTGAAGTGTTCAGTCATGGGATCATCATCGGGTATCCATTGATGTACACGAAGCCTACATTTGAAGCAGTAGACTTTATCAGATTGTCCTGTGTAAATAAATCCTGCTTCAGCCATGGCTTTTGGCGACTGTTTCATTTGAACAGGCCAGTTGTTGAACGACTTCAGTCTGTCACTAAACTTATAGATATGCTCCTCAGTGTAACGCTCTGTTTCAACACAGTCTGCGAGCACATAATTGAACCGTCCGCACACATCCATGGTTCTGTTCAACTTCAGCGGTGAGTGTGAAATGATGAAAACACTTATAGAGAGACGAATATATCATTTCAGTCCTACTTCTGTGACTGTTGTAAGTAGACTGTACATACTTCATCATCAGGAAATATGTTTGTGCGTAAACGTCCATAGCGTTCATCAGCATGGGGTGAAGCATCCAAAACAAGATACCCATATTGTTTTCTCCCAACTGCATCTTGGAAGGATTCCATAAAATATTTAATTTGACCTGGAAATATTTGCGATGCCAAAATTCTGTATTCGTGTGTTGGGTTAGACAACAGAACAAAGTAATGGGTGTTTAGAGACATGATTCTGTTACATTCGCCTTTAGGAAAGGCTGACTGTTGAATGTTAATGACAGTAATTCCCAGATGATGAGATAGTGTGGTATAAAGATGTAAAAACAGAGGGTTCTTACAAATGTCTTGCATGAAGTCATCTACTACCAGTACACACTGTTTATCGGATTCCGAAGAATATGATTTTAACTCCTCTTCTGTAGGTAGTGCATCTTTAAATCCTCTCAAGTTCGCTGTAGACATCCTGCCACACAGCATAGCAATACACAATCAGGTTGGGTGGTGGATCGAACATGCAGCTAGCTTGTTTTAAGAGCTGTGCAACCCAAAAGGTTTTCCCACTTGAAGATCCTCCCACAACTGATATTGTAGTAGGAGTTTGAAATGGTAACACACATTCTCCCATGATGTAGGTCGATCGCTCTTTAGTACAGAACTGCAATACTAGGCTTGATACCATGGTATTTATACACAACACAAACCTAATCTCATCCAAACTAATTTTATTGATTTATTTTTCATACATATATATAACATCAATTACAATCTAGACAAGAAGCAGAGCAGTATTTGAAATAATTACAAACATATTCAGATACAAAGGCGTCATTCCACATGAAGTTGTGTACATCAAACTGATGAAGTATATGGTTTAGACTCTGGCATGCTTTAAATTTACATAATATATAGTACAAACAATAGAACCCACACACATTTGAATTCACAGATTTTAACCGGTGATTACTGCGTAAGTAAGAACCAGCATAAGTCTTTAAATAGCGAGCAAATGTAACATCAACAGGATCTGCTAAACTATCGAAGAATTCTGCTGTATTGTTTTTCAAGTACATAGCAACCCAGTGGCGACCACTGTTCTGACTGGACTCAGTATTCACAATAAATCCTACACCTTGTCTTTGCATGAAAGGTGCGATTATAGGAAGCGTATCTTTGGCATACACCCCCAAGACGTGAGTCTGTAAGGTTGAATCACACTGAAGGGCGCACATCAACTGTGAAGCTTTCATCTCTGTGTTTACTTGATTAAGACGTTTCGCGCTTGATCGATTTCGATGATGGAGTTTCTTTCACTGAGAATGATGCAGCTCAGCGTTTTGGTTAGTGCGGCTTTGAACTCGATTTCCAACCGCACATTTCCAGTCTTCACCAGATTGAGGTACTCGGATTCTCCACACACCTCTTCCAGTTCAAAGACAAACAGTGCATTTCCTAACAAAAATTCTCCCCTGGATATGAAATTTCCTCGATTTTCTCTCCAAAACCCCATGCCATCAAACATGTTTACTTAGCTGTTCACATCATCAGCTCGAGTTGGACGTCCAGGTACACTGACACCATTCACATAGAGACTGACAGTTTTGAGCATGCTGGATTGAAAGTTGAAAGGATTCTTGTCATATGACCCATTCAAACTCTTGCTTTCCACAAAGGCGATGATGTAACGATTAGCAATGGGGTAACACATTATCAATGGTATGCGTCAGTTGAGAAACAGGGATGCTGTTGACCTTGACCTCAGACTTGGTGAAAGGGTAGAGTGCATTGGAGTTATTTTGGAACAGGGTGTTGTGAGCTAGAATCAGCGCCGGGTTGACTTTGAGTTTGCATACTTGAAGATAAGCATCGAGTAGCTCAATGGTATACTCTTGGTTGGCTTTACCGCTCATCAAACAGAAAGTAGGTGATGATCTGTACAATTTCAAAGTCAAATCTACTCCATTGATTAAATGTCTTTTCATGGTAAACACATCTTCATACAAAGGTCCAGACATGGTCAGTTCATTGCTCTTCTTGATGTAGGTACCACGTGCAATCAAACCGTAATTGGTTCCAGTGACACAATCAGTTGTTTCGATGTCATCATTATCTTCACCCTCATCTTTGTAAAACAGCTGTGATGTCATTTGAGAGCTTTTCGCATCAGCTGCATAGTATAGCAAGGTCTTCATCATGCTCTTGTAAGCATAATGATTGTTGGTCGAAGACACCAGCTGGTTCTGCATATACACTGAAATTTGAGAAAACAGTGCCTGCAAAAGCAAATTGACAGGTGCCACGTGTTCGTCTGCATCCAATACCGATCCATCCGCATGGGTGACTTTGAGTTTTACGTGCAGTTTTGTTCGCTTCAAATCAATGTAATCACTACCCGAATTGGATATGTGAAAATTCCAGTGGAGAAGAGTCATTAATTTGACTGAGCGGGGGTACATCTACAAAAGAGTGTTGCTGGATACTGGTCTGATATGGAGGTAAGGTAAATAGGTTGAGCGAATCCGGTACCAACTCTTCAAAAGTTTTGCTATTCAATAAAGACATGAGGCTCAACTGAAGATGTCGTTTTCTTTCACAGGAGTACACTTGAGCACTTCAGCTGTCTTGGAGGCGGTGTTACTTGCCTGACGTATCTTCTTGGTTGTGGCAATCTGTTCACCTGCAGCTCTTTTTAAAGACCTATGACGCTTTGTTGTTCTGAAGTCATCTGCAGTTCGATTTTAGGTTCTTCCGGTTGAGAAACAGATCGGTGAGATGGAATAACTTTAGGGGGGAGCTTTTCCATTCACAACACGAGAAGTACTTGCCATGTGTTTCTTGAAGTAATTCTGCCATTTGCTATAATCTGGGATATACAGAGGGAGGGAATCCATGTTCAGTGAGCAAAGGGATAACGTCTCAAGTGAAGTGTTGCATAAGTCTGCTCTTTCAAGAATGACAGTGGTGTTCCACTGCTCGCTTTTATACAGATTTCAATGTCAGGTGACTCTTTAACCATCACATGGATATTGTATTCATTAGCAAAGGAAACGTTGGGTCCATTCCTCAGATCAATGCGTCTTAACAGTGGTAACTGGGTATTATCCACCAGTGAACTATCGCACAGGTTACACAGTATATCTACATAAGGATCGTTCACATGAGTGAGGTCTATCTTTCCAAAGTTTAACTCGGATAAAGACACGACCCAAAATCCTTCAAACACCAGTCTTTGATTGAGCTTAATGCGAAAATGATAAGGGCTGTTATCCTTGAAATAAGAATTTTTTGTGTCAGAACTCTTGAGAAACACATATTTCTCCATCGTAGGTTTTTCAGTTGACTTTCTTCCACATATGAATCAAAAGAACTAGGCCAACCTAACCAACGAACCAAAACATACGTTTTTCCTCTCATGCGTTTCTTCTTTAAGATCATTTCCACTTGCCACTCAATATCGTCTCCTTTGTTAACCTTTTGCAGTTCGGCAGTGTAAAAACTCCCTTTAATATGTTCACCGTGAAAATCTTTAATTCTCTACAGAGGTATGTCTTGTTTTTTTAAACGTTCTGTAACTTTGAAAGGTTCTTCCGTCCACTTCAGATCAAGTTCTTTGCTGAACGGTTTCCTCAGGTATGGGATGCGAACAAGATCACCAACTTTATATCTGTATTTCTTTATCACGTGACCTTTTTTTTCCTTTGACTTCAACAAGGGTTTGATATACAAGTGTTGCCAAACTTTCAATTCATTGCTTTTATTGACTTGAGCAGGTGATAGAAGGGGTAAAGACGAATGTGGGGTGTTATTGTAGTTGTACACCAAATCAGGTAGAACACTGAGATAATGCTTGGTGTTCTTACGTGTCATGTAACGTGTGATCAACGACGTCAGTGTTCTGTTGAAGCGTTCCACATAATTACTTTTAATGTTTTCGTTACGTGCAATAGTAATGGTAATATTTTGTTTTTCAAAAAAAGATTTGAACACTCCCTTAAACTCACTACCACCATCTACGCATACTTTTCTTGGTTTTCTTTCTTGAAGTATTTTTTTAAAGGCTTTCAACACGGACTCTGGTCTTTTATTTTCCAAAGGAAGGACAAAAGTAAACCTACTCAGTATGTCAATCACGACACGCAAATACCGGATACCCTCATTTTCTTTGCTGTAGCGTGAAAGATCAGCAAGGTCCACATCCCACATTTCGTCCATGGAATTCACTCTGAATTTCATCCTTTTAAATCTATGCTTGACTGGTTTATGTAAACTGTAAGGATCTTGGTTGTTGACAAACCATTTCACCTTCCTGAGCTTAACATCAGGTTGAGGTGTTGTCTTCAATACCTGTCGGAGTTTGGACGGACCATAGTAGGCTCCTGGATTGTGAGGGTCACAATAATACTTTTCTAATGCTTTTTCGTGCCTCTCTGACAATACCTTGTTCATCTTTTGTGAACGTACTGAACGAAACCAGTTGTAACAGGCAATATATAACATGAAGATACGAATAGGAAGGAACATATGCTTTAATTAATAGAATGCATTCATGTATACATTCACAATTATTGAAAGCGATTTTCTAACAACAGCATCTTAACCACACGTTGCTTCAGATCATGAAGCCACTCTGATGTTTTAAAATGACTGTCCCGAAAGTCTTTGCAGCGGTATGAAACTATGTTCACGTAATTCAGAGATGAGTCATCACTAAATACTTCCAACCATTTATCAATCACGTGTTCATCATTTATTTCACTCATGGCCGTCATGAAAAGACCATCAACGTGATCCTGTTCTAGCATGTGCTTACACGTATGCACCAGTTCTCCCTCAGGTTCAAACATACATCCAAAACACAAATCACAGGATAACCGTCTAAGAATCTTAGTCAGTTCCAAAGTGTAACACAAAGTGAGAAGATGTTCTGCATGCTTTATGTGATTTCCACTATCAACTTCGTCGACACACAAGAACAGTTTTCTTGTCTTCTTGATGATGATTCTTTTCGTTGACCTAGAATCATCTTGAAACTTTCTCTTAACATCCTTGACACATTCACTGCGATCTTGAAACCATTCGTTAGATTGCATGACAACTGTTTCGTGCAAGGTGTGTGATGATTGTAGAACTTGCTTCCAGGAATAGAAAGCTGCTTTACCATTCAGTTGACTGTAAACCAGAATTTAACACTTTTCAATCTCAACAACTTTGTCCATAAGCTCTTGTCTGACCTCCATCAAAGCTTTCCCCAACCAGTTTTGTCCCTTCCAGTTAGATGGATTTAATAGCTTGGGATCGTGAAGAGCGAGTTCAACACCCCACCGTCTATCATATGGACTGGCTTCAGCTAATATTTTTGTGGAGGTGTTCATTAATGCATGTCGAAGAGTGGAAGACTGAGTAAACTTAGCCAGGGTAACTTTCTTCACAACATGGTAACTCACAACATCCCATTTGTGTTGAATAAAGTTTTTCACACATCTTCCTAATGTCTTCTGCATAACAGCAGAAGAGGCTCTTAAAATGTGATGGGCTGTAACCACATCGCCAAACGTCATTGCCTTCATGTACATATAATACTGCTCAGCACAGTTGAAGATTTTACCATCAGCTTCAATCCTAACAGGATAGTGCTGGCTAAATGGTGAAGATTTTGTATAAAAGAATACGAACCGATCTGTAACTCTTGTTCCCATGATGTCTGTTCAGCAAAGGCACACCTTGTCTGTTGCTTGTACTCAGTTGGAATAACATTGCTGTAAGCAGTGATGGATGCGAGCATGCGCACATCTATTGGTGAATTCAAACTATGTCTTTGGACAACACACAATAATCATCATCGCTCATTGGTAGATTTATAGACGTAGTGGAACGTGTGTTTTTTTAAAAAAAAGAATGTGAAAGGGATGACTAATCATGACATGGCACTATTCAAAGGTTTAAGTTTCATCATCCAGTCATGCTACTCCTGGTTTGTTGATTCTATATATAGAGTACACCGTGCACTGGGTATCAACCGGTCATGCCACCCTGTCGTGACTGTTCTGTATAAACAACTTATTTGAATAGACAGCATTCCAATCGTTTTGTAACAAATAACCATCAACTATAGCGTGAAACATCCATTGATAATTTCTCCTTAAACATCATTAACTTCTTTTCATCATGGTGATATTATGTATCACTAGGCTGAATGAAATTGATATGATTAGATAATGACTGTCACGTGTAGATATTTTTGGGATGAAATGTGGGCCAAATGAGGGATGAGGGATGAGGGATAAATCAGGGATGGGGGATTTACGGTCACTGGTTTCATTGTCTTTGCTAATTGGAGTACGAAATGAGGGATGTGGGTCATGGGCTATTGTTTTAGCTAATTACCGCATTGTTTTACCATTGTTTTGACATAGTTTCTATTGTCTGTGCTGTAGAATGAAATTTATATCTACTGAAGACGACTCGGACGATAAGAAGATTGCTGAGGCAGACTTTAAAGCTTTAACGAAGTTAAAGCAAAAGGGAAATAAGAATGGCCCCGATGCATCCAGGAGTGTGCGAAGATCGCAAGCTACGCCATTGTCCGTGCAGTACAATCGTCCTGTTAGCAGCCCTGTACACACTCAACCGATTCAACCCTTTCGTGGGGTCAGACGCAACAATCCTGCTTTTCCTGCGGCGACTTTTCACACCACTGTAGAGAATATTCCTACCGAGCAAGTAACACGACCTGTCACACATGCAGGTGCCACGTAAACAGTCAGTTCCTATGGACTCTGTGGGTCAAGATTTCGAATATGTCTGAGATCGATGTTAATCATACACATGCTATGCTTACTGACACATATTTTGAATATAAATAGGACACAGCTGGAATCATTGTCAAGGGTTGTTTAAAGGCTAACTTAAAACTTGTGGATTGATGATATTGGTACCTCAGATTACATTCTTGATATATCTGGTAATGCCTACAAAATACCGTGTATTTCCAGACCGTCAAATATGTGCATGTGCAGTAACAGTTCAGCGTTAAAGAATGTGGAGTTTGTGAATGGAGCCATAGCTGATTTAAAGAACAAGGTTTTGATATCGGAGTGCACGTTTCCTTCATACGTCGTTGATCCATTGTCTGTTGTCATTCAGTCATTTTAAAAAAACGTTTGATCTTTGATTTATCTAGAGTTAACACCTATGTTCAGAAATAGAGTGTCATGCATGAAGAGCGGCTCGTGAGTACATGAACTTGAATGGCTGGCTTATCAAATTCGACATGTATTCACACAGAGTATCTCTGCTTTTTATGTCAAGACTCGCCATTACACGTCCTTGGTTACGTCATTTGGGCTTACATCTGCGTCATATGTATCCACTATACGTATGCGTCAACATGTTTAGAAATGGCGGTATGAGTGCAAGAAACTAGTGACATATTTAGACGACAGTATTTTGTCTGTTTCCTCTTTTGTTAAAGTCAATTATATTCTACAGGTGAGAAGGTGAAATAAGATTTGACGGAGTCAGGCTTTGTCCCTAAAGTTGAAAATTCACCACGGTCTCCCTCCCAGTCTCCATATGAATACCATTTCTGTGGTATTGTCTATTCCACAGAGGAAGGGGAGTAAGTTAACTTCAGATCTTCAGTAGCTACTTATGCATAAGCATAGATAACAGAGAGTTATGTCTTCGGGCATGTAGTCTCACTGCAGATAGTGACAGCCTACCTGCTCAACTTATGACTAGATCGACCAGTATGGATATTATATCTGTGTCATCTTGGTATAGTAAAGTGAAGCTGTCCTCTCAAAGCGTTGATCAGTTGAGATTTTGGTTGTGTCGCCGAGCGGCCGTTTCAATATTCTGAATGTGTTGTTTCCTGTTTCTATTTGGAATGAACTTCGTTGGGAAGAAGAGCGAAATTGCACGTGCAGAATTATTTTCATGTGTTTTTAGTCACTTGAACTTTAGGTTTGTACTGTATCATATCGTATTGTGGGCGTGTTTTATACTGTTTTGGTTAAACGTCTGTATGGTATGTGAATAGGTTTAGTTTCAGCAATATTCCAGCAATATCACAGGGCTTGGCACAAGAAATGGGCTTCACACAGTTTACCCGTATGCGTAATTGAACCCAAGTCTTTGTCGGGACGGACGCCTCAACCGCCGCTCGCTATGCGTGTAACAATAAGTATCGATAAAAAGCAAAGAGAGTCAAAAGCGTGCAGGTTATGTTTATTTCACAAAGATTGACATTGATTTACTAAACAATACATTATCACATGTCTTTGAATTATTCAAACTAGATTTTTTGTCACTATAAGTAAAAAGTAGATGACATTTACTCTGTGTCAGTGGTCACTGGGGGACAGGTCCACGTCATTAGTAACATGTCATCAGCGGTCGAAAGTATACACGGGAATTTTGTCTTTTTACCTGTAGTGAGATGATGTCAATCCTGTCACAGTCAGTTATCAATTAAATTATCATTATGAAAAAAAAACCACAGACGAAAACATTGCAAACAAATACGAAATAACTAGAAAACCAAATTAACTTAACATTTCTAATCGTAGCAGCTTTTTCCATTCATTAATTCATAAACTTTGCAATGAATAACAGTTTTGCCAGTTAAATGCATTGCCAAAATTACCACGAAAGATATATCGTATTAAATGGATTGATTATAGCGTTAAGCAGAATGTTGTCGGGTTGAAAGGAACGCGTCAGAGGATGAGGAAGAAAGTGAGAACAGTCATCCCTATTAGGTATGTGGACATCTTCACCGTCCCTCCACCTGCAAGAGAAATCGTGTATAGATAAATGGTAACATTAGAGTGAGGTGGAAACGAAAACACCCCAAACTTTCCACATTCATAAGAAATGTCTCGTCACAATGACATGGACAAGCGCATAATATGTCTGCATGAAAAACACGCTGACAAGTTGAAAAGCACGTTGACATTCTGCAGATCAAAACTGGAAATTGCATTGATTTGTGTCAGAGGGACAATTACATGTCCACCTTGAAACATTGAAATCTTCACTAAGGCCTTTTTCAAGACGACTTTTGAGTTGCAGATGCACCCTTTAAATGCTTGCTTGATTGTACCTCGAAAGTTGAGAAATGTTGACAGCAAATATTGGAGCTGATTTAATATTGACATAAAGGGAAATTGTAATTAGTCTACCATTCTGGCAGGTGTCCCCCGTGTAACCCTCGGCACAGGAACATGTGGTGGGAGTCTTGCTTGTGTCACATGTTCCACCATTAAGACATTCTTCCCCGTCCTTAGAACATACACCCTCTGAAACACGAGGAAAAAAATTTGGATTAAATGTAATGTTCTTGTTCTGGTTATATACGTATAACATGAAGTTCTTTAAATATCTGTCTTCAACTGGACGTGTTTAGAGAGGATGATTCCACAGATTTCAATGTCATCTGTTGTAAAATGGTCAGTACGACGGCATATATACAGGGTAGATTTTATTGAATTGTTGTCTCCATATAGGATACGACGAAACACAGAATTTTCTCTATCTATCTATCTATCTATCTATCTATCTATCTATCTATCTATCTACTACTACCTCCACTGCTGTTTCTGTCTCACCACAATCTGTCTCTCTGTCTGTCTGTCTATCTATCTACTACTACCTCCACTGCTCTTTCTGTCTGTCCACCACAACTGCTACAATCATTAGCACCGCAACTTCAATTATCATGACTGCTTATACACTTACTGTTCTGCTAACATTACTACTGTTGCAGATACTACTCCTGTTGGTGCCATTACTGCTGTACTTACTAATACCACATATCATGAAATGTATCACAGAAGAAGTTCTATTGATCTGGGCCCCGTTCCTTAAAGAGATCGTAGCGCTACGACGATCGTAACTTCCATACTTTAACGTAGATTTACGGCTGTCGTAGCGCTACGACGATCGTAACTTCCATACTTTAACGTAGATTTACGGCTGTCGTAGCGCTACGACGATCGTAACTTCCATACTTTAACGTAGATTTACGGCTGTCGTAGCGCTACGTTTGCTTTGAGGAACGGGATACATATACGTAGAAGTACTGTAACATATTCCAAATAACTGCTCTACTATAACTTTATGATAACCCTGAACCGGGAAATTGCTATTTAGTTATTTGAAAATTGTATACCTACAGTAATCAAAAACATTGCACTCCATATATTCCCGAAATATCGACTATGCAATTACGATGCTTCGACAAGACTGTCTTCTGATATTTCGTTCATGGATTTCATGTATTCACATTCACAAATCATACTATTTCACATCTGAAACGTCAGGCAGATCTTACTTACCCTCTGTATTGATATCGATACTGACATTATCTTGCAATATGATTCAATAAATGTACAAATCGGAGAATCTCTCTGTTCTTCCATCCAAACATTTCTGTTTTTGGATTTTGACGAAAATGTCGTCCCACTCACTATCCCTCGTTTCGGTGTACATGTTTTCGTTTCATAAAACACTGCATGATGGTGGACGAATCGTATTACAATAGAACAATATCTGACACTAGAAGGCATACAGCCCTTCCCATCTATAAACAATCTCTGCTGAAAGTAGACTGAGTCGATTGTACAGTTGTACATGTAAAACATATAAATGTATATTTACCTGTGCACGTCTTTCCATCTCCTGCATAGCCAGACTTGCATGTGCAGGTAAAGGATCCAGGTGTGTTTGCACAGTCTGCGTCTTCATCGCAGGCATCAGGGGCTTCACATTCATTTATATCTAGAGTAGAGAAGTCACATCACAAGTGTACAATTGTTATTGTATTATTTTGAACTCTACATCTATACATTCATTCACACACATGCGGCACATAATGGTCGACCTCAAAGTTTTAATCAAAGGGGAAGTTTACACGACAATTATATTTAGCTTTTTGTCTTCCACTTTTTCATAGGAAATGTTTGTCAAGTAGTTCTAAAACAAACAAATAAAAAAATCTCCCAAAACCCCCACCCCCAAAAAAGAAAACCAAACCAAACCATAACAAAACAAACAAAACAGTAAGTGAGTATTTTTCCCGTATCTTAATTTCAGAAAGTGAATTAATGCGAAGTCTTCTGTACAAACGTTTCCATCTCGTCATATACCTAGAATATTGTCGAATGCGCAAAGCCAGATTTGCATTTTCAGTTGTATGTTTACTTTTTAGAATTATTTTGAATAACTGTATTGAAATCTGACAACAAAGGTCTACTTCTTACCTGTTTCGCAGTTGTCGCCTTTATATCCGGTATCGGAACAGTCACATGATGATGACGATGAATCGCATTTTCCTGTATTACAATCACTATCATCCGAGCACGTTCCATAGACGCCATCGAGAACTGCCCAGCATGTTAAAACTGAGGAAGGGGACACAGTGTAACATTTCATATACCTTTATTTGTTTTATTATATTCAACAATGGTAATGTGTTATGTAAGTTCGAAAGGGCTAACTAGTTTCACAATATACCGTAATGTCAAATGTACATAACTTTATGTCACTTTGATGTAAATGAATTCAACATTTCTTGCTTGCCGTCACAAATTACAAGACCCGGGTTCGATTCTCCACATGGGTACAATGTGTGAGGCCCATTTTCTGGTGTCCCCCGCCGTGATATTGCTGGAACATTGCTAAAAGCGGCGTAAAACCAAACTCACTCACTCACTCACTCACTCACAAATTAAAAACAAAAAATAACTCTCCATGACTGATAACTTACCTAGCAAAGGTGCGAAAAAAGGAACTCTGAATAGCTGCATGTTCTTCGCCTTCGTTGTTCACTGTCTGTTGTCTACTGGGTGTTTGTCCATTTATACCATGATGTTGTCATAGGCGCCAGTGTCTTGCATGTGTATTGGCAACGGATAAGTGTGGCAACAAAGCATACTGAAAAAAGTGTTGAGATAAAATATAAAAAATTAAGAGAGACTCCCTACTGAACTTGTTACTGCTTGTTTCTGTTGAGATTCTGTTTTGCTCTTTTCGTGGTCGTAAGTGCACCTTACATAAAAGTTTAACGAATCTTGAAACATACATATACTACCTATTATATTTTTGTTCCTAATATCTTATATCTGACTGATGTCCCGTACAGTTCCCTATTGTGGTTTGTACCAATTATTTCAGGCGAACCATTTATTTTTTGCTACTTGTGGGTCAGGATACCCTCGCTTTATCACCGGTATTCCATATGGCTTCGTAAACACATGCTCTCGACTAGATGCCCACTGATACAAGGACATATACCCGATCATTGTACTCCTGGTCTTTCATCTCATCACAATGTTTGTAGATACTTAATTATATCTCCTGCCCTACTTATTTACATATCTGGTTTCCTGTACATAAATAAAATAAATATACTGTACTGTTCATTTTGTTATTGTACACCTGACGAAGGGGCAAGAACTAGTCCAGAAACGTTGTGAAAAAAAATCAAGAAGTTGTTATCAATAAGATTAGAGGTGTATTATCACACCAATTTCTAAATGCCCTTGAAGAATCTCAAAATATTCATTGCTGTCATTTTTCATTTTTTTCAGATTGGTTGGTGGCAATGAGATAGCCTAGTGGAGTTATTTGGTGGCATCCGATTCTAAATCGGATTTTCACGTTAATCAATTTGTTTGTCGTTACTGCGATTACATTTCCCAATCAAAATCACCTCTTAAAAAGAACATAAAGTCACGCCATTGATACATTTCATACTGGTAATGAATCATGGAATACGTAAATGTATGTGAATAAGGTCGACAGAAACAAACCGACCTGCTAGTTTGGACTGAAACTAAAGGAAATAACTCGTTTTCCTCTAATTGTGCTACGTTTTAAACATCAACGAACAAGAAATATGTACTGACAATAAATACTTCCTGGTTATATGGAGGTAAACACGTGATAACTGCCAATTATCAAACGTATATCGCATTGTTTGCAGTGCATCGCTTCTCTAGTAAACAACAACAGACATAGCAGTACGCGTTGACAAGAGGAGAAACAGAGAAGAAGAATAGTGTACACTGGGTATTTCAACAATGGAATAACTTGATGGTGTGTGGTCCTGTGCATAGACCCCAGGTCACAATCTGTTGAAGTTAAGCAACAATGGGCGCAGATGGTACTTGGATGGTTGGCAGTGTTTGGAAGCTTGACTCCTGAGTGTTTCTTGGACGTCAGTCGTGCTCCACCACGAAACACATATGATACATGTGATCGCACCTCAGACAAGTGAATTGGTTCAAAAGTGCCTCTGTTCACACAACAGAAAATGGGTACCAGGTGGGATAAATCGTGAGACTTTTAACCTTCTAGCTACTTGTGGACAATTCACGTTATAAGAAGAAATAGTGATGAGATCGTGCGCTTTAAACAAGATATCTAGTCTTGAATAGACGCGTTATGAATAATGTCATTATTATTACATAAATAGTGATTTCTTAATCATCTGATGTCTGCTTTATATGCCACCAAATGAAATCCTGTCAGTATATAGGCAATGACACCGACATTATTTCTATTAGATTATAAAATGTGCATGTTTGGTTGTACTTTTAGAGGGAAACGCACCGATTGTTGACGAGGACGGGACCAAAGCTCATGTCCAGATTTCCTCAACAACATGGCAATTTTATTTGCCTTTTGAAAAACATAGACGGAGGCGATTCCACGAAATAGAGTCATGAAATAGAATCCCCCCCCCCCCCCTCCCCCGTGCGACGTATCTGGGGAGTGTAAAGCCATATTCTACACAAGAGGTACAAGAGTCACGTTTCAAGGGTCACGATTGTTAAATGAGTCATCCTGGCTGTGCCCAGCTGTCTTCTCCTTCAAATTCCAACATAAATCGTAATAGATCATTGATCTCCCAATATTGTTAGGAAACCCAGTGTTTGAAAAAGACCATATTTGACATTATGCAGTTCTTCAAAACAGCCGTGCAACTGACGATATGTTTGTCCCCTCCTACATATGACACACCAAGCCCATGTCAAAGTACTTAGTATCTTCTGAGTTACAGGAAACATTTAGAAACCAGTGATAGGGTTTTGAATGAACGTGCACTAGAGATAAGATATACATGGACTACAAGACATAATCAATAGTTACGTCACATAACCATGCCACACATCAGAAGACTGAACCATCGAGAAAGAAATGGTGCAGTGGAACGGCATTCGTTATCACGGGGAACGACATTTTATTTTTTGATGTATTTACGTGTATATGCTATGTTAAAGATGACTTTATGTCTGCAGAGAAAAAGCTTATCACGCGAGTGTGTTTGGAGATGGTTATCCTGCTTTATTCATTTGTGTTAAAGAACGCATTGTTGTCAACAAATCAGCTTACGTTTGAAAATAACAAAAAACACTTCGTGTGGAATTTCCGAAAATTTCAATTACCCTTTTGAACAGCAAATGCACTGAATGTTCGCATGACATTATGCACCTAGATTCCTCTGCCGTCCTCTCGCTAACACTGACAGTCGGTCGAGAAACTGTCTTTGGTATCTTCGCAAGCCTATGGATTTCAATCTTCGCTTCATAATCTACTCAATCCATCATAACCAGGCACGAATGTCCTGGGATCAAAGGACTGACAGTACCGTAACCACTGCAGACACTCCGGACACGATCACAGACCCTTCACCCCATGTTTGCTTACTCTGTGAAAGTAGTCCCTAAAATTTGCATATGACCTGTCTAATTTGAATCGGTATCTGTATATGACCCCAACGGATACCGAAAATATCCGTTGACTTTATCCTGCTGAGAACACTATCCATCGTACGATAAAAGCATATATCTGTTGGTATGAGTGTTCCATAGATGTTCGATTGAAAAATCTCTTCCTTGGATGGAGTCTATGACATAGTAGAGAGAGAGAGGCCCACGTTGACGCATGAATTCCACTGCTCCTTTACGACGAGATGTGGCCAAACAATACATCAACAATGTCAAATTCTGTCTTAAATAATCTCAAGAGATGATTACACAATGCTATCTGGAAAGTGGTCAAATGTAACATATGTCATATTTGGGATTCACAGCTGTTTAGGACCAGGCATCTTAGTTGATACACACAGCGTGGCTGGCTGAGTCAGGAAGGCAGAGAGAGACAAGGCAGTGCGGTTGGACTGTACATTCCTGAGCCCTGATCTAGACCGCACATGCTATATAAAACCTGCACGTGTGTTGCGGGTATTCCCTTTAGGCACTAATATACAATGGAATTTGGTCAAGGTTGTCACATACATCACTGCTATCTACTGTTGTTTAAGAAATGTATGGATGTATTGGATTTATTCAGGCAGAAAGCTGACATTCCGTACATTTTCAAAACATTATAATAAGAAGAATCTGTTCATTTTCAAATCGCTTTAAGAGGTCTTTGTAGAGATTTTCCTGCAATTCAGTATATATGCACATTGAGTGTGTTATCTAATTCTACCAATACAGTCATGCAGTCATATTCAAGCAGGGTATTTGGCCTCAAAATTATAAGGAATTTGGACTCACTGTTTTGAAACTGATAAATCCATCCACTGCAGTTAATAACACACTTTCGGCACAGTAATTCCAGTTTTTTAAAAGTTATTTTCACATATTCTTTCCATTTTGAGTACAAATTCCAACGAAATTAACACTTAAACTTGCTCCATATAGAATACACAAAATGCAGCTTCAAACCTTCTCGGAAGTGCTACTAGAATGTTCAACAACCAGCGTACTCTGTCTGCCACACTGTATGAATGAAACCTATGTTTGCGATAGATTCATGTGAAAACAAACCCTGCTTGAATAAACTGTGTTAATTTCATCTGAAAGATGGTAATTGAGGCTTTACGACAGCGTAAACAGTTTCCTGTAGAAAACCCAGATAAGATAATTGTGACACTTCAACTAAACATACTTTTCAGTTTTACAGGATTCCAGACTGGGTTTGTTTATTGTGACCTCCCTTGTCAAGATTTCTACAGTCATTAATCTTCATTTATGGTTTGCCACAAAGTAAAGTGTTAAGATAACACCAATTATGTTAATACAAACAATGTTAGAGTGGAGAAATAGTGTGAGTTAAGCTTCAGATGGAAAGGGTTGCTAACATGGCCGCCATCTGTAAATGATGATGCCAGCCATAGCAACAGTTAGTACACGCATGCGCAAGCCATGACTGATTACTCTCCTCGCTCTCAGCAGAAGGCAGACTAAAGAGCCTGCCTGGGCTAGATATAAACAGCTGTGGATTGCACTTTCTTTGTAAAGTACAAATTTTAGTGCTTTTTTGGTTGAGTCCCATTCGGGATTCGAACCCGCACCCTCAGATTCGGACACGTAATCACCAGTGCAGGGAAGGAATCCCGAATGGTACTCAACCGAAAAAGTACTAGAATTTTTACTTCACTAAGAAACAATCCCAAATATGACATATACTAACTCAACAGATATCTATTACTCTTGCAAATATGTCCACAGAGATACATTCAAGAATCCAGGAGTCCATTTCCAGCCTAAAAGATTTAGCATAATCCTTCATGCAGTGACGGATAATATAGATAGTATGACCAGAAAATAGTGAGAATTTTCAAGATTTTTTTTATATTGTTTTCACCTATAACTCACGTATTAAATTTGAATATTAGCAGAAGATAACTCCAGATTTAAAGACAGGTGAACAGTAGTATTTTGTCAAATCACCATGGGCAGCAATGCAAGCTTCAATACTACAGATCAAAGAAGTCAGAAAGTCGTGCTCCATGCTGTCCCAATATCGGACCACTTTTTCGTTCATTTCATAGTTGTCATCCATATTTGCTAATGGACACTTTGGTGTCAGCATGTTTGCTCCAGAATTTCAGTGTATAAGGAATCAGCCACACACAACTTTCATATGAGAAAATCACATTGTCACAGTTAAAATTTATATGCTGTAAGCACCAGTTCAACCTTCGCTCCTTTAGTTCATGTTTCGTTATCGGTGATGGAATTCCTCGATTTTCTGCCAAACCACTGCATGCAGCTCAGTTCTAATCTTCTCCTTACAGACAGCCACAATTCCTCTATCAATCATATTTAGCCTTAAGTTTTCTAAACTTCTTTTTTTGTTTCTTTTTCTTAAAAAAAAGAATACCAAGCCGCCTTCTGTCAACGACAGTCAGTTTTCTGGGCCTACCTGCACCCCCTGGTGCCCAACGTCATATCCATTTGCAAAATAAGATATACAGTGGACAATGAGATGCCTGGTCTAGTTGATATCACTGATCTGATATCTTTTGTAACAATACTCTGAAATCAACTACCACGTTTCTGTATCATTCATAGTGATTACTCCTCACAAACTAATGAAAAAGGATTAACGAAGTTGTCTCTCTTGAATGAAACCAAGCACTTGATAGACTGTCAAGGCTGTTTAAAGCAGAAATCCAGTTAAACATATTCCTAGAATTCTCAATAATTTACTATAAGTCTCAGCAGATTTAAAAATTTGAGATTTGGAGAAGCAGCATCACATTTACTCCACTTGACACCGTGAATTAAACTAGTAGTGTTTATAAAGACATTTTTATGATAGAGTCAAAACTGTATAGTACACGCTGTTTTCAGAAGTAGTTTCGACTGTAGAAATGTTTGTTGACGCTATTTTTGCATGCATATTTTGATCGTCGATCATCCAGAGCTAGTTGATAAGACATCCAGTTTGATTTACGCGAAGCTTCAAGCTATACTTGACGTAACCACTATAAAAATGTACAAATTGTATGAACAATACATTGAACAGGGCAAATATTATTAAGAGGAATATAAGTCAGCAAATAGATCTATGGTCATTCGGGGATGTCAGATCATCATACTCCCCCTCCCAAATCTGTCCACCTGGGGGACACAGACGTTGGCGAAACGTTCATGACAGCGTCTATAAACCTTCATCCTTCATTGCGTCGTTCCAACAGAAATCTCGACTCATCGCTGAACCAGATCCGATGCCAGTTAGGCAAGGTCCAGTTCTCCACATTGTTACACCACTCTACTCGACATTGTCAATGGCGTAGACGTAAGACAGGGCCAAAATAGGGTCTTCGTGCTCTTAGACCTGCTTCTCGAAGCCTGTTCCTGACGGTCTGAGCAGAAACTCGGCGTAATCCGGGTATGTTCATGGCGGCACTGGTTGCCTTAGCAGTACGATGACGTAAGTGATGTACCCGGATGTACCGATCTCTGTTGGTCCCTCTAGGACGTACGCTCCTTGGCTTATCTTTGAAGGAGTTCTGTTGGCGTCATCTCTCCCAGAGACGAGAAATTGTGCTCTGATGGACACCCATACGGCGGGCGACGGCATGCTCGGATTGTCCTGCTTGAAGAAGTCCTATGGCGATGTTTCGGTTTGCACGGCTTAGTCTCGGCATTTTCATTCACGTTGAAAGTGGCGGAAAAGGTGAATGAATGAGAGACAAGGGTCGACCTTTTATACCCATCAGCGACGCGATGTGCATCCCACTTCTCACGTGCATTTCATGCACATTTTGCGTTCGGTGACAATGCATGCCCAAAATCAAAATCATGCCTTTAAGTAGGCGTTATGCAGGGTGGGTGCGTTTGGATGCGATGTTTTGATACAGAAACACATACGAAATTACAAATCCATGGAAGATGCTCGGAAACGTTCGCCTGCATCAATACAAGGAAAATGCAAAATTCAAATTCAAACAAGAGGATTATCCTTGCACGGGGTAATCCACAAACGGCAATAACATATTCCAATGCGACACACAAATCTTACAACACTGTTCAAAACTCTAGTTATCTCCCAAGCGTTGTAGACTGAAGTTATAACCTTACTATAATTAAGAAATACAGTTCGTTCTACCACCATGTATGGTGTAATAAAGCACACTTTCGCCCTGAACTATTATAGTTAAAGCACGAGGAAGCTTGCGAATGTGTGCTTGATCTTTTCTAAGATGCCGTATTTAATAATTTCTAAGCCTAACTTTGATTAATCTATGGCAGAAAACAAACGACGGTGTCTGTGACCTAACTTAAGAATCCTCGCACAGGGCTAATTGACGCGCTGTTCTTTTGACGTGTCAGCCCCCTACGTTAAAATAAACGTTACCAGAAACACAAATGATGAACAGTTTGGTGACCGTTTATGTTCGGGTTAAATATCTTCTCTAGATCATTTTTATCACATCTGTGATTCTCTTGAACCATACAAGGCAAAACGACTGTCTTATTTCTACTACCAACGAAAGATTAGATCAGTACATTCAGCTGAAGCTGACCAATCATGCGACATTCCACGATTGCATTGTGGGAATGTAAAGATTGCAAACTTTACCGTGTCTCTGTAAAGTTTTGAGTAGAACTACGAGGCATTTTATCCTTCAGAAAACATTAACATAATGTTTCCACCGGTGATGTTAGCTGTTTGATGCAACTGCAAATCAAGAAACGGGATGCGACGAAGCAGTTTACTGTGGGAGGCTGTACGAGGCGATGGAAACTGACATCCACCGTGACGTCGGTTAAATTATGACGTAAAGCTAAAACGTTCGATTACGAGTGGGAAGACTGGAATGGCGCAGCGACGTCAACAGATTGTGACGTAATGCAAACAGTGCACATTATCGTCTGATAAACCATTGTAGGCGCCTTTGATCTTTCACAGAAGCATCTTAGAAACAGACATTTAACGCATAAAGAAAGCTGCTTCGCGAACACGTAGGGGATATGGAAACCTAATAAATCCCACTGATCTAAACAGTATTGACAGTTCAATCCCGTTGTCATAAAAATGAAAACAAAATTCAAAATGTCAAAAGACCATACCACCAAGGTTGTTATCATAAAGCTACGAGACTGAGACTGTAACTGTAACTACTATCATATTTTCTAGATTCGTCTCTGGTAATATGACAGCTTTTGGGGGCCATTTTGATAGCACAGTATTAGGTCAGAATTCCTCGTTATTTCAATGTTGTTAATGTTCATCGAAATTTTCAATATGTATTTGTTCTTTAATCATAATGTATTGACAAAATCGTCCCATATAAACCTGACTAGGAACACGCTTTTCCAGACTGGTGATGTTTCACGGAAAACTCACCCACAATAATATGTCCATGAGGCCTATGTATACACAAAGACCTGCTAATGTAGAATGGAAGTGAAAGCGACCACTAATGCGCCTCCTTTTGCATCACTTTGAAATCTTCCACGATGACAAAATATGAACTGATGAACTAGAATTCTGAGGACCATTGAACAGGGCAAATATTATTAAAAGGAATAAAAGTCAGCAAATATATCTATGCTCATTCGGGGATGTCAGATCAGCTTCCAGTGTTTAGTGCTTCCACACTTAGTATGACGAAGGTCATAAGCCACACGATAAAGGCCAGTTAATAGAATATCGTAAAGTAAACCACAAAGTACATAATATTACGGAACCAGCAAGAATAATGTACCTGGAGTTTGATAGATTTTACGGTATTAAGTACCTTGAAATAATGATCTCTCATTAATCAGATCTCTGATTTGTGTTACACCAAGTGAAAGCCCCGTCAACATGGCTGCCTGTTACGGCAAAGGACTCTTTGCATCACATGTTGCATGATATTGCAACAGTTATTTTGCTTTCGCGAGGAAACATTGATCCTTTAACGAACGCCTTTGTCTATTTTCGACACCACGGCTGTGGTATTCCCTTATCGTGGTGACTGACTCCCAGTAAGTATCTCAAGAATGTGAACACCCTTATCCTCCACTGGAGGTAGAAGTTTCTAGAGTTGGTTCTTGAATATGTCATTCTCATTGTAACAGCGATGATCTGTGGCTGGTTTCCAAGAAACTTTCAACATACACATAAACCACTGATCACACAAATAATGTTTGTAAACAGCATGGACCAAATAGTGTAAAAACCCCTAGATGTATTGGATTTTCGTATATGCATTGGTCAGTAGTAATTGAGGTTATCCTAGAACACAGCCATACAACAGAGGACAAGTCTGCCCCTTTATAAATATAACAAACCTACCCATTGTAGCAGCTCTTAGCACGTTCTGAGTTGCAATACATGTTGAGACAAGTGTCAAGGTTAAACAGGTACATGTATTATAGACAGTGTGAAGACAGAATACAAGAAAAGCTCATTGTCACACATATATCAGAAGACTGAAAGCCTAGAGGTTCAAGCGTTCGCTCCCAGGTTTGATTCCCCACATGGGTACGATGTGTGAAACCCATTTCTTGTTTTGCAGATATTGCTGAAATATTGCTAAATGTGGCGTACAACTAAACTCACACTCATTACGATGTATAGAGAAGCATATATAAATAGTGTGAAGTGTGAAGTTGCAATAAAGCAATAACGTCCTCACTACCTAGCGTCACCGTATGTCACAACACAAAATAGTTTGGTTTTCGAATTTTACATGTTCAAATTCCAACACTGTTAATATATCGGAACAACGATATATTTTTATCTTTGTATATTGGGCTGAAACGGAACTTGAGTAACTTTGTAATAACAGGAATATGCAACGCACATGCGATAAAATGCGCATGTGCTCTAGTTGTCTAAGGTCGTGTATTACCGCCTGTGAATATGAATAATTTAATAATATAATTATTATACACATCTAGTGTAGCGCTCTATATGATTAAAGAACTAAAACTCTAAGGTGCGTAGTTGCTTTGTATAAGCCAACAGAAATGTTCTCCTAGCATTACAGTTTTTATCATAACAAGTTCAGTAGAACGTTACTTATAATGGTGCTTTTACACACCCAACAGTACTATTTTCAAAATCTTCGTTTACATGTACTGTTATTACGCAATATGCCACATGAGTTCAGTCACAATTACTGACGTCATGTACAGACAGAATGATATTGATTATTTTGAATGTCCGTTAAACAATGTGTTTGTTGAGCAGTATTTGTTTTTCTACATTACCAGTAAAATTTAAAATGAAAACGAATAAAGTCAAGCCTTCTGTAAAAAGATTTCCTGACAGTAGGTGACTTTGACAGTAATATTTGCTGAGATCTTAGTATCTGACTCCGTGGTATATCAAATATGGTTGTATTTACAAGAGATGAATGTCTCGTTGATAAAAAAGGATGGTTGTGTGACGACAATTCATAAAAATAGTTACTGAACACAAATGTCCTGGTGTATTTTTCAGTTATACATTGAATATTAGTAAAAACAAAAACTAGAAACACGTGTTGTTCAGTCCAGGCAATCTTGGTTCTCTGGCAAGGGCATCAAATAATAGGTCTCTGCTGGTATGATTTTGGATGGTTTTTTGTTTGTTTGCGGGCTTGTCGGCTGACTCTGTTTGCTGGCGATTAGGTGCCTGACTCTGAGGGCGTGGGTTCGAATTCGTGATAGGACTCAACTAAACAAGTACTAGAATTTCTACTTTACTGAGAAAGTGAAATCCCAAATATGATAGATGTTTCATTTTACCACTTTCTAAAAAGGCATTATGTAATCATGAGAGATATTTAACGTTAGAAGCAAGACACATTTACACTGGTCCTAAACACAACCTAAACATTTATGGCTTGGTGCTATTTGTATGTCGGATATGAAAGACAAATGCCATATCTTATTTATGTGAAGACATTGCCGATTTCAGGAAATGCCTCAGAAATCGACCCTATTGGAAACCACATTAGAGCTTAAGCATCAGTACACCATTCTGCCCATGCTGCCTTAGTTAGCCTTGATTCTAGAACAGCCGTGGGTAATCGGAAGATCAAAATGTCGGTAAGTAATGACATAATTTTATGATGCTTTCCTCTAAATCTATACTTTGCCTATCTAGTGGCAGTATGCATAGCGGTTGGTGGTGTTAGGTACAGGAAACTATCTTGATATTTAATAGATGCCATATGCTGGAAATTGACTTGGTCATGCTTATCGATTACACCCAACAGACAGAAATATAATTGTAAGAAGTAACTGTTGTTTCTAAAATCGAAGGCAGATCGAAGTACTTGGTAACTTGATACATATTGGAACTATCTAAAGTTAGATCATGATACCTATACATCCATACACACACACACACACATACACATACACACACATACACATACACATACACATACACATACACATACACACACACACATACACATACACATACACATACACATACACACACACACATACACATACACATACACACATACACATACACATACACATACACATACACACACACACATACACATACACATACACATACACATACACATACACATACACATACACACACACACATACACATACACATACACATACACATACACACACACATACACACACACATACACATACACACACATACACATACACATACACACACACACACATACACACACATACACATACACATACACACACACACACACATACACATACACATACACACACATACACATACACATACACATACACATACACATACACACACACACATACACATACACATACACATACACATACACACACACATACACATACACATACACACACACACACATACACACACATACACATACACATACACACACATACACATACACATACACATACACATACACATACACATACACATACACACACACATACACATACACACACATACACACACATACACATACACATACACATGCACATACACATACACACACACACACATATATATATATAATGTGTGTGTGTATGTGTATGTGTGTGTGTGTGTGTAAGTAAACACATCGTGACGTTGTATTATTTGTCTAACGCTGCATTCCAGTATCCCCCTTATATGGTCGGTACAGAATCGAATCTGAACCATACAATCCAGTGATCAACAGCATGAGATCTACGTATTAAGGGCACGATTACATATGCCATCAAGACTGAACATCCGATCTTCACGGGTCACAACACTATTCACTTAACCCATCAGCATCAACACTGAGTTAACAGAGGCCACTGTAGAAAACAACCGAAAGAAGATTGTGCAGTTGAAGTTTTCACATCTTTTGATTATTTAATCTATTTTGGACCGAATCCAGTGTGTACGGACCCGTGAAGTTCCCGTGGTAGAATAGGCCTTCAGCAACCCATACTTGCCATAAAAGGCGACTATGCTTGGCGTAAGAGGCGACTAACGGGATCGGGTGGTCGGGCTCGCTGACTTCGTTGACACATGTCATCGGTTCCCATTTGTGCAGATCGATGCTCATGTTGTTGATCAATGGATTGTCTGGTCCAGACTCGATTATTTACAGACCGCCGCCATATAGCTGGAATATTGCTGAGTGTGGCGTACAACTACACTCACTTCCAGTGTGTACGCAATCTGTAAATATGAATGCAGTCAAGGGAAAGAATAACAAAACCAAATTACTTACAGTCCTCCTTCAACATAGTCACGTATCCAACAACCATGTACAGACTTGTCTCGTTAAAGGTTCCATACATGCATGCCTGCTTTCTGTTTAAAGTTCAAACCTGCTGTTTGTTACTTTGCACTTATCATAAATTTAAGGATATCCACCGTATCTACGAACTTCAGGCCCAACCCTTATTCTCACCCTAGTGTTTTATGTTTGTCTGCGCGTCACTGTTGAAGTTTGCCACACAACCACAAATTGCCCCGCACTAACAGGACGTCAGTTTGCACCTTTCACAACTTGCCCTGATGAGAACAAGTGAACAGGCAATAAATTTTAAAAACTCCTGTTTCAGCTGACAAGAAATAAACACACCCGGAACAACAAAAAGGTGACAGCATTACACAGTGTAGCAACAGTTTATTGTTGGATTCGTTACCCGTGAAGTATTGACTCTTTTAGGTGAGGCTGTATGAAAAGACGTGAGGGCAATCCCGGCAGCACTTGAACTAAAAGCTGAAGTGGAATTTTATGATGATAAAGTGATACCTTGAAAACCCGAGTAAAGCATAACACCATGTTATGTAACTTCAGTGTTCTGTCTCTCAGCTAAGTGCATTAAGTAAACATTTCACACTGACACGTTATTCCGATCTTGATTGTATGAGTATTGGTTTGACCTTCATGTGGGTTAACTGAACCTCTGACAAGGTCAATTGTGATTTCGAGGCTTGATTTTCTTATCATAACAGAAAACATAATTTCATGAACGCTTTGGTTACAAATAACCTCTTGAAAATCAGATAACTGTAACAGCTTGTTTAACAATATATTGATGTGTCAGAAGTGAAGTCTACAATTGAAGCTTTTAGCAAAACAACAAGTCAACAACAAAAACTACAAGAATGACTTTATCTCGTTCCATTTATTATAACCTTCGCCATGCTTCACCAACAGAAGCAGCATGCCAAAGATATGGCGGGGTGTTGCACGGGTGTTGACTCCAGTAATCGGAGACACCTGTGAATAGGTTACTTTCTTGTCAGTTCGTGTCTCGATCCATCCATTACCATCCTCACCGTTCTTCACCAACACGGTACCCCGAGATCGTGTCTCGATCCATTCATTACCACTTTTGCCGTGCTTCATCAACAAAAGCAGCATGCCACAGATGTTTCCGGGTGTTGCACGGTTGTCGACCCCAGTAATGTGTGGAGACACATGCGAAAAGGTTTTTCTCTTGTCAGCTCGTGTCTCGATCCATTCATTACCACCTTCACCGTTCTTCACCAACACGGTATCCCAAGACCCTGTCTCGATCCATTTGTTACCCTTTTTACCGTGTTTCACCAAAAAAGGCAGCATGTTACAGATATGGCGGGGTGTTGCACGGTTGTGAACTCAAGTAATCTGTGGAGACACCTGTGAATAGGTTACTTTCTTGTCACTTCTGAAAAATATGTACTATGGGGATGGTTTTGGTTTCGATGTGCATATTGTTGTGAGTGAGTGAGTGAGTGAGTGAGTGTAGTTTTGCCCTGCACTGAGCAATATTCCATCTATATGGTGGCGGCATATTGTTATGAGTAGAGTTTGTTTAATTGAATATTTATCATGCTGCTTTGTAGTTATTAAGGTAGAGCTGTATAAATATGGGTATTTGTTAAATGATGATTATGTTATCATTCTGTCAGTCACCAGATGTTGCATCGATAAATGTCAATTTTCACAGTTGAGTTGAAATTCAGTTACTAGCTGTCAGTCATGTGTATTACATTGTAAACCAATGACATGATTAAATGTTTTATCAGCATATTCACTTGCCCGTGTGTGGAATAACGTAAAAGATGTCCTGAGTGAAATGTTATGCTCTGATATTCATTCTATACAATAAAATATCATTCTGAGTGTGTGGTGGTCTTAGTTCATTGAATGATGCATCTTATCATTCTGAATTCGTTATACTCGTTGTCAATCTGTGTGGTGACCTCGCTGGGTGTGTAAGGCAGTATCTGTGTGGTGACCTCGCTGGGTGTGTAAGGCAGTATCTATGTGGTGACCTCGCTGGGTGTGTAAGGCAGTATCTGTGTGGTGACCTCGCCGGGGTTTGTAAAATGCAGTATCTGTGTGGTGAGCTCGCCGTGTGTGAAAAATGCAGTATCTGTGTGGTGACCTCGCTGGGTGTGTAAGAGGCAGTATCGGTATGGTGGCCAGGATCTGTACAAGGTGGCGTCTGTGTTGCCTCCTCGTTCGACTGACCAGTGAATACATCGTCATGATGGTTGACCGAGACAGACACTGAGGTCACCATGACCTTACATGTATGTACTGTAAAAACAAACTACAACTATAAATGAACTGTTATCGGTGAACATTCAGTTGTTTTCTGTCTTTAATATACGTGTTGTACGTTCTGTATTTGATGTTGTGAAACAGATTTATCAGACAAATATATTGTTTTATTGGTTCTGGGTTTTTTTCGTGTAGAGTATGTATAAGAGAGGTTGTGTGTTGTGATTATGTTTGGTGAGAAATGCGGCATGAATGAAAGGTGATTTGGCGGTATGATTTAAGGGAAACGTGTTCCATTGTATAAACAATATCTGTAATATTTCATAAGTTACATTTCTGTCTTTGCCTTGTTCATCTCGCATTGTGATGGTACTTAACCAATTTCCACAGCCATATGAAATCTGTAATAAATGCAATGTTAATCTTCTGAGAAATATGTCGATGTTTTAAAATTTTCGAGAACCGTCAACGGTTTCCTACACCTACATCAATTAATTCATATTGTTTATTATTGGAACGTCACAGCTAATGATGTGAATTACATTTTTCTAGCTGCCAAGACTCTTCAAATTCATGCCTACATATTGGCCATATATGGTCACAGCTGACTTCGGTATTGGGAAATCTGGCCTATCTTGATGATAAGTCTATGTATTAGTAACGAGGAAAGCACTGGGTAAAACCACAGGCATCCCTTTGTGAACCAACTGCACATCCCTTCTCGATGGTATTATTTATGCATATTTCATGGTAATATATATGCATATGAGTCCAAAGTCCTGAGAAATGAAGCTCCCAAAAATATTACACAAACAGAGGTATCCCTCAAATACCACTCAGAGAAATCCTTTAAATGATTGAGTCGAAGCGATTAAAGCGTTTGAAGATAGATGAGAACAATGTGTGAAACCCATGTCTGGTGTCACTGACCATGATATTGCTGGAATATTGCTAAAAGGGCGTTAAACCAAAGTCATTCACTCATTTACACATAAAGGAGATCATTTTTCGCAAGATCGCATGGTACGTGAGATATCTTCAACTGTCCCTTTTATGTCGAGCACTATGTCACCAGCTTCAACCATGGTATTTCTCAAACAGTTCACAAAGTGGGTGATAAAAACGAGCATGGTGTTTCTTTTAAGGATTTGTTCGAACCTTTCTTCAAGGTTCTTCCACCAAGTTCCAAGCCATCAACTTCAGAAAAACTTCAGAAAGATTTATTGTTAGCCGGTGAAGGGCCTCTCCAAATTTCAGACATCCGTGATAGTAGCTATAGTGATGGGATATATTTTATATTTATTCCATATGTTCTGTGTTGCCATGGGAATGATGTACTTGCATATTGTGAGTCAGGATACGCTCATCTGCTCCTCAACACATCGTCTTCTTAGGACTGGATAGTGATTCACGGATACATTCTCCATGACATGTAGCTAGATACTAGAAAGGACAATGATTTCATCACATCTGTCCTGTTATAATATTGAGAATCACCAGATTGCTCGCACCAAAGATAACATATATCATCAAGTTACTGTTTACTATTATAAAGTGATTCACTAAGAAGCTGTCATCGGAATGTAAGTTTAAGTTCATGTTGTATGAACGCTAGCCACATTTATTAACTGTATTCTAAAGTTGGGAGTCTCTATAGCTACGAATTTCCTGTTTATTGCACAGAGAAACGTTTTGGTGTGCATTTTACACGCTTTTCGCTTGAAAGTCTCATGCTTCATTATTTCCAGCCACAATGCAGATTAATGGCATATGCAGATTAAAGGTTATCATAACAACGTCCAGGTAAATTGTATTCAAAATGCAAAAACTGTGTGGACGGCAGTTTAAAATGGTAAACTCATACGCATAAGCACTCACTTATTCCACTCATTTCAGCGACCTACTCATGGACAGAGCATCTAGTGCCTTGAGAGTCGTGATAATCACGGATATTGTCTTGCGTTGACGTCTATATTAACCATCAAAACCAGTTTTCAATTATTTAATCTAACATCTTGCAATGTGTTACATACACGTGACTTAATAAACAACTGAATTTCGATTTCTTCCTTCCTCGTCTCTCACCACCTTGCATTTTGATCAAGGATCAGGTTGCTGTTTGAGGCATGCTTTATTCTTACTCGTTGATATTCTTCTTCCTCGAGTCACTGTTAAATTGTTATATTTGCCTAATCTTAATTATTTACAGGTCCTCAGGCTATTGTCGGGGTATTGCAGACTTTGAAGTTAAACAACATTACGATATTGCGCCATATTTTTAAGAAAAGACATTTCTTTAAACGGATTTCCATTTCTTGAATATGTGAGCAAAACTAGCAACTAGTAAATGCTGAGTGACTGTATTTCTCAAAGATCAGAACTGAAGAGAGAGAGAGAGTTCACATTTAAAGTTACATCGGCAACATTTCAGCTATATCGTGACAAAAACGTTGTAAATCCACAAGAATACATGTAAATAATAAAAAATCTGTCAACAAAGGACACTAAAATCAACTAGTATATCACAGTAATTTATAAGTAAAACTAGCGTTTATCTCTAAAACGTGATTGCAAATGTGGACAAGACGGTATAAAGATGGGCTATAGATTGCCAACAACTGAAGGTAGATCACCATACTAGGGACCATGGGGACGTACAGTACACTTGCTTCCTGCATGGACCCTAGCTGGATGTACACCATCCATTCAGATGTTAGCAATTTAGACACATCTAGCAAAACATTAAAAATACACATGTACTATGATTAAAAATAGTGGGAAGTTTAAACGTACTTGGAATGTTTTGGGAGTTACGTACCCTCTCAGGAGGACAATAATTTTACGGTACTTTAACCCCCCTCGAGGATCATAACTGATAAGAGTTTGCGTGGAACCATCCATTGAGACGAAGACGAACAGTGCGTGTTCATGCCGTGAGGAACTGCAGATTGGGTACATGTACGGGGTGGAAACCAGCTTATTTCACTACAAATGATTCCCGAGGTTTACACATTTTGCTCAGTCAAATCAGTAATCACTAATGTAGTCTCGGAAAATAATAGAACTTTAAATGTGAGTTCTGTTTATATAAAGTATTTAAATACTGGAATACTAGTTGCCGTATGTAGTTTCTAACTCAATTTACTAGAAGATGTTAGATGTAAAAACACGATTTAATGTTGCGCAAAAGATCATTTGAGTACACAACAACGCGTATCGATGTAGGCAAATCTGGTGTCATCAAGTTTGTTTTGGTGATCTACCTTTAGACCATTTTTGCGTGGTACGAGGGTTGGCTGAAAAGTTCTAAGCCTCACTGTGAAAAAAAGTTACAAAGTCCACGTTTGTAATTTATTTTTCTACATATTCCTCTTCCAAGTTCACACACTTTTGCCAGCAATGCTGCAAGGCCCGAATCCCGGTCAGGAGGAAATCTTCTTCAGCTACCCTAAAAATCAGTCACAGCGGAAATGACGTCATCATTACTTGCAAAATGGCGACCGGCGAGTTCCTTTTTCATTTTGGGGAACAGGTGGAAGTCAGAAGGAGCCAAATCAGGTGAATAAGGAGGATGGTCAATGAGTTCAAAGCCACAATCGCGGATTGTTGACACGGCCACCACCGATTTGTGAACAGGCGCATTGTCTTGGTGGAAGAGGACACCTTTAGCGATCATCCCTCGTCGTTTGGCTTTGATTGCTTCTCGCAACTGGTTCAGTAGATCAGCATAGTATCTGCCGTTGATAGTTTGACCTTTTTCAAGATAATCAATGAGCAGAATACCCCTGGAATCCCAAAAGACTGATGCCATCACCTTTCCAGCTGAAGGAACAGACTTGGCTTTCTTCGGAGCTGGTGAATCAGGATGCTTCCACTGTTTTGACTGTAGTTGTGTTTCTGGTTGAAAGTGATGTATCCAGGTCTCATCCATGGTTACAAATCGTGCCACAAAATCATCGGGATCTGCTTCAAAACGACGCAAATTGTCAAGGGACTTCTGGAACCTGACACGTTTCTGTTCTGCTGTCAAGAGCTTTGGCACCCATCTTGAAGAAACTTTAGTCATTCCTAATTCGTTGGTGATAATATGCTCAACCCTCTCATGAGAGATGCCCACTACACTAGCAATATGTCGAGTAGTCAATCGTCGATCATCCATCAACAGATCGAGCGTGGGTCATCATCAAGGCTTTGTCTGCCACGCTTAAATTCTGCAGCCCACTTCTTTACTGTGGAAAATGAAGGAGCATCATCCCCTAGAGTGGAGACCATGTCAGCATGTGTTGGGGACATCCCTTTCTTTTGCAAGTACTTGATGATGTATTCAGTTTTGTCCATTTCTGATGATTTCAGAGGGTAGGTTTACCAAAAGAGCTGTAGTTGAGATAAAACTATTAGTACGTTTGTAGTTCTTGTGTCTATGATTCACTAAATGATTGTCCTCATTGGTGGCAAACACCTGTCTCTACCTGGTGGGGAAAAACCACTCAGGCTGAGAATTTTTCAGCCGACCCTCGTATTGTCCAACGTAGTTTATACAATGTATGTTAGCTATCTTTCTGTAATAGTCTAGTTATTATGCAGTCTTACGCAGATTTTGGTATGAAACTCATCAGAGAAATACTTGCTGTAGTCAGGACATTGATGAAATACTGCCGACGTGATTAGAACTCGTAACTCACTGTGATTGTAATGAAGGTTTTTTCTCTTCCTTTCAGGTATAAATGAGTATTGTACGAGCGCTTCATGTGATATGAAATTAAATCAAAAGGATGAAAGGTCACATGGTACATAATTTACTTGTCTGCATGCAGTGTGTAACATCATGATATTCCAGTAGAGCAGGTTGATGCTCATGATGTTAATCACCGGTTTAAACGCAACCATTGACTAACCGCACAGTATTCATGAGTGGTAGGATAAACAAAGAATAAAAGCACATTTCACTTTTTCGTGTGTTTGCTTTCACTGTATCTGTTACGTTTACATTTTTATTGCTGATAAGGGCAAATACAAAACTTATTATTTATTATTACAATTATGAGTTATCAAGTAAATGTCCAGAAATAACGAAAGGGAGAGAACTCGTGTTTTCTTATTCGTATGCTTGGTAAACGTCTATACGGCTTGTAAACATTTGGGGGAAAATATACCAATATAAAGATGCTGTATTAAACAACAATATCATGAATGATGAACTGTTACTGATATTTGTATGTACGAAAGCAAGATATTCACAGACTACCACGTTTTCTGGTGCGCATTAAAGTTCGTGGTAGTTGACCCACCCTCTCCATCACCAATGAGATTTGCCCGTATTAAGGTGGCACATACGTCCTCAAGCCTCACCAATACATATACCTGTTTTACGTTTCGGATTTTCTGTATTTATAGTGCTCAGTTTACGAGGCATTATATACTCTGTTAGAACAGAAACGCATATAAGAATGTTTATGTTTATTTTGAAACATCTTGTAGGCTTTATGAGTCAATGAAACACAACAAAATTGCACACTGTGAATGCAGACCTATCCGTCTTTGGCACCAACTAAATTTAGACGAAAGTCAGTTTGAGTGTCACAAGGAGACGTGTGGTGGCGCTGAAGTCAGTACCTAGTGTGACCACAGTGGGCAGCCAGAACTGCACGGCATCGCCCCGGCATCGAGCGAATAAGTCTCGAACGAATCTCGTGTTTCCCGATCGCAGCCCACTCTGTCTGTAGTGCCTGTGCGAGTTGGCTGAGGCTGAGAGTAACGGCGTCGCACCCGTCTGTCCAGAGCATCCCACAGATGTTGGACCGGGTGAAAGTCCGGTGATCTTGAGAGCCAAGCACGTTGATGTTGTGGTTTTGTGGTGTGACGTGCTGTGTTGGGCCTGGCACAGTCGTTTTTGAAACAACTCCCTCTGACGATAAATGATTGCAAGTAGGCGTTGGCGTAGGATTTTGTCACAGTACCGTTGAGCTGTCAGGTAGAATTCTGCCGGCGATATCTCACCCGAAGCCGTGAAATGGTGCTTTGGTGAACATTCATGCGCTGGGCGGGTGCACGTTGATACCGGCCAGAATCTAGAAGACCAATGGCGATTTGACGGTTGGTTTCACTTAGACGTGGCATTATGTGTTATTCAACAATATTCCAAATACAGTGAATAATCGACAAACAGCGATCATCCTTTTATATCCACCAGTGAGACTATCTGATCCCCTACTTTCACGTGAATTGTGCATTCTGTGATACTACACGCCAAAATTGAAAATTATGCTGTTAAAAACGGGTATTTTACGTATGGTACTTTTTGTTGTGATGTTTCAAGAGCAAAACCTTTTGTAACATGGATAACGTTTTAATTCATTGCTAGATGAAGTTGCAATTTTCATTATGCGGTTTTTTTGGGGGGTCGAGTATATGTGATGTATTAAGTGAGTGTGTTCAGCATTGTGTGAAGTAGGCCTGGCACTTGCATGTGTCCATCTCCTAAGAAGGAGGGAGAGCATGTGCTGGATCTGTTACCGGAGACTGCAGGCTGTAATAAGCTTCACGTCAAAGGAATGTGAACAGCGTTTGTATATGTGTATGCAAAGTAAATAAGACACTTTACTATAAATACAGCTCTGATATAAAGAAATATGTCCTATAAACTGGACCGAATGGTCAGCTACTACCAGCAAATGTTACGTAACAAGCAGAGGAGAATCTAGAACCATCATTGCGACCAGAGTGCCCTTGTGCAAAACAATGATAGCGCTAAGGCTACCTCACGTCTATGTTACGCTATGAGAGTTACAACAGCTACTATGACCAGGACCAACAGAGCTTCAATCAGGTCTGTTTAGGGTCCTGTACAGAACAACACATGAATAACTGCAACACTCTTTTATCTCAAGTTACAATATGGCCGGATATTAATGTGTTCATGCTCTAGATGTTCGCCATTGAAAATAATATTCCAGATACATTAGCAAACGGGTAGATGTTTCAGTACTGAAGTTTCGACAAAACAATCCAGCCGAAGGTACAATGGGCAATGATTCATAGCAACGGGGTGCAAAGACACGCCATAAATTCATTTAAGAAATGTAGTTTATTTGATACATGTCTTGAGACAACGGCTAGGCTGCTTGAAGCGTAAAATGATGATTAATGTATAAGCAGATATATTTTAAACAAAACACAATAAAGAAAGTTAAGGGCCTTCTGAACTGAAGCGTTAGTAAAAGAACAGTTGACCGCAACTGCGTCCTCTGAGTATGGTGGACAAGAATGGTTCTCACATTTGTGAGGTACATACTTTGCACACTGCAATATATATATATAAACAACGTAATATGAATGTATCGATCATAAATATTCAGTGGGAACATATGCACTATTGTGCAATCGTGAGGCAAATGTGATTTTTTTCAGCCAGTGTAATTTCTAAGGATTACTGATGTGTATGAAAGAGTGTAATCATCTGTATGAGCATAAACTAATTTAGCTTTAATAGTAGTGTATATGACTTTAAACGTGTATTGCTGTACGTTCTCTTGCATTTGGGATTACGAGTTGGTCCTCAGTGACCTATTTATGGACTCTCTATGTCTTGTCATCGTATCCTATCGACTTGACACTATGCTCATAACACCATTCCCTTGTCCAGACTTCTCATGTGCATTACGTGTCGCTGTCATTCTGCTTGAAATTTCGGATGGTTGTATTGGTATTAATTTCTCATCGCTGAATACGTTACATGTACTGTTCACTAACTACCTATAGGCGACTTTTAAAACATCAATAAATATACTCAAAGACATTCAAAAACATTACAGTTGTTTATTCGCAAGATTTACAAAACTCAGGAAATATTATATCATCATATATCTTCAGATGAATTCAAACTTGAAATATTTGTCACTATAAGTAAAACGTAGATGACACTTCCTCTGTGTCAGTGGTCCTTCAGGGACACCTCCACGTCATCAATATCATGTCATCAGCTGTCGAAAGAATATGGGTGGATGTTATATTTTCACCCAAAGCGAAAATCAATCAGTATCATTTAATGACTGACAGTCATCAAATCAGGCATCAATATTTGTGATAATGGGACACACGAACTGAACACTACAAACTAATACAGAAATATCGAATAATATGATCAAATAACATCTCTAACCATAGAATTTCCAGTCTTTTATTATAGAGATATTTTTACGAATTACATCTAATTTGGTGAAGATAACACATTAATTACCTAAATTATTATCTTTCCTCTTATTAATTACAATTACATGCTCAAACCAAAATCGAACGCGTCACACTATCACGAAGACGATGAGGACAGTCATCCCAATTAGGTATGATAAATCTCAAAACTCACCGTCCCTCCACCTGCAAGAGAGATCGTGTTTAGACAAATGATAACATTCGAATTACGTGGAAACTGAAAAACACTCATTTGCACATTCATAAGAAATGTCTCGTCACAAAAACATGGACAGGCATATCAAATGTCAACATGAATCACACTGACATATGTTCTGCTGTTCAGCATTGGAACATTGACTTGTATGACAGGGACATTCACATGTCTATCGTAATATTCTAATGTTAATGTGGTAGAATTTGTGCAATGCGACAAAACCCTTTTCACTTTCATACGAAATGCTTGGTAAAAGCAGAATCTTTTTTGCATTATTCCCACTATACAATAAACCTGTGGAGAGGAATCACCTCCAGCAAGGATAATACTCGATGTTCGCAAGTAGTTGAACACCTGTCACCAAAGACAAGGCAAACGTAGCAAATGTCTATATGATAAATACGATAACATATCCTGTACACGTCAATATAAGGAATTACAGTAGCATATGATAGATCACTCGAGCGGTAAATTTGCAAATGCTATCCACATATCTACCCTCAACTGATCGAAAACTAATACTAGAGCACTGAATGTAACTCTTGCAATGTTCACGGTAAGGAAATGCGCGAATGTACATGAGACATGTTGACAACAAAGATTGGAACTGGTGGAATATTGCTCGGCATAAAGGGTAATTCTGATTATTAACATATTTAAAGGATATTCCGTACCATTCTGACAGGTGACCACAGTGTAACCCTCGGCACATTAACACGTGGTGGGAGTCTTGCTTATGTCACATGTTCCTCCACTGAGGCATTCTTCCCCGCCCGTGGAACATACATCTTCTGGAAAATGAGGAAACACCAATTGTAGCCATCTTATATGGATAACTATTGATGAGATTTGTTTCAAGATTGACTGAGAGGCTGTGATGGTGGTACTATATCAATTTGTGTGATATTGGGTGATCACAATAATGGATGTAATTCTGCAAATTACATTTTCACTATTTGCATGTCTACTCTGACTTCACGCAAACTAATTTCAATTTGTTGCCTGAAAGAAAATAATTCAGGGTATGCCTTGATTATACTGCAAGGCGTCCAAACCCTCAGTATGGATAAATTCAATTTTCACATTCGAAAACTGGGAGTTGTGGGGCCGTCTCCATTCAAATATATCACTTACTTCACCATGTGTCCCGTTGTCAACACGACAGCCAGCCTTTATATACAAAGTCACTCATTCAAGAATATTCGAGCACATACAACCATCGCCATCAACGTAGAATTCTCTAGTACCCTTCCGGAAGTAAACAGTTTTTCAAGGGAGGCCACTCTAGAGCACTCCGTTAAATGCCTGCAGCCAAAACACTAAAAGCACTGAACATTATGATGACCCATAATAACATTCACTTAAAACTTTAAAGATTGTGATCCAAGTAATAATTATTACTTAATAAATAATACAATTTACAGCAAATACACTCTCGTAACAAAAATATATTACAGACCCCTTCACTTTGTGGGCATTTCCAACTTTTTCTCATAACAACATTAATACAATTAATACAATTACTACAACCGTTCCCATTATCATCTCGTAGTTAATAACAATGGTCTATGACCGGTCTACTGACACCTGCTTTTTACAACTATAGCTCTTAAAGCTTGTAATTCTGTCTGTGTACAAATATACAAAGGGAAACGTTTTTCATTACCTTTGCAACATTGCAATTCTTGTTCCGACCCAAATGTTCTCTTTTGATTTATTTTATATGCGTTCAGTCAAAAACACGGAGATGCCTAATTTCGTTTCACGGAACCTAAACTATAACAAAACATCAGATGTAACAATAACAACAATTCATAAACCTGTGCGTTGTATTTACCTATGCGGGCCTCTCTATCTCCAGCATAGGCTCACACATACAGAAGAAGGACCAGTCAGTGTCTGTGCAGTTAGCATTGGTATGACAGTCACCAGCATTACTTGCGCACTCACTGATGTCTGGAAAAACATAATAGAAGAAAATATTTACAATTTTTTTTGTTTTCTGTTTCTCATTGAAGTTGACAAGAAATTTGTGCGTTCCCACAAAGCGTTCTATCCTAACACAGCCTGGTTCCCTGGGTTTGATGCGCCGGCACTAACGCTCCGACACTGACCCAGACAACCACTGCCGAAAGACGGGCCATACATTTACTATAGAAAAATCTGAAAACGGGTGGTTAGAAGTTTTTCATGGCATTTTCATCGATACTATGGCAAAGTGTACGCCACCAGAACAACGGCCATCGTTACTTTCAGTGTTGGAAAACGTTATTTAAGCACTTTCGAGACACGAAAATCGTCGTTACATGGGCGATATTTAAACAATGACACTCCCTACTTTCATCACCGACATGTACTTTGATATTTCGTACAACAGACATTTTACTGAACGTGGTGTTGAACGGCAATTACTCACTCAAAGGTTACCGATATAGCTTACAAAATGAGTGCTCTCAACTTGTTCGGACAGACAAAATGTATATAAACACCCAGCGTCTTACGACTTGCAAATTGGACTTTCCCCGCTTGGCCCTGATGTCATACTGTCTATAAGGTTCCAGATTTATGTGCGCAAAGTGTCCGAAATTAAATGTTTCTTTAATACAATATCTGACCCATCATGTAGTCATCTTCATTGTGAAATGATTAACTTTCATATCTGCAGGTAACCCGTTTCGCTTTTGGCTCCTGTGAAGCCAGGGTTACATGTGCAGACAAGGTTTGACGGTTTAGTGGCATCAGGCTTGCACGTTCCTTGATTGTTACAGTCTCACAGGGGTCAGCTGAAACAGAAAAAGTTCCATTTTACGTGGCTGGCTCAATCCTTCCTAATATTTCCTGGGTAATACTAATATGACCCTTTGATTGGCCGATAAAATGTTTCTTTTAGAAATTGTTTTATAATTATGTCTGTAATGGATCTACATCAGGCACCTGGTGTATTTTCATATTCAACTATTAAACGTGATGCCTGTGGGTTTACCCGTTTCACACTTGGTTCCTATGGAGAAAGCATTACATGTGCAGAGTGCTACAGGTGGGTCATCGTTGCTTGGTTTACATGCCCCTTCCTTGTTACATGTTTCACCTATGCAAAACAAAGAAATGGCAAGGGGAATAATCATGTAAGCATACCTGATACCTTAATGATCGTGCGGCGGTCTCGTGACCGTCGACAGAAAAGCATATTGACTACAACCAGGTTTGATCAAAACCCATATTAACTTTGAGAGACCCAGATGAGGACTTCCCTATGATTCAACCAATGAGATTGTTTTGCTTGACGGCATTCCCTTTAGGCTTATAGTTAAACATAACTTAATTGCTTTGTCATGAAAATAGAATTTCTTTTCTTGGCTAAATGGGAATGTTTTGGTTTTTAGAAGCTTTCTTTCTCTTCCGTAATTACATAACAAAACGTCCTCTGAATATTGCATTTCGCGGGTCCATAAAAACAGGTATTGACTTCATCACCAATCAGTAATTGTATATAGTACTTAAATGAATTTGCTATTTGTCGTACACCATACATGTAGTATGCATGGCCAGGAGCATGTTCGTCTTTATTTTGCTTTTCTTCGTCTCCAGGTCACATAATAAACATGATATTATACCTTTTCGTTGTTTTCACAAAATTTGCTCGTTACAAAATGAAGGAGAAACTTACTTGGAAATATCAAGAATTGCCTTTGCATATCTATATGACGAGTACTATTGACGGGAAAAGGTAACATGCTCAGCTTTATGTGGGCATCTGTTATCGTCATTATAACAGTGTGATTCCTAATAGCCTGTTCCACATTCAGATAATGTACATAATGTTACATGAGTTAACAGACTCTGATTTTAAAAGAGGTTTGATGTGGGTATATTTTGCTGCATACACGCTGATGAAAAGTACATGTCATGTAGTATAACAAGAACCAATTACTCTCATGCCAAAAGACATTGATGACAGTGTGACCATTCTACATGAACAAACAGGTCATGAATCATTCATACGAACATAGTCAAAGTCTGTGAAAACAATTCGTCTGTTGATTTACTCATTTCAATTAACAATAACAATTAATATCAACATATTTACATGCATATAACCCTTAGATATCATTCATAAGTAAGTGTACTATGCCAGTATATATTATGTATTATAGCTAAAATGGATAGAATCATCGTTAAAACGCCTGCACGGTATCAGAGATGAGCGGGCCACTGTAACTTGATAATGCCCGGAAATCCTTGACGACGGGCCATTGTCAAGCCCGTTGTTAGGTGACGTCAGAAGTAGCTCAGCTGTTGAAGTTCAAACACCTAGGGCTGGTTTGAACTTGGGTTCATTTTTGACCATATATCTGGCTCACATTTGTCAAATGTACCAGTGCACTTTCTTGCATGTGCCAACCATAACAATTGTACCAAAAATTACAACATACAGCAATGAAAATAGCGACTGGAACTCGAACGTTGTTGAGAACTGAAAACAATGGCGGCTGGTAGTATGGGCAAAGCTCAAGGTCGAATGTCGTCACTCTCAGTAGTGCCGTCATCTGTGTTGTTCTATGACGTGTCCATATTTGTAAATAGTGTGTCAGTGACCTCCGTCCTTTGTTGTTAGCAGTAAATGCTTCTAAACCGATGTCCTTGTTTTTATTCTTATTTTATTAAAATTCCATTCATTTTAGCTATAATAACGGCAACGCTATTTTTCAGGGCATTATCATTTGCAGGAGCCCTCGAACCTTTCAACTGCCCTCCTTTGTCAAGCACTTAATGAAAGACCTCGGGCTTCTACAAATGATAATGCCCTGAGAAATAGCGTTACCCTTATAATACATTCCAGCGAGCAATGCTACATCTAATTTATGTGAATGTGTTGTATTTACTACACGTAAAAGGACATTAAACTTACGCTGAAAGACCACATACTGGCGAAAGTCCTTCATCTTTGGATATGTTTATGGCTCTGTCCCAGTGCGCTGAACTGTGGCTTAAATCAGGCTGATTTCGTATATATACACATAGTAATAGCAACAAGGGTAGATCGTCACGTGACAGTATAATGTGACCACAAACTCACTTATGATGATTCGTTTATACTTCATTTATATACATGAGGTACTGTCAAGAGTGAGTGAGTTTAGTTTTGACGCACTCAGCAATATTTCAGCTATATGGCGGCGGTCTGTAAATAATCAAGTCTGGACCAGAAAATCCAGTAATCAACAACATGAGCATCGATCTGCGCAATTGCGAACCGATGACATGTGTCAACAAAGTCAGCGAGCCTGACCACCGATCCCTTTAGTCGCCTCTTACGACAAGCTGAGTCGGTAGTGTCAAGAAGGTAAAGGAATGTCCTAATATATTACATCTACATGTACAGATGCGAATGTAACCTGATCACATGTCATCAATCATTATCAACTACATTTGAGTGTAGAGTGGGTTTTGGGGCTCCTATCTATCTGTATGTAATCCATCTGGAAGTGAAGTAACAGTTAGTTGTAAATGAAACACCTACAACAATGTGCAGGGATTTACAGATCCTATGTGGTTAGGTTAGCTATAGGTTCACACATAGGGTGAAATACGATATTTTTTCATGACTGTAGGATTCCATAATGGAATATTTCTATGACTTTTATTTCTATGTTGTCAGAAACACGTCTTGCTGGTTGATGTCATGTACGAATCCACGCCCCCGATGTTGGCTATCCTCTATGTCTGCAGTGGTCTGCAGTGGATCATGGGCTACCTGGATTGTTCATTTTGATAAAACATCCCTACGAATTGTGGAAGCATCTTTAGAATACTGCACCACAACTTCTTGCTCGGACGGTCGCTGTCGTAGGTCAGTGTCACTAAAACATTTTTGTGAGAATCCGTTGGACGCGAACCCAACAGCCAATCGACTGAGCTACCTTCACACTGTTTAAAAAAATGCAACTTTGTGATTTCATTCCCGAGACGTTTTGGAAATGAACGGAAAGATTCGAATAGATCACGGAAAATTACGAAGTTTACATGAAGATTTGGTGTCTCTGGATTTAAAACTTCGTACAATTGACGAATGGTCGCAGTTCCATTTGGGGCACTCGTACCATTTCGTAACCTCTACAGGATACCGTATGGTGCTGAATGAGCAGATACAGCGCCACGGACTGACAACTGTTTCCGTCAGGGGTCTGACGTCGAATTCACGGAGTATGCATGAACATGGTGCCTCTAAAAAGTCATCGAGTGATTTTGTGACAGGGAAGGGTTTCATGGAACACTGCAAGGATAATGAATGCCGACGCTACTAGGTTGGATTACCGTTCGAATTATGTAGCGTGATAAAGTGGCTCAAGGGGAGGTTCGAGGAAATGCCCATTTGCCCAAATGAAACCAGTTACAAAACATATAATCAACAAAGCGAAACGAAACTGGCTAACTTGATCTATGTATTGCACTCTTATCGCTGCACAACACATGATTGAAATTGAACTCCACTCCTAAATCACATATTTATCAATTCATTTAAACCTAAACATAAGTAAATATCGAAATATAAAATACATTTCAAAAAAGGGCTCGCCGTCTATGTGTATAGAGACGAGGGAACCTTGAGAAGAGATTAGTCACAGTCGATAACTCAGTAACTAGGTTTCACAAATTACGTCATAGTAAAGTGATGCTGTATTCTAAAGGAAGGCACACTTCAGTGTACATACATCTGTTTACATATTTGCAATAAAGGTATAACGGGATAACATCAACTGTTAACTTGAAGAATGTTTGCCCCAGTACGATGTATTCCTTGCGCTCAGTGTCTTGCAGTGCGTATCTAATGTTGCTACAGAACAAATGGTGGTTCAAGACAATTTTACAGCAAATCGCTACATCGACCAAATGCTGCGACCTCACCCTCTCTTACGTTTTAACAACCAGAGGACGCTCTTTCAACACGACAAAGCTCGACCAGCTAGCAGGTGCCTTATCGCACCAGTTCAAACGTGAACGTCCTTCCCTGATCTTCCAAATCCGATCGAGCATCTACGGGATGAGCTTGATGTACACTTCAGTGAACGTCACCATCGTCTTCAGACACTTGCAGATTTTGCACGCGTTGCAGCAGGAATGGTGAATTCCCCAAGAAAAAATATGACGACTTCCGATGCGGTGCCAAGCAGTGACGGCTGGAAAGGATGATGTCACCAGGTACTGACCCTAACGCACTCTTGTGTCCACTTGTGCAGTGAGTGGATTGAATCAGTGCTGACAATGACATATATTCATCCTTGCTTCGGATTCCATTCATCTATGTTCAAGCTTAATATACGTTAGAGTACTTAAATAGGTTTTGGGCTATGCGATTACATCGCATGTCTTTTAAATCTTTAATGTAAGTTTATGATATCAAGTGTAGGCCATCTCTAATTGGGCAAGACCTGCACAGCATTATACAATGATCTATACCGAGGTCGGTAAGCTTCTAATGTTACCAGGGGTGGGGGTGAGGGGTGGGGTGTAGTCGTGTTGTAAGATCCCTCACTCGGGACGACGAAGACCCGGGTTCGATTCCCCACATGGCCACTACGTGTGAGGCGCAATTTGGGCGCCCCGCGCAGCTGGGATATCGCTGAAAATGGCGTAACACTAAATTCACTGACTCACTTACTCTAATGATACGTGTCTCCACAGGGAGAATGACGTAAACCAATGTCTTTTGTGCATATTGTATATATGGCGAAATTAATAGAACAAACTGACGTTTTCAACTTCAGGTATGAATAAAAGGAGCATGTGGCTGCAACATGCCTGATTCACGTCAACAGCGACAATCGAAAACATTTGCTCGTGAACACATTTTATGAAACCAAATGTCAAACTAGGTATGCATTGAGGCGCACTTCAGATGAACTATTTCTAAATACCTCATGATCAGTGCATCGATAAAAAACTGTTGGCTCCAGGCTTATTTGTGGATTACTCGTGCAATGGTAATCCACAAACGATAATAAAACATTCCAGTCCGACAGCTCTAATCTCCAGATACTCCTCAAGGTATCTTGTAAGGTATGGACTTACTGTAAACACCCTTTCTTACGCTTGGAGAAAGTTACGTGCGTTCTTATGGGGACGTGACATCCTAATTTAACTCTACGTTGATTTATAACACATAACTATTCTGTCAACACGATTGTTTTCATAGACTAGCAAGACTGGATAAACTGTCCAGATTAATGTACCTGGAGTCCGCCTGCAGCAGTTAATGACATATTCTTCTGTCAACAGTCTTATATCTGGTCTGTGCAGCTCTAAATGAAGTCCTGACACTCAGTGAGACGTATTCTAAAGAATGTAAAAACCCCATTCTCCACAGGGGGTACACATTTCCAGGATCATGGTTGTTGAATATGCCGTTCCCATTTCCCAGAAAATTGCCACATATACTAAACGTACTGATCACTCAGATTATGCTTGGTAACAAAGTACTAACCCAGTGGTGGAAGACAGGTGATAACGTGTATGTAGTGGTATCTAGTAACAGGTCTAACCCTCCAACACAACCACGCAACAGAGGACAAGCCTTGTTCCCTCCTAGATATGACAAGGCGAACCCATGTTGAAGTACAGGAAACATGCTGAGATAAGGCACGTCCCTCTCAGATAGTTTTGATACAGAATACCAGACACTATAGTGGCCACAGATATATCAGGAACAAATAAGTTTCATTAACATTTATCCAGAAGCATGCGTCACCCAGTAATCTAAAGTGGCAATATCCTACTAACTATCTAGCATCACCCCTTGCCAAAACTGTCAATATTTCCATAACACAAAAGGGCTTGTGTTCAGTTTTCTCATGATCAAAGCCCAAAAAAACAAAATACTATTAAAAAACAAAAATAACAGCAACAAAAAAATAAAATAAAACATGAACCCCCCAAAAAACAAAAGCAAAAAAAGCGAATAAAACAACCCAAACCAAACCGAACACTACACAAAATATATAAAAAAACCCGCATATGCCACAATTAGAATGATTTCTTGCGTTAGTTTAAGGTCAATTATTACATGTAATTCCAATGGTAAAAAAGTCAATATTCTTACTTCGTTTACACAACAGCTGCCTTTATTGTTGTGTTTCTGATTAATTCATCCCACAACACAGCGTCATACTTTGTATGGCCACCACTGGCAGAAATTACTGTTGTCGGCACAGACTGGACAAGTCGGCGACGTCGTTCTTGAGGAATTCTTCCCCACTCCTGCTGAAATGCGATGGCCAGTTGTGTAAGTGTCCGACGCGGGTTTTACTGTTGACCTACATATTGAACAAGTTTATCACATAGGTGCTGGTGATCGGGAAGGCCGTGGCTAGACAGTGACGTTAGGTTTGGTAAGGTAGCGGACCGTCACGCTTGCTGTATGCGGAGAGGCGTGGTTGTGCTGGAACAACTCAGGCATCTGACGGTCAACAATCGGAAGCATCTGGCTTGCAAAGACCCCGTTGACGTGCTAATTTGCTGTCCACCACTAAATCATATCTCTGTGTGCTGGGTATCGTACCCCATAAAATGACAGTGACTCCACCGAAATCTGTAGACCTTTCGAGTGCAATTAGGGACGAAACGTTCATTTTTCCGACGGTAAACATTTTCCATCTCGCCAATGAAGAAGAAATTGTGATCCATCACTGAATCGATTCTTGACAGTCTGATCGGAATATTTTCTCAAACTGGGGATGCGTTGTGCAGTCTCCACGGCTGTGGCAAGGCGATGACGGTACTCAGTCGTAGCATGATAATTTCCTCTTTCCGGGCCAAATCGGATGGCAAAGTTAAACACAGCGTTTGCCTTCTATATCGACCGTTTATGGCGATTGATACCAAACTATGCTTTCCTACTTACGTACACGTGCATTTTGCTTTTCATGTTTCCTTGGTAAAGTGTTGTCGAATATTTCTTCAAACGCTTCCAGAAAAGGGCCAAAGTTATTATTGCCGTGTTTTGGCGCTGAGTCTGTTTAGAGATATACAAATATGACATTTTTGGAAATAAATATTATATTTGTATTGTTTTTGTTGCAGCTATATGAATCCAACATTCTCAAAATCACCTATGCGTTTCTTTTTAAGAGTGTATATGCCTCTAACAATGAAAGTCTAAACGTATGATTTATTACAAGAAAAAAAACCCCGAAAATATATACATATTCTCCATGGACATCAATACCATTTTCGATATCTTCCTTTACATTAACATTGTTGATAGCATGTATAGAATTAGGTACGTCATGTCTGATTTAAATCACCGACTATTTAGAATTCGTTTTGTTAAGCCCTAATCTTATTTCCTTCTTAATAAAAAAAGAAAATGAAATAACGTATTGAGTAAAAATGGTGTACAGAACAATCCTGACATTTTGGAGATTTTATACATATTGTTCGCTAACGATGAGATCTTTATAAGGGGTATGCAGATCGGTGAAAGTATAATTTGTTTGCTCCCTAATCGTACCGATAAATCTCTAATTACAAGGAGTTACAAGTGAGAGTCGTCAAGACATTTCACGTCTTTTATTTGTTTTCCTTTACCAATTTATGACGTATATTTGGAGAAAGTGAAAATGACAAACATGACGCATTCGGTCATTCGGTATCTTGTGTACCCTTCTTGCGCGTCCGGGACACATCTTCCTTATGCTGCTTATGAAGTTCATAACAAAAGCTTGCGGAATCACATTCCATTCCTCTAACAGAGCTATATTAATTCAAATGAAATCCGCTGGGTGACGTGCGTACACAATGTTCAGTTCATACCAGGCAGTTTATTCTGTTTTCCGAAAGTTCGAATGTGTTAGTAATGAGTATACACTATTGACATCAACTAGAAGAATTGAATTAAACCAAAAGATTACTCACAGTCCGGGCAACGACTCCTTCGCCAAAATCAGGTATCCCACAACCATGTACAGACTTGTTAAAGTGCTCAATACATGCAAGTTTGTTTTCTGTCGAGAGTTCAAACATACTGTTTGTTATCTTGCAACTGCCATAAATTTAAACATGTTCACGGTATCTAAGAACTACAGAGTCAACCCTTATCCGCGCGTCACAGTTGAGGTTTGCCACATAACCATAAATTGCCCTGCACTAACAGGACGTTAGTTTGCACCTTTTACAATTTGCCCTGCGGGGTGAAAATGACATATGTAATAAATCAAGAAACCCAGTTTCCGCTGACTGGAAGAAGACACACAGAGAAAAAAACCCAAGCCAAATGTGTTACAGTGAGATTTATTGTTGTTTTATTGTATTGAAGTGAGCCGTTTACGCTGAGGCGTTATTCTGTTGATATGTTGGTAGTAACTTGTATAATGCTATTATAAGTTCTGTGACCAGGAGGGGATCTTCAGCGAAGAAACTGATCACCATACTGGCGGGCTTAAAGTCTCACAGTCACGTAGTCACGTACAGACTGCAGTCCTTGGTATCGAGGAGGAAGACAAAATCTGATTTATAAGCAGTTATTTTTTCTTCGGCTATATACAGGTTTATTCCAAAGACGGATGAAAGTATCATTTTCCATGTTTTGGACACATCCCGGGACATACCCCGGTGGATCCTGGGGTCATAGTCGCTGGCATTGCGAAGAATAGAAACACCACGCCATGACATTATGTTGCTTTTTGTGCCAAGGAACGACATTCACTCAACAGGCGTGAATACTCAAGGTGGTTTCATTAGCTGTTACTATAATCTGTGACATTGCAATTGCGAGTGTCAAGAGTTCGGCAGCAAAATGAAAACCATCTGTTTCACTGTTATGAACAGCCGACTTAACACTGCCGACGGAGTCAGTTCGACTACTTTGCTGTTGCACACACTGCATAAATTGTTGGCCTTCAGAAGACCTTGGTTGTATCTAGCGTACGGCGATCGAGAATAGGAAGGCAGGATCTCAGGCATTATTTTTGCATCGTTTCCCATTTGAGGAGAACGATGAGTATCACTCAATGTATTCTCTAAGCAAGATTTGCATGTTTGCTGGCCACTATCATTTAGCACGTTGTTATACAAACATGCATGAAGTGAAATTCGATACTTTAGATTTATGTTTTGGAGTTACATCATGCCATGTTAAACTTTGCCAGAGTCCATGTTCCCGACGTAAAAAATGTTGACTGTATGCCATTGTAGCTGTATTGTTCCTTGGCTAACTCTACTCAATGGCGGTTGAATCTGATCAAGACTCAAATATTGGGAGATCACCGCCCACATAGTGTTAAACGGACAGTCAAATTGATAATAAAAGCATCATTTATGTTAAAGATATAGCTAGCTATATGGAGGTTAAAATCGTACGTATTGCAATACATATTTCCATGTGTATATATCACTCGTCGAAGAGAGTAAATAATCTCAATGTGAAGGACAAGTCACAATATTACACTTGACCGTCACAGAAAGTAAAGTCAAGTCCTTTTTCTGCTTTTCTGTTTGTGAAATGTAAGTGATAATAATTTGTGGAAAATGAACCACTACAAACATAAAGAAGCACTCGGAAGGAACACAGTTTAGTGTGTACATCACTCGTCCTTGAATCGTCACAGGAACGTTGTCGTTTCGTCTCTTTTTCTCAAATGACGTACAAGTCATATCCCAAAATGGGCGCATATTCGACAGGTCCATCATTCATATGCCCGATTAACACCACAAGCAACAAATATTCACAATGGACAGAAAACATCAACTGAGGTGGCAAGGAAATTTGGCTAGGGTGCATTGAATCACAGGGAAAATGTAGTGCAAATGGAGTTGCGCAGCATAGATAATTTGACCAGTCTTCATATAGTCGCAAGCAAGCGAAGCGAGCAAAAGTTGACAATGTTCTTCCCTCACTTCGGTTCGAAAAGTATTTTACATGTCAAAATGAAATATCACCACCATCAACGGTACACTGTTATTTCCTCACTTGGTAGTGCTCTCAGAATTCCAGCCCTATATTCAATAATTATTCACGTGAACGTTTTGCCATTACGCTATAACGAAGGTAGGTGGCAATCAACCGAACCGGGTTTACGTCTCTGTTCCATTTGTAACACCGCTGTAGAGGACGAGTATCATTTCACACTTATATGCCACTTGTACAATGGAATTTGAATCCGGAACACGTTTTATGGTATATCTTGTATGTGGGCCCATAGCCTCGTTACATATAAGCTCCTTTGACCTTGACTTGTATTACGTGTCTGAGGGTTGGTTGTTTGGTTTGATGAACTGCATACAGCGATATCCCAATTATGGCGGCGATGTGAAAACTGTATATCCAGTGAGCCAATGTGTTCTATACGTCAGATTTCGGTTACACAAATTCGTGAAGAGGGAGGTTGGTACTCATAATTCCGAGAATATAGCACGAGTAGAGTCCGTTCAATGTCACGTAGATGTGTTTATTCAAACGAACATTCAGTGAAGCGCTCGTACAATACGTAGAACATGTCACCAAGAGCACCTTTGTTTTCGACAAGTAGCAGCACTGCAGCTAAAACGCACTGGGTTAACGGTATGTTTGTATTCTATGCAGGTATGTGTATGGAGGTTTTCTGCGATGTTGACACTATTACAGCAATATCACGGCAGGAGACACCAGAATTAGACTTGTCACATTGTACCCATAATGGGAATCCAACCTTGGCCATCTACGAACCATTTTCGCACTAACTACCCTACTGCTCCTACAGAAATGTCTGACAGGACGGAATAGGCGACTGTAAAATTTACACACTGTAGTCACCAAATTGCCATTCGGCATTGTCAGTTATGATCTAATTAATTCATAATATTCCGAAATAGTGATGAAGGGTGTGTATGTACCTTTCAGAGTATGAGTATTGCACGAGCGCTTCCTGTGATCCAGGATCACTTCCCGTTTTCCGAGTAAATTACCATGTTTTAGCAATCTTGAACATTCACCCAATGAGGGACATACATATGCGTGTATAGCATTAAATCAAAAGAGATGAAAGAGTCACACTGGAGGATAGTTTACTTGTCTGCGTGCAGTGTTTAACATCGGTATCTGTTACACATTAGATACAAAATTCACAACTGTAATTAAGTTGTTGGGTGCATGTGCAGAAAATTTGACGACTGAAGGGAGAGAAGTCGCGTTTTCGGGGCCATGTCTGCTATACGTGCATTAGGCAAAACAATATACCTGTTTGATTAGAAAGTGAGAGTATAACTTTTTAGGATGGGCATTAAAGTTTGCAGTATTTGACACATTCAATGTATCACCGATCAGTCTGGCTTTTTCGAATAGCATGTGCTTCTTCAAACCAGTGCTTGTACCTGAGGTTTTGGATTGCTTTGTTTGAACTGATCAGTGTACGAGGTTATATGTTCGGCGAGTTTCTAAGTGAGTATGTTCAGCACCATGTGAAGTAGGCCCTAGAGCTTGGAGCAGGATTTGCTACCGGAGACCATTCTGAGACTGCATGCACTTCGTGATAACGTTCTCGTCATGTAAATGTGAAGAAAGTTGCGTCCATTCCTTGTGGAAACAAAATATATGAAGTAAACGAAACACTTTATGAGGAGATATGTCATTTTAGATTACGGCAACTGCACCTAGTGGACAGTGTCTGTCGGTATGTGCTGAGTAACATGCAGGGGGATATGGACCCATCACTAGGACCAGGACCAGGACTCTGTTCCCGTCACGACCGTGTAGAGTCTTCTACTGTAAGACAAACAAACAGTTACATCACTCGTTTAACTCCAAGTTAATATGTAAACGAAACATTGAAAAACTCAAACATATCTGCATAATGGTTTCTTAGGAGAGAGTTCCCTTCGTTTTCCCATATTCTTTCTTCCCTAGATTCACAGAGGTAACACTAAGTAGTTCAACCCTATATATTGAACTTAAATTGTGGACTTTTAGTTGTTTTTGTGTGTCCTGTTGTAATTGTTGTGTCAGGTTTTGTTAATAATTCTAGTGCATATAAATTAATATATATTATTGAGATTGGGGGAACGGGAGGAACTCTTACGTTTTCTTAATCTATCAGAGAGGCTGGGACATATTATTCCACATCCATGAACATAAAATCAGAGATGTTTTATACAGGATAAACTATCTTGTTACGCTTGATATTGTCGTATATTATTCTTCAGTGTGAACACGTCCATAGGTAACAGGATAGAGTGAACGATCGATGTAACACACCTTTCACATATATCAACTTTGTCCAAAAGAACATCGGAACTGTAAATGTAAGATTTGTCCACGAAGTGCATTTGACATGATGCAACGATTCCACTGACTGAGGTATCGAAAAATACCAATATAAAATCCTCAAAAGCCCCTAAAGAGGGTACACCAGTCAATTGATCATATTCTGGATATAACTAGTAAAGTTAGTAAATTTTAACTTGTAAACAATATAACTGCAAATATGTTTCAAAGAAACCGCATAAAAACGTCTGGAGCTGAAATTTCTATGCCCATGCCTTGTGGACTGAAGCGTCAGTAAAAGCTTCCTTGACCTCAGCTGTGTTCTCTGACTGTGCGATTTTTGACAGCTAACACATTGATTGACTTAGAGTGGGAAGAATGAAAGTTAGCGATAGTTGAACAGTCTTTGTGAAAATACTAACGGGTGCGCATGCGTGAAATGACGGCGTCATGTTTACATTTCTCATGGTGACCATGAAAAGGCCCAAACTCCTGAAAATTACACATTTGCATTATAATCAGAGCAGGAATCATTTGATAAAGTTGATTTGTGAAAAAACCTGACTGTGAAGAAAATGCAGCTTGAAACTGTATCTCTTTATATAATACTTTAAAGCTTTCCGTGACAATCTCGTGGTTTGAGTTAGCGCTTACCACTTGATTGGACTCAACAATGAGCGACGAGGAACACTTGCATAACACACAGCCCAGCGACTCACAGGACAAACAAATAGAGATCAAGCGCAAGTTTGAAAGCAAAGACAAAGACTCTTTTCAAGAAACTCTTGAATGCGAATAATGAGGATGATTTACGAGCACTCGCCACCATCTTGAAAATGTGTTTAATTGAAATGGAAATAGAATATTGCTGTTTTGTTCACCACGTGACATGTGTTCTGTCAAATACGATTGTATTGCAGGCTGTGAGACCGAATTTGTAATGAAAAATATCTGTATACATAATATACAGAAATGACCCCAATGACGAGAAATGCGAGAAAATCTGTACATCTTCCCTGAAGACACATGTCAAGAACTCCCAGCTGGAAAACTCGTGTTGAGACGGAACAAGAGCACTAATAAAGACACTTTCCTCAACAAATATGCACAATATGTGTACTATATCTATATTGTCTGGAAGGTGGAAGTGTAAGAGGCCAGGCAAATCAATCACTGTTTGAGGGTGACAATGGTGGAAACAACCTGCCAAGACAGCTGATGACGTCACCACTACGCACATTGAGTATGATTGTGTGTAAGCGTTTAGCCGAATTTGAGGTCAAATACAGTAATTATATGGTCAAACTCCTTGATGCATATGATGCAAGAGTCAGTGAAATAAGACTCTATGAAGCTGAAAACTTAGCGTTGTTGTCCAAAGAGAAAATATTGAAAACTGAAAAACTGAAATTCAGCAATCAGCTTAAACAAAGCGAAGCAGAATTAAGAAACTCAGAGGACACTGCCATTACAATGCTGACTCTGTTGTGCCCGCAGTTGACGGAAAGATGGACTTCATGAACACAAGAAACAAGCTATTGTATGCGGACACTGTAAAGCTAGGTAATCAGATACCAGATGTTGACAATGACGATACCCATAAAGTGCATGCTCAAGCCCCAAGCGCACCCACATCAGCACAAGCCCATCATATGCCTAGTTCAACACAAGTTATTGTTCGCAAGGATACACCAATCACGCCAACCGACAATGACGTCATCATTGGTGAACAATCTCGCCCTTACTGGTAATGAAACACAGCAATTCAAGGAAAGCAAGAATTGTGACATTCAAGAACGAATGAAAAAATGCATTTAGTTGTGTTTCGAAGCATAGGAATAAAAGTTTAATGCTAAGTTATGTCAGGGATGACAAGCCTTTTGATATCATCAAAGATGCTATTGTAGATTACGCTAAAGGGCGTGGCGTTGTGATATCTCATACCAGACTGATGAAGTAATGGACATACACCATTCGGATTACAGTCTCTGGAGTCTCTGCTGCCGTCATCATGAATGATGACTCCTCCTGGCCTGAAAATGTGAACTGTCGGGAATGGGTTCCGAATTATGCATGGTATGGCGACAATGGACATGAAGGTGACGGGCAGTAATTATGTCGTGCAATTGCAGCTTACTAATTCTTGTAATGTCATTATTTTGTGTCACTACATGGAATATTCGTGGTGTTACGAACTGTTTAGCGGAACGTAACTGTAAACTGATAGCTGTGATATACTGTTTCTAAGTGAACACTGAATGAATGACAATTAGACATTCTAACTGGTCTTCATAATCACTTCCATGTGTACGTCAAATAGCAGAAGAACCATTCTTCACCTAGAGGAACCAGCGGGGTTGCATTGTCCGTCAGGAAACAAGATAGTTGTAACGTCTCCATATCAAATATATCGAACAGTGAACACATCATTAGTGTTAAGATGACTAACTATGGTATTTCAGTATATGTGTTAGTGTGCGACTCCCATCTTCTAATGTCATGGACAATGTCTACGCAGAAGAACAACTCAATGTGTATGTCAAAAACCAGCAGAACCATTCTCTACGTAGAGGGAACGGAGGGCTTGCATTGTTCGTCAGGCAACAAGATGGTTGTAGTGTCTCTGTATTAAATATGTGAAAACAGTGAACACATCATTGGTGTTAAGCTGACTAACTGTGGTATTCCAGCATATAGAGTTGGTGAAGAAGAAGTCCATAATGCTATGGATTGGACCGATATCTGTTCATACCATGGACGAACTGTAATACTTGGTGATTTTAATACTGGCTTTCGGATTGTCTCAGCGTTAAAACCTCGAGCTAAGTGTTTACACAGAGCTGTGCAGGAACGTGACCTGGTCTCGGTTGTATCACTAGACAGTCAAAGTGTCTACACCTATACCAGTAAATGTTGACAGGTTAAAACTATGATGGATTACATTTTCGTTGCTGGCTATGATACTGACTGTTCCATCCCACACTCTTTCTCAGATAAGTACCCTTCTCTATGCACATAACTGATGACGTACATCAAGATCGCTATGGGGTGAGACGTTAAACTAGTGTAAGGTCAATGGCATTGATTTAGTGTTTTAGTCGACTGAAAATTATCTCAGAAATGTCACCTTAGACTTAACTGATTAAAACCCACCCGAGGAATATATTGAATCTTACTATAATTCCATCCTTGATTCACTGCATGCTTCAGCCAATATCAGAATTCCTGCTTCAAAATTTCATTCCCATTTAAAACCCTACTGGAAGAGGGATAATTTAAAGCCATGTCATAACGATAAGCTCCCACACGTAAAGAATAGGTCTATATGGGTAAACCACGAAATAAGGACGATCTTTACTACATAAAAGAACATCGTCGATCAAAAAGTAAATTGCAAATGAAAGGTTTAATGTCGGTTAAAGTGCCGTCCTTTTGTTTGGTGATTGTCATGAAAATGAATGCGTTGAACTATATTTGGGTGATCACGTCATTAGCCACAAAACGGATATCGTAGATGCGGGCCTGTATATAAACATATGGAATGAAAAACATGTGTAATACGTGAAAAGATTTGAACCTTAGTCAACTTTATCCACGGTCATGGATTGTATTTTGGTGGGCTACACCTTTGCATGCAGTCCGGAAATAAAGACTATCTATCTATCTATCTATCTATCTATCTATCTATCTGTCTGTCTGTCTGTCTGTCTGTCTGTCTGTCTGTCTGTCTGTCTGTCTGTCTGTCTGTCTGTCTGTCTGTCTGTCTGTCTGTCTGTCTGTCTGTCTGTCTGTCTGTCTGTCTGTCTGTCTGTCTGCCTGTCTGTCTGTCTGTCTGCACACTCATGTATACATATATTTGTGGTACACACACACACACACACACACACACACACACACACACACACACACACACACACACACACACACACACACACGACCAGACATCTCGTTTATGAGTCTTCATCACAAACGGAAGGATGACCATGACTTTGTGAATGTTTCGGGACTAAAATCACACTTCACACTAACACTGAGTATGACCCCTAGTGGTCACTGCGGGACGGACGTGATTGGTGAAATGTCTACCCACAACTCACTTTTACATATCCACGGACTGACTTGTTTTTCGCAAATTCAATTTTACCTGGTCAAACAGTCACTTTAAAGTTGCATTTGTATGTTCTGTTATCGTATTGTGGACGTGTTGCTTTCTGGTTTGGGTTAAACGTGATCACAATTATCCATAAATTTGTATTATTGTAAACGTGTACATGTATGTTCAATATGAGTCACATATTTTTCTACATGTTTTTGATGCACTACATATGGCAATGTCGGGATTGATATTTACATTGTCACCACTGCTTGTTTTCTACACCTCTGAGATCGGGTGGTCAGACTCGGAAACTTGCCAATGGTCTTTCCATATGTCATCGTGTCCTATGTCCATATGTCATACGTTGCTCATGATATTAATCACTGGCCTGGTATATTACATGTCGCCGTCATAATGTTGGAATAGTGCTGACGGTGGTGTTAAAAGCAAACGATATCTCCTCCTGATGTATATTAATTGATGCTATATGTGAGTGATTAAGTGTAGCGTTCGTTTTTAGCAATATCAAAGCCCATGGAACAAGAAACGGGCCGTGGGGAATTGAACTCAGGTTTTTTGCGTGATGGGCGAACACTGTATGTGTAACAAAAAACATCAATAAAAAGCAAAGGCAGTATAAAACCGTGCTAATTGTTTTTATTTCACAATGACTGACAAAGTTTTATTAAGCAATATATTATCGCATTATTCAAACTAGATTGTTTGTCACTATAAGTAAAAAGTAGATGATATTTTCTCTGTGTCAGTGGTCACTGGGGGACATGTCCACGTCATCAGTAACACGTCATCAGTGGTCGAAAGTATACACGGGAATTCTGTCTTTTTACCTTTAGCGAGATGATATCAATCAGTTCACAATCAGTTATCACTACATACTCACACATAACTCAGATTGAAGTGAACAGGGCAAACAAACAGAAACATACCGAAAACAATCAACTAAAGGCCAGCAATCATGGCAGATTTTCCTTTCATTAATTCATAAACATTCGAATGAATAAGAGTTTTACACGATAAACACGGTGTAAAAATTACCAGGATATATACATTGTAATACCGTATTTATTATAGCTTAATGTCGCCGTCAAGTTGAAAGGAACACGTCACAGAATGACGAAGAAAGTGAGAACAGTCATCCCCATTAGGTACGCAGAAATCTTCACTGTCCCTCCACCTGAAACAGTTCTGGACAAATGAAGTGGATGGAGAGTGTGTAAAAATCCTTTTCCACACTCAGAAAAAACATTTGGAAAAATTCCCACTTGTCACTAACTCATGGAAAGGCGAGTCTTATATCTACATTTCAAATACGTTAACGTGTCAAAATTGGGACCCGTCAAAAACGGATCTGTACCGGTGCTCGATTAAGTTTACAAGATCCCGGTTAGACCTGGTCTTCAGCATCAAGCTTGAAGGACCGGGTGGTAAGACTCACTCGCTGACTTGGTTGATGCACGTCATCGTGTCCCAGTTGAGTAGATCGATGTTCGCGATGTTCATCATTGGAATATACAGACGGCTGCCATATAGCTGGAATACTGCTGAGTGCGGCGTTAATCAACACACTTGGGAATAGCACAGATTTGTATGTGACATTTGTGCAAATGGCATCCAGATGTCTAGTTGAAAACGTGTTCATGAAAGCGTTACAGAGGCCTTGGAAGTTTAAGTTTAATCGAGCACCTGTTCACTACTTTCGAGTTGCATGACGCACCCTTTGACGTTTTCGTAGTTGCATGATTGTGCCACGAAAGTTGAGAAATGTTAACACCAAATATTGAAACTGATATATTATTGACATAAGGGGAAATTGTGATTCGCATGGCATAAAAATGTTTCCCTACCATTCTGACACGTGTCCCCTGTAAAACCGTCAGCACAGGAACACGTGGTGGGAGTCTTGCTTGTCTCACATGTCCCTCCATTGAGACATTCATACCCGTCTTTAGAACATACACCCCCTGGAAAATGAGGAAAACGGGTAGACCAAAATGTAAAATACAGATTGAACCAAATGTAAATTGGTTATTATGCTCTACCTATGTAATGCATGAAATACATGTACATGGAGAACAGTAATATGAGATTCACAATAGTAATGTCACCAGCTGAGAGTGTTTAGGAATGACATTGCCACATACTTCGATCTACTACTACTACTGCTGCTGCTGCTGCTTCAGTTATTACTACTGCTGCAACAGTTACTACTATTGCTACTAACCCAACTCTTCTGTGGCTGCTGTTTCCATTATTGCCTCACTTTCGCAGGTAATCAAGATAAATCATTCCCTCACTGACATTTCATGGTTAACATCCATTTAGTGAAGCCCTAAGGAAAACCCATGTACCTGGAAACCTTGATTATATTTTCTACCAATTAAAGCTAAACTGTATCATTAGTTCAGAAAGTGTATGTTCAACCAGTAACGACAATGGCTTAAGCATCTGTTTTGTGAGATAAGATAACAGTTTGATCAAGCGATGTTTTGAAACCAGCAATTAGTGGCGTGGACTGTGCGCACACACATTGATAATTCTGAAATTGAATAGCTAGATGAATATGACCTTTTCATCAGCATTTTCTAAGATGACGAGTAAAAGTAACGGCGCCACCTGAATAATACATCACGGTACAGCTTTCTACACGTTTGTTTCATTTACAGTATTGTGGATCTATACCGAATAATAAATGTGTCTTCAATCAACGAATCTTGCCATTACCACTTGTTTCAGGAACTAATCGGTGTATCAATTTCCAAAATGACAAGAAACTGTTTTATTAGTCGTGGTATAAGCAATTCGGACGTATTGGGTTAGGCTTGACACCAACACGCAATGCTTGCACTACCGGGGTGTTTAATGTGACCTGGTTTTCAGTTTCTGCATTTTCCGATCACCGTTATGATTCCAGAGATATCGATAACAACTGTATAATATACACCTGTGCATGTCTTTCCATCACCAACAAAGTCGTCTTTACAGGTGCAGGTGTAGGAACCTGGGGGTGTATTGGTACACACAGCATTGTCATCGCAGTCGTGAGCGTCATTCCCGGTCGCTGTGCATTCGTCAATATCTATCAATCATAACAACGCCATAGATGAGAGTGCTCTTTAGAGATGTAGTTATGTGCGATTTCTCATCACGATTGGTAGCCTGCATTGAAGTATCTAGTTCTGGAAAGGATAAAAATGTCACAATATATGTGCGTGCGTGCATGTGTATGCGTGTGTGATTACGCCCGCTTCTTTCGGTCAAGGAAGATAAATGAAATCGATTTTTGTCCTCTGTCGGCGTCATCCCTGGGGTCAAATTTCTTCGCGTATTTGTTCACTTCACTAAGTAATATTACGTATCAATACCATGTTCACAAGTGGCTCCGCCGTAACCATCCGCGATTACAACTGTATAATATTCACCTGTACATGTCTTTCCATTACCAACAAATCCGTCTTTACAGGTGCAGGTGTAGGAACCTGGGGGTGTATTGGTACACACAGCATTGTCATCGCAGTCGTGAGCGTCAGTTGTGCATTCGTTGATATCTATCAATCATAACAGACGAGAATGCTTTCTAAATGTAGTTATGTAGATTTCTTATCACGTTTGGTAGCATGCATTGAAGTATCTAGTTCTGGAACGAATAATATTGTTACACCATAATGTACGTGCGTGCATGTGTATGCGTGTTTGATTGCGCCCGCTGCTTTTGGTCAAGGAGGTTAAATGAAATTTGTTTTCTCCTCTGTAAGCATTACCCCTTGGGTCATATTTCTCCGCGCATTTGTTCACTTCACTAAGTAATATTACGTATCAATACCATGTTCACAAGTGGCTCCGCCGTAACCATCCGCGATTACAATTGTATAATATTCACCTGTACATGTCTTTCCATTACCAACAAATCCGTCTTTACAGGTGCAGGTGTAGGAACCTGGGGGTGTATTGGTACACACAGCATTATCATCGCAGTCGTGAGCGTCAGCTGTGCATTCGTTGATATCTATCAATCATAACAGACGAGAATGCTTTCTAAATGTAGTTATGCAGATTTCTTATCACGTTTGGTAGCATGCATTGAAGTATCTAGTTCTGGAACGAATAATATTGTTACACCATAATGTACGTGCGTGCATGTGTATGCGTGTTTGATTGCGCCCGCTGCTTTTGGTCAAGGAGGTTAAATGAAATTTGTTTTCTCCTCTGTAAGCATTACCCCTTGGGTCATATTTCTTTTGTTCACTTCACTAAGAAATATTACGCATTGTTAAGTGTTTCAATACCAATTTCACAAGTGGCTCCGCCGTACCCGTCCGCACAGGTACACGTGGTTGGGGTGGGACTTGTGTTACACGTTCCTCCGTTGGCGCATTCGCCCCCACCATCAGAACACACTCCTTCTGGAACATATAGATACTATTACACATCTGTGGATAAAACACACGCGACGATAATCCCACACGAAGACGTCTGTGAGTCTAGAACGTTTGTCCCCAAGTAATATTTCTAAAGTAATATGGACGGGTGGGACAAACTACTCCCATCTTCTGGCGATCACCTGGTAGCATCTCGTTTAGATAGTGATTCATGTACACATCATACTCTAGCATTGTTTCTCATATTGTCAATGACTTGTTCAGACTCAGTTGTTTACATACCGTGTCGTACAGCTGTAATACTGCTGAATGCGGCGTACTCATGATATAGTTGGTGGTGTACACTGCATGGCACAGTTCTTGGGGATGTGGAAAAGGTTTTGTCGTTTCTAAACGATAAACTCTGGGAGTGAAGCTACTCACCAGTTTCACAGGTTGGTCCTGCGTAGCCAGGCGCACATTCGCAAACAGTTGCTCCACACGTTCCTCTGTTGTCACAATCACTTGAATCACCACAACTTCCACTGACTCCAACATTCAAGCACAACCCTGGTAAAAAATAATGCTATAGGTAGTGGTCTCCATTACAGAATGCTGCAAATCAGGTCAGAATGATCAATTAGTTGTATGCACATGTACCAGTCCTCTTCTTAATTAATAAACTTACAAATAGAACAGATCGCGAAAACTGTTTCTTTGTGAATATTAACAAAACATATGTGTGGGTGTTTTAACTCACCTAGGAAAATTGTTGCTGTAAAAATCTCCATTTCGCTCCCTCAATCCGTTTGATACGGGGATCTGAAAATCCTTTGCTTGCACTCTTAATATAGTAGGACAGCTGGTGAAGACGACGCCCACCGGGTATGTTTAGTGTCGTTAATGTATTATAACACTTGCTACACTTTTTGCAGATTGTGATAGTCCCACGGTTAGATTTATCCGTCTTTATTACACAGTATTTCTCATAGATCAACCGTTTGAGGGTGCGGTTTAAACTAGGACGCTATGACCCTTCGCCTTTGGGAGTTTTTGTCACGATTATGTCATACCGAGATTTCTCTTAAATATCCTATCTGAAATGTTGATGAATAACGTTGTCCACATTATAACCGGCAACGTGATTTTGTTGTGTTGAGTAAGTGAGTAAGCTTTTACTCAGTTTTTTAGCAATATTCCAGAAATATCACGAGATGGGCTTGACATATTGTACCCATGTGGAGAATCGAACCCGCATCTTCAGCGTAGCGAGCGGACCCTTTAACCATAAGGCTATCCCACCGATCCTCAACATTAAGATTATGATGCCCGTAACGGTCAGACCTATGGCATGTTATCTAAGTAGGATGAATTTATTTACGTGGCATTGTGTCGGACAGAAATGACACACGCACGCACCGGCTAGTACATTTATATAGCTATCGATGCAATGATAACGAACATGTCACACCTTTTCACCTTACATTACCCCAACTTTAAAGTCCTAACGCTTTTCCTGTTTATATCATATTTAATGGTTATACTACGCTCTCTTTGCTGTAATAAAACATCAGATTAAATAGCATACCGTTATAACGCGAGGGTGTATCCAAAACTGCACTGGCCTTTGGATTTATGTGGTGTAGACAAAACAACCTTGTAGGCAGTTAAAGCGATACCACGGTCCATGGTTTAGATGGAGTACCAATAACATGTGCTGCACATTCATGTGCACGTTGTGATGGTTGATGGTCACCATTTTTCATAGCCGGAAATAGCACTGTGACTGTGGCTTAACAGCTATGAATGGTTTACAAACGTGGGTTGTATTGTAGCAATGAATTTGGATAGGATTGTAATCGAATGAAATATATCGCCATGCCTACATTGTCATATTCTTGATTTCAATCGCAGGGGAGTGGCTACCTTTCTGAAAAAAGTCCGGACTTAACATAATTTTTTCTAAGAGCCCTCAGTACTATCTAAATATAAAACTTTACAATCTGTCGGGCTTACACAAAACTCGGTTTTCTACGTGCCAGAATTATGATTAACAATATCCCAAGGTTAAACTATAATGAGACATATTGAGTTGTCCCTCTTGCCCCCTATTGTTAGGACCTAAGTGAGAAAGGTTTGCCCATCACAATGTGGGAATGTACATTCATGGCTGATGTTTCCAATAGTTGACCTCAAACGTCAACCACCAATTTGTTTCGTAGTCCCTTTGTTTTTACTGTCATACACGATACAAACGAACCTGTAGAGATTGCACAGAGTTTACTCAGGAGGAATTACGTGAAGTGGGGACGATATAATTGATAATATTGGTGCATCATTTTGTAGAATTTCGCATAATACCTGGATGAAATATCACTGACCATTAACGAAACTAATTTTCAATGCGTTGTTTTTCATCCACTAGATAGCAGTTCTGACATTCATGAAAAACACAATAGTCGTTCGATATCCGTACTTTATTGTTTTCTTTTTTCTTGTAAACAAAATGCACGATAACATTTTGAAATCCTTGCAAATGTGTTAATCCTTTACAGAGATTCATTAATATAGTCTGATGATAAAACTAAAATCGAATAATGGACTTTCATGGCAGGACTCACGCTGTTGCTTAGCGTTTGTAGTATTTGATACTGCACCGACAGAGTGGTGGGGTCAGAATTAATCTCCACTGAATCAGACCAGTGCCACATGTTACTGATATGAAACTGAATTCGATTTAGACCTCATGCAAGAGAATTGATGTCTTAGATTTTAGTAACATTCTCAAAGAATAAGGCGTTCCCACAAAGGCCTCATCAATATGGCCAATTTCGGGAACCAATATGGCCAATTTCGCGAGTATTACTTTTCATTCCATGGCTACCTTACCCAAGTTGTTCAAAAACAGAAACGAGTGGACCTTGCATTTAGGCCTTGCTTTCCTTGTGCAATTCCAATATTTTTGCCTGCCCAAACTCACCAAATTGAACTACCTTTTAATCAGATAATATGTCTACCGGTTGACTACTCTAAACTAATATGGATGCTGCCAAAACATATTCCTCAGAAAATCTTTTTGTCGTCCTTTGCGAGACTTTGCCACTGTAATTAAATGGAAATGAGGAATTACACATGCCACATCGAAGTCCAATGTACACTTAAGACGAACTGTGCCCAAACCATGCAGAACTTAAGACATATCTATTGCTCTTGCAAATATGTGCACAGAGATACATTCCAGAATCCAGCAAATCTACAAACTAATTCCGGACTATGGTCATTCGGGGTTGTCAAATCAGCTTCCAGTGTTTGGTGTCTCCATGCTAAAATGACGAAGAAGGTGCAAAGTTGTTATTAAGAGGAAACCCACAAGAAGGTATGATAACAATACAATGTAGTTTTAAACTATAATCATGAATACAGTGGGCATGGGTCTACAATGTCTCTGCCTCATGTAAACGTCGACCTACAACATATGCTGCTGCACACATCTTATGAAATCAAGTGTCAGGCCAGGTGCTCTTCAGCTGAACTATTCTTAATGTTCATCGACGCAAGTTGTAAAGCAGAACAAGGGCTGCAGGCTTAAGGTTTATAACGCCATAGGATTATCCAACGCACGTGATAGGCCACAAACGGTAATGAAATATTCCAGTCCGACAGCTCAAACTCCCAGTACACCTCAATCTGGCGTTTTTATGTTAAGCGTTGTAGCTTGCAAGTCTTAGCCTTACTGTTAACACTGTTACGTGCGTATGGAAAAAGACGGAAAAGCCTTTACAATACCGACAGTTTAGTTAAATGCATAATAACAATTATCAGTCAGTTATGATTAAAATTTCGTATTGTTTGCCGTATCCCCTTTCTTTCTTTAGCATAGAAATATCAAAACAGGAAGAGCAAAGTACTAGATCCTTGAGTCTTATTATATCTTATTGAACAGCTTGAAATAATGATCTCTCAGCAATCAAACATCTGCTTTGTTTAACTCCAAATGAGCTCGATCTAATTTACATAATGGTGTAAAATGTTTGGTTTTCTATGTTAGGAATCTGAGGACCCGGTCATGGACCACATAATAAAAGTCAGTTAATTGAAGATCGTAACATTTCTTCTTTAGTAAACAACAACATACATAATATTAACTATTGTCATGAGCAAGAAAAAAGAACATGCACCCCGTTTCACAAAACTCTCGCAAGTCTGAGATCTCGTAAGGTTTCTCGTAGCCATTGTGCCTCCTATACTGTATCATCTGGATGCTCCTAGAAAAGTTCCGAGATCTCAGGCTTGCAACAGCTTTGTGAAACGGGGCTCTAAAGTTTGATAACTTTGACGGTATTGAGTAACTTGAAACAATCATCTCTCATTAATCAAATCTCTGCTTTGTGTTACACCACGGCAAAAAGAACTCATTGCACATCGTGACGTTTTATTAGTTGTCTAACGCTGCATTCCAATATTCCTCTTATATGGGCGGTACATAATCGAATCTGAACCATGAACCATACAATCCAGTGATCAAGAGCGTGAGATCTATGTGTTAAGGGCACGAATACATATGTCATCAAGACTGAACACCCGATCTTCACGGGGCACAACACTATTCACTTAACCCATCAACATCTACACTGAGCTAACAGGAGGCCACTGTTGAAAACAACAGAAAGAAGATTGTGCAGTTGAAGTTTTCACATCTTTTAATTAATTAATCTATTTTGGAACGAATCCAGTTAATTATTGGTTTAAACTCTTGCATTGACTAACCTCCGTCATTTGGATACTATATTCATGAGAGTGGGGTGATAAATAAACAATGAAAATACATTTCACATTTTTGTGTGGGTGCTGGGTCACGCCAAGAGCCGTTCAAAGCCCCGTTTGGACCCGGGTCAACTACGTCCATAGCACCCCATTGCTGGTTGCAAGGAGTAACCGAATTGGGCAACCTGTTTGCCGTGGGTTGCGTCCCGTGTCGGTGGAGGACGGTAGTCTGGTGGTTGAGGGCAGCAGGAGCCTGAACCGTGTTCCTGTTGCTCAACACACCACTTCGGCCCTTACTTCACCTAGACGGGTGGAAGAATCGGCCCGATTCTATCAATCGGCTGGTCACGCCAAGCCCTGTGTGTATGGACTATATTTATTTGTCATCACACAAATTGGATTTGTTAATGTTAACCTTTTGGTCTTGGTGAAATTGTTCATAAAAGATGTTTAAACTTTTGAACAATGATTTTGTGCACTTTGCCTAGAGTCCTATGCCAGAAGGCGGTGGCTCATGGGCCAATCTGGCGGATTTGTTATTTGTAACTCTTCTGCTGGAGTACATCATCCGAGTATCCTTGGTGCTGCAAGCTGGAGACCCGCTTGCTCTAGCATTGTTCCTGTGATACTTTATGGTGGGTGGGGAGCTCGGATGATGAAATGAAAAACAATATCCATGGCGTATGAAACCCTCTACAAAACAAACAAAACAAAACGTCTCCTTGAAGAAGATCATACTGATACTGACCTTAGACTGTCCAGTCCTACTGAATACTGGCCACGTTTTCTAGTTGTTGAGACTGAAGATAGAACACCCTTGAAATTAAACCCTTTTGCTGTGTCGAAGGGTATCCAAGGCATTGCCGGGGACGTAAAAAATATCAGAAGATTACGTTCTGGTGCACTCTTGATTGAGTGTACCAAAAATCAACAGTCAACAAACCTGTTGAACACTAAGACATTCGTCGGCATTCCCGTCACCATCACGACACACAAAACGCTCAACACGAGTAAGGGAATTGTACGGGACCGCGATAGATTACTCGCTGACATGTCAGAATTAGATATTGACTCTGAAATGAAAGATCAGGGTGTTCTTTATGTGAAACGATTCTCAACTCGTAAAAATAATGAAACTGTCACAACCAACACTTATCTGTTTTCCTTTTCCCTACCATCTGCTCCAAGATCACTCAAGGCCGGCTATTGCAATCTAAATGTTGACACGTACATTCCGAATCCTCTCAGATGCTTCAAATGCCAAAACTTCGGACATGGTGTAAATTCTTGTACATTATCTGTTGTGTGTGCTCGCTGTGGTGAAAAGACACACACAGCAGAGGATTGTGACAGTGCTGTTACAAAATGCACCAACTGCTCAGGGAATCATCCATCTTATTCTAAAGAGTGTCATGTTTGGAAGCAGCAAATGACAATAAATAAATTAAAGTTTACACAAAACATCAGCTTTGCTGATGCAAAGAGACAAGTATTAGGCTTTGAACAAACAGAAAGCTATGCTTCCATTGCCAGAAGAGCGCCAGAAACAGCATTTAGAGTACTTACAGTATCCACTAGCTGTCAGACAAACTTGACTTGGGTCAAAACGGATTCCCCTAACCTTTTCTCACCCGCTACATCTACTCAAACATGAGAATCACTTACTGGTACGTCCCAAATACAATTAGAAACATCCCCTGATCTAGAACCATCTTCCCTGTCATCGACAAAGTGTCAGCAAAGTCTCAGTAAAATCAAAGGTAAACAGCAAGATTCTTTAAAGAAACTGAGTGGGAGAGCCCAGAAAGGGTCACAAAATATAATTCAGTTATTCAATAAATACGGATCGCTTGAGGATATGGACGTGTGTGAAAACGTCCATTTTAGGGCTCACAACTTGTCGTCCACCAAAAAGTGCGGGGTAGATCCCTAATAACCCCCCAAAAAAGATGGGTTATCAGAATAATCTTTTACAATGGAATTGTAGAGGTCTAAGGACTAATTTTAATGAGTTGCAGCTCTTAGTCCAGGATTTAACACCATCAGTCTTCTGTCTGCAGGAGGCCTATTTAAAACAGACAGATACTTTTGACCTGCGTCATTACAAGGCATATCATTGTTTTTCACCTCCGGGTGACAGGGCCACGGGAGGGTCTTCCATCCTAGTCAAACAGAATTTTATCCATAGCCCTGTTTCACTTACTACTGATCTTCAGGCTGTTGCAGTGCGACTAACTTTGAATGTTGCGTTTACATTATGCTCTCTCTATATTTCTCCGTCATTAGCGATTCACAAAACCGATCTTCAAGTGCTGTATGATCAACTCCCGAAACCCTGTATTATAATGGGAGATCTGAATGGACACAACCCACTGTGGGGTTGTGTAACTACAAACACTAAAGGCAAATTGTTGGAGGACTTTTGTTCTGACAATGATTTATGTATTTATAATGATGGTTCCAACACATATTTACACCCTGGTACAGGGACCTATTCTTCTCTCGACCTGTCACTCACAAATTCAGAATTACTAAATGAATTCGAATGGTCAGTCCACGAGGAGCCTTTGTGGAAGTGACCATTTTCCTACTATTCTAAAGCCTGTAACTCCATCAGATGTACCTCCATCATCAAGGCGGAATTTTAAAAAGGCTAACTGCACTTTGTTTGAAACACTGTGTGCTGAAAAACTTAAACCCGAACGTTTTATTGACACTCCCGATGCTGTTAAATGTTTTTCGGATAAACTAAATTCCATAGCTGATGAGTGTATACCAAAGTCCTCTGCAGTTCCACACATTCGAAAACCATGGTTCAACGATGAATGTAAACAAGCTAGGAAGGCAAGGAAAAAAGCAGAACATTATTTCCGTCGCCATCCTATGGTGCATAATTTAAATAAATTTAAAATTTTGAATGCTAAAGCGCGGCGTACTTTTAAGCAGAACAAACGCCAATCTTGGCAAAATTATGTATCCAAAATAAATTCTCGGACACCCAAGTCCAAGGTATGGAACATGGTCCAGAAAATCAAAGGTAAAGGTACTAAATCTACTGTCCATCATCTTAAACATGGAGATCAATTACTTACTGATAAATCAGATATTGCTAATAAACTGGGTGAAACCCTTGCTAAACATTGTTCCTCTTCTAATTATGTACCTAACTTCCAGCAATATCAAAAACAACAAGAAAAGAAAACTATTAATTTCAATTCTGATAATGGGGAAGATTATAATGAAACTTTTTCTATTCATGAAGTCCATACTGCTCTTGATCAAGCTCATGACACTGCTACAGGAGCTGATAACATACATTATCAACTCCTGAAGCACTTACCAGAATCCTGTTTGGAGACGCTCTTATCAATTTGTGATGATATTTGGACTTCGGGGAAATTTCCTTCTTCATGGCGTGACGCTATAGTAGTACCCATATATACCTAAACCTGGACGTGATCATACGGGTCCATCCAATTATCGTCCGATTTCATTAACTAGCTGTGTTTGCAAGACCATGGAACGCATGATACATAATCGACTTGTTTGGTACTTGGAAACAAATAACCTCATAACAGATATACAATGTGGTTTCCGGAAAAAACAGAAGTACTGTCGATCACCTAGTGCGTTTAGAATCATTTGTGAAAAACGCGCTGAATAATAAACAACATGCTGTGTCTATCTTTTTTGATCTTGAGAAGGCATATGACACAACCTGGAAATATGGCATTCTGAGAGATTTACATGATTTCAGTTTTCGAGGTCGTTTGCCAGAATTCATAGGCAATTTTTTAAATAACAGACAATTTCCAGTCTGCGTGGGTTCTACCCTGTCTGATCATTACAATCAGGATCAGAGTGTTCCACAAGGCAGTATTTTGTCAGTCACACTTTTTAGTATAAAGATAAATAGTTTATCAAAAGTTTTAAACGATTCAATTGATGGATCGTTATTTGTGGATGATTTTAATATTTCTTGTCGTGGTAAAAATATGCATACCATTGAACGGAAACTGCAGTTGTGTTTAAACAAGATTAATAAATGGTGTCTTGGAAACGGCTTTAAATTTTCTAAATCGAAAACTAACTGCATACAGTTTTGTCGCAAATATAAACCACATAAGGACCCTGAACTATCTCTAGATGGCACGCCAATTAAAGTTGTTAAGGAAGCTAAGTTCTTGGGTGTAATGTTTGATTCACACTTAACGTTTTTACCGCATATTAAATCCCTTAAAACTAAATGCCTGAAAGCACTTGACTTGTTGAAAGTGGTTTCAAATTCTAAATGGGGAGGGGATCAAGCTACCCTTCTCCATCTCTATCGATCACTGGTGCGTTCTAAACTTGATTATGGCTCCATCGTCTATGGTGGAGCCTGCAAAAGCATAAGTTAGATTCTGTCCATCATCAAGGTCTAAGACTTTGTCTTGGCTCTTTTAAAACTTCATCTATTGACAGCCTCTATGTTGAGGCTGATGAACCATCTCATGAGCAGCGCCGTATAAAGTTAGCTTTACAGTACATTACTAAGTTATACTCTAATGAATCTAACCCTGCATATAACTATGTTTTCAATCCCCTTTATGAGGATTTATATAACAAAAGTTCTTCTCTTGTCCCGCCTCTTGGACATAGAATTAAACCCTTTCTTTCTGCTGCCGGCATATTGAACTGGAAAACATAGCTCCCTCTCGTCTTCTTTCTTCTCCTCCTTGGCAGTTGGTCAGGCCCCAAGTAGACCTAACATTGGCCACATCTGAAACTAATTAATTACAATATAAACAAGAATATAATCAACTAAAACATAAATATAGCAAATATAAATCCTTATTCACAGATGGGTCCAAGGATGGTGGCGCAGTGGCTTGTGCCACTGTCATTGGATCCAGAACAATATCTTCTAGCTAGATCACCAGATAATAGTTCTATTTTTACAGCTGAAGCTAACGCCATATTAACAGCTCTTAAATATATTCGAAGACAACCTAAACGTAAACAATATATAATCTATTCAGACTCTCTTTCTTGTCTTCAGGCGATTAAAACTTTATCATGTGAACATCCACTTTTAATTGACATTATTGAACTGTATAATAATCTTGCTACTGGCCAGTACGATATCGTCTTCTGTTGTTTACCAAGCCACGTAGGCATTTCTTGTAACATAATGGTCGATCTTGCTGCCAAGTCAGCACTCAACAAATCTGTGACACCACTTTCTTATTCCATACTCTGATTACAAAGCGAGCATTAGAACTTACATCCGTGATCTGATGCAGAAGAAGTGGGACACCCAAATAGGTATGAATAAATTACATGAAACAAAACCGTATATTGGTTATACCTACTTGGGCTGTCAGTCCAAATTTGAAGAGGTTATTTTAAAACGATGTCGAAATGGCCATACACGATATACTCATGCATACCTATTGAAAGGTGAGGATCCTCCATTTTGTATCCCTTGTGATGAGAGAACCACGGTCAAGCATATCCTGCTTGACTGTGTTGAATTCTCCATCACAAGGGATAAATATTTCAGTGTCAAAACTGTCAAGGATCTTTTTAACACTGTTAATTCTCATTTAATCACTGTTTTTTTTAAAGGAAACTGATTTCTTGATTGAATTATGAATAGTATGTGCTGTAAACAGATGCATTTTAATGATCGGTAGTTTGTATTATATTTATATTATAGTAACTAGAATTGTTAGTGGCTGTACCCTCAAAGGGGGTTGAAGTATTTTAAAATTATTGTCCTCCTGAGAGGGTACGTTAGTCCAAAAACATTCATAGTAAATTTCAATCTACCAGGTTTTTAATCGTAGTATTCTTGTTGTTTTAATTTTGGCTAGGATTTTGTACACTCGCCAGCAGCTGAGGGGAAGATGGAAATCCAACTAGGGTCCATGCAGGTAGCAAAGGTACTGTAAGTCCCCATGGTCCCACGTATAGTGATCTACCTTCTGTTGTTGGCGATCTATAGCCTGTTTTTATATTGTATTGTCTAAATAGTGATATTGGTTTTAACTTTTCATGCTAGTTTGAATTTAACTTGTGATATTCTAGTTGTTTTACTGTCCTTCGTTGACAGATTTTTAGAATGTGCATATATTTCATTTAAGTGTTCATTTCGGTGTCCTCGTAACGATATGGCTGAAATATTGCCGATGTGACGTTAAATATTAACTCACTCACTCACTGTGTTGTGGTATGGGAGTTACGGTCACCATAGCGCTAAGATCGCTTTGTACCCCAGCATCCTTGACCAGGATCCAGCCCAGCTTCTATCAGGACTGTTTAGGGTCTTCTACTGAACGACACACAAAGAGCTGCAGCACTCATTTGTCTCCAGGTACCTATGACCATCATGTGTTATTGCGCTAGATGTTCGTCATTAAAAATAATACTCCAGATACATTAGTACACGAGTAAGATGTACGTACTCAAATTTCGACAAAACAATTTAACGGAAGGTACAATAGGCAATGTTCCATGACAGCGGGGTGCAAAGACACGCCATCAACCCAATGAATCCCGCCCCTTATACGCCTAGAAACTATGGAAACCCGATTCTTAACTGGATGGATACATTGGGCATTTACGGACTGCAGTTAATAGCTCGGTTGCTGGCGATCTGTAGCCTGTTTTGATACTGTAATGTCCTGTTTTGTAGTATATGCTTTAATGCTTACATGCTAGTTTTGGCTTTCTCCAAGTTATTTTATTGTCCTTTGTTGACAGGTTTTATGAAATAGCTTTATTCATTGTAAATGTATAGACTGTTTCCGTCACGACGTGGCTGAAACATTGGCGATGTGACATAAAAGACTCACTCACTCACTCACTCACTCACTCAGTCACTCACTCACTCACTCACTCTCACTCACTCACTCACAGTTTCTTAACCTGCCAGGAAGGTTTCACATTCATGCACACAAAATGGGACACATTGTTTTGCGAATAAAACAGAATAAGCAATGTTTTAACACTTTTTCACTAAACAGAACACAGGATGGTCACATTCTGTTCTTCGTATTGAACACTTCCACAGTTACAAGCATAGAATAAACTATCGATGTTGCACATGTCATACATATTTAAAGAACATCCAAAGATAAATATAAGATTTGTCTACGACGTGCAAGCGTATTTTGACGTGATACATGTGCAAATGTTGTCTGTCTCGAGAGTGCTTGAAGCGTCGTAAAATTATGCTGATACCATATCTACGAAAACACTTAAAAAGGATGAAACAGTTAATTGATCATATTCTATGTATAACTGATGTACAAGGAAGTATATTTTAAAACAAAACAAAAGACAATAAAGAACATTGGTTGCTAAACTGAAATGTATTTGCCATAGGAACTGAAGCGTCATTAAAAGCACTGTTGACCGCAACAAGGAGAAGAAAGGGTCTGTCATTTGCGGGGAATATACCTTGCACACTGTAATGGTTCTTGACAGATGAATTGATTGCGAGAATGATTTTTTTTCAGAACAGCCTTTAAAGAGTATTTCAGCCTTGTCACCAGCTGTCAGTTTAATGTGTGATGGTATCCCGATGTTCGAGGTGACCTTTGATTGACGTATGGTAAGATGAAGGAAACACATGTAGTTAAAGCATTAGCCTACCGATACTGTCAGTTTGTAACTGCCCCACAAATGGCATGTGTGATGAGACTTTGGGTTAGACTTTGTCTACATTGATTCATGCTTGTCATAAGAGGCGACTAACGGGACTGGATGTTCAGGATCACTGACTTATGAAAATGAATGCAATAAATAAGGAGATGAATTAAAATAAAAATAAAGGATAAATTAAAATAAAATTAAGAAATTGTAAATGAATAAATAAAATGAAAAATCCCAAACAACTAAATATGAATGTATCAATCACATACATTCAATTGGAACAGATATACTGTTGTGTAAACAAGGCTAAATGTGAAAGTTTCACCCAGTCTAATATCTAAAGATAACCGATTTGTATGAAAGAGTGTAATCGTCTGTATAAGCTTGCATGACTTTAATATGGCTTTAATGGTAGTGCATATCCCTTTAGGATTTCGGCTTGGTCTCAAAGACGATATAATTATTACTTGTTCTCGTCACGATATGGCTACACTATTGCAGATGTGACGATAAATATTAACTCACTCACTCTGTCTCTCAGTAAAGTTCAAAATAAAATCATACTTCCCTGTCAACTATTTGAGGTGCTTAGAAATGCAGAGCCGCTGTATCCAAACACAGCACCCATCAATGTGCCAGGTGCATCAGGGCGCTGTATTAATTTGGAGAAGTAAATCCTGTGACTGGCACCATTTACATCAGTATGTAAATTTGGGATTACATTTATGTACATCAGGTATCTCACTGAGTGAGTTAATATTTTAGGTTTGTGACCCTAAAATTTATATGTGTGATCCAATAGCATTGTATTAGAAATCTATACAGTCATTCATTGTAACCCCTTGCCTATTCAGTATACAACTGCATATTATAGACTCGTATGTGCTCTATTTTGCTGGCATGAATGGGACTCACAAACCTTTCATCACGAAAGCTTCTACACCGTAATAATAAGGATGAACTTTGCTGTAAAGTGTTTTCTATATCTCATTCGTCCGTGATGTGCGAATGCCTCATACGGGACACCCTCCAGACACATGTAATTGAACAATAGAAAATGACAGTGATGAACGGCTCACCGCCGTTTTTGTTCTAAGGCAGAAATCTAGAACATCTGTTTTGTCCTGCGTTGCTGTGCATATCATTTTTAATGGAATCGATATGCACCATTTTCTGAATAAGAAATTGCAAGCCTTCACATTGTTTGTGACTTTTTGTATGAGAGCGCCTTGGATAGAGGAAAAAGTGCTTGACTTTGTGAGAAATCATCAAGGATGACCAGTCAATTCATTCTGCTTCTGCTCAAGCAATTAGACATAGCTTCTGTGTTAAATATGCCTATATATGCTTTAAACTGTGTCCCTGTGTTTTTTTTAAAACATGTACTGTTATTCGTTAATGTCCTGAAGTCACTGTGTGTAAGAGAGGCAATTCTAATGCAACACTTTTATCATCAGTTTCTCCACTTTGTGAAATTACTCAGCAACTAAAGACGATTACACGTGAATTGGCGATTACAAACATTCATTTGATCGGTTACATGATAAACGCTAACATGATAACTATGTTTCGAAATGCTTTTGATACACCTTTGATGTATTGAAAACGTGTCTTTTGATCATAAAACGTCTTTTAGAGTATCACTAGTACTGTGTGATATTCAAATGCAGAAATTTTAGCAGTCAGTTTCTGACACTTTGTGGAGTTATGAATCAAACAAACAAGTTGACAGATGCATTTGCAAGCATATATTTATTATAATGAATTCTAAATTATCCGTTTATTATACAATGTAATCAAATAGCATACATTTCGTTGGAAGGTCACTGACTGTCGCTGTAGATAAGAAGTAGATGACATGTACTTTGTGTCAGTGGTCACAGGGGAACAGGTCCACGTCATCAGTAACATGTCATCAGCGGTCGAAAGTACACAGGGGGATTTTGTCTTTTTACCTGTAGTGAAATGATATTAATCAGTTCACATTCAGTTATCACTACATACTAACACATACCTCAAATTGAAGCATAGACATTCAAAAGCGTGCAGGTGATGTTTACTTCACAAAGATTTACATTGATTTACTAGATTGTTTGTCACTATAAGTAAAAAGTAGATGATATTTACTCTGTGTCAGTGGTCACTGGGGGACAGGTCCACGTCATCAGTAACATGTCATCAGCGGTCGAAAGTATCTTGGGTAATTTTGTTTTTTTACGTGTAGTGAGATGATATTAATCCGGTCACAGTCAGTTATCAATTACATGATCATTATGATAAAAAAAAACACACAGAGAGAAGTAAACACTGCAAAGAAATGCGAAATAACTAGAGAACCAAATTAACTTAACACTTCTAATTGTAGTATTTTTCCATTCATTAATTCATAAACATTTCAATGAATAATATTTTTAACTGCCAAAATTACCACGACACATATACTGTGTAATATGGATTAATTATAGCCTTGAGCAGAATGATGTCAGGTTGAAAGGAACGCGTCAGAGGATGAGGAAGAAAGTGAGAACAGTCATCCCTATTAGGTATGTGGATATCTTCATCGTCCTTCCACCTGCAAGAGAGATCGTGTCTGGATAAATGATAACATCCGAATGAGGTGGAAACGAAAAAAAACCCGAACTTTCCACATTCATAAGAAATGTCTCGTGAAAAACAAATGTCTGCATGAAAAACACGTAGCCACTTTTAAAGTCGACAGTTTGCAGATACAAACGGCACGCCACCACGTATTATGTGTCTGCGGGATTGTTGTTTGGTTTGATGTACTGCATTCAGCGATATCCCAATTATGGCGGAGGTCGGAAAGCTATATAACCAGTTAGCCCATGTGTTATATTCGTCAGATTTCGGTTACACAAATTCGTCAGGAGGATGGTACTCACGATACGGAGAATAAGGTACGCGTAGAGTCAGTTCAATGTCATGTCGACGTGTTTATTCAAACGAAGATTCAGTGAACGTGTCGGGGAGGAAACGTAGTCGATGACATTACGGTAAATCAACTGAAGCGTTCGTACAATATTTAGAAAACGTCACCAATAGCACCTGTACTTTCGACGACAAGAGTAGCAACATTGCAGCTAAAGCACACTGGGTTAAACGGTATGCTCCTCTTTTATGCAGGTATGTGTATAGAAATGTATACAGAATAGGTGACTCTAACGGACAGAGTAAGCGACTCTGAAGTTCATGAACTGTAACCACCAGTTTGACAATCGGTGCTGTCAAGTGGGATAATATCCCGTAATCATGATGAAGGTTGTGTCTGTTCCGTTCAGAGTATATGTATTGTACGAGCGCTTTATGTCGTATAGGATTACTAGAAGTTCCCTTTGTCTATGCAAATCATTATGTTTTGCCAATCTTGAACATTTACCCAATGCGGGACATACAGATGCATGTCTAACATTAAAGACATTAATTCAAAGCAGACGAAAGTGTCACAGTGGAGGACAGTTTACGTATATTCGTGTAGTGTATGGCATTAGTATATTTTATTTATTAGATACAAGATACTCCATAACTGTAAGCGCATGTGCAGAAAATTCGACGCCTAAAGGGAGAGAACTCGCGTTTTCGTGGTTTCATTCCTGCTATAGCTGTATTATGCAAAACAACCAAACCTGTTTGATTAGAAAGTGAGAGTATGACATTTTGGGGTGGGCATTAAAGTCTGCAGTATTTGACACATCCAACCAATCAGCGATCAGTTTGGCGCTTTCGACTGGCATGCAGTTCTGCAAACCAATACAAGTACCTGAGGTTTTGGATTACTATATTTAAACTGCTCAATTTACGAGGCAATATGTTTGTCGTAGTACTATGTGAGTGTGTTTGGCACTAAGTGCAGGAAACCCTAAAGCTGGAGCAGGATTTTTTACCGGAGATTATTCTGAGACTTCAGTTTGTAATATACTCTGAATAAAAGTGCCATCCAGTATATTTTGCAAATATATAGATTGGCGCAGAGGATTTTTTTCTGAAAAACGAACTATCATAATTTGGTTTAGTACTTTTAGTTTAAAAACAAAACCGTAATGGGATGTAACGTTTACTTTAAACAGGATACACCAGGATTTTGAAAAACATGCATTTTGCTTTCCTCAAAAACATTACCTTCTTTTGAAAACTGAAAATCAGAAACGACTGTTATATGGTCATATGATTGTCACTTTTAACAAGTGAAACCTAAACTTAATAGTGTTGTATAAGTATAATAGGAATAGTTATTTTTAATTAAAAACAGTGTCATCATATCTGTATTAGTGTTTCCTTTAATTGTAAATACAGATGATTATGACATCCTTAAACCAGTTAGTACAAGAACCTTCTCTAAATATGGCCTTCCCAACTAGTTCAGCCTAACATTTCCACAGCTTGGCATCTTAGTTATGAAACGGGTTGGCGCTTAACTTCTCATTCTTGGTATATATTTCTCGTCATATGAATGAGAACAAAGATGTGGAGATCCGTGTAGAAACAAAAGATGTGAAAAAAAACGTTATATGAAATGCAGCCCTGCTATGAGGAGATATGTCATTTTAGTTCCCTTCGTTCCCCGCAGATTCTTTCTTCCCTAGATTAACAGACGTAACACTAAGTAGTTCAACCCTATATATTGTCTTACATTTTGGACTTTTAGGTGTGTTTCTGAGTCCTCTAATAATTGTTGTGTCAGGTGTTGTTAATAATTCTAGTACATATCAATTACTAAATGTTATTGAGATTGGGGGCACGGGAGGAACTCTTACCTTTTCCTAATGTGTAAGAGAGGCTTGGACATATTATTCCACATCCATGAACATAAAATCAGAGATATTGTTATACAGAATAAACGTGGTAGGCTTGATATTGTTCTATATTGTTATACAGAGTGAACACGTCCACAGTTAACAGGATAGAGCGAACCATCGATGTAACACACGCCTTGCTTATTGTTACGATTAAGAATTTGCCGTGACAAAAGATGTAAGAAACCCCCTCTTCACCAGCAAAACAGAACAAAGGCAAGTCTAAAACATTCAAATTTTGTATGAATTAGCAAATAGAGCAAGCTATACAAAGACACAAGTCAATTTCACAATACCGATTTCAAATACAACACAAGTGAGACAAAATCTAATGCAATGGGTCACAAAAATGTATAGCAAACTCACCAAAGTCTTGGTGCGAGAGAGAAAGTTATGCAGAATGTAACAGCGAGCGGTCTGACGGCGGCTATGTAGATTCAGGCGTTGACAGATGCAGTAAGATATTAGTCCAGTTAAACTCTGTGTCCGTCACAACACGGCAACTAGCCTTTATACATATAGTCAGTCATTTCCCGAAAGTTCGAGTACATACGACCATCGCCACTAACGTGGAACGCCGTCGAATAGTGTTTATTTGTTTTCAATGGGAGATAACTCTAAAGTACTGGCTAAAGGCGTGCCGCTTAAATAATACTCTGTAGGACCCATAATAACGAACACTAAAACCTTAAATATTGTGACCCAATTACAACTACAGCAATAACAATCAAGAAAAAACACAAATCACAGAAAATACACTCGTAACAATATATATAAACCAAACTGTAAATGCAAGATTTGTCCACGACGTGGAAGTGCTTTTCGACGTGGATTGAAAAGTATCGTCAAATGCCAATACCGAATTCTCAAAAGCTCATAAAGAGGGCATGTGAGTCAGTTGATCATATTCTAGATATAACTAGTGCGTCTGCGAATATATTTCAAAGAAACCACGTAAAAACGTCTGCGGCTGAATTGAAATCTATTTCAATGTGCATGCCTTAGGGACTGAAGCGCTATTGGCCGCAACTGTGTCCTTTGACTGTGTGATTTTTGACAGCTAAACTGCTCTGACGAGTATTTCTGCTGTATCACCAAAGTGTGAAGAAATCCAGACGTTCAGACCACGAGGTGACGGTGATGAAGAATGAAAGTTAGCGGTAGTTGAACAGGTTTTATTAAAATACCTACGGATGAGCATAAAATGCGTGAAATGAGGCGGTCATGTTTACACCTCTAGTGGTAAATTTGGACGTGCCAAAACTCCTGAAAATTACACATTTGTGGTACAAACAGCGCATGAATGTGTTGATAAAGTTGTCTTGTGAAAAAAACTGACTTTGTAGAAAATGCAGCTTGAAACTGTATCTCTCTATATAATACTTTAAAGCGTTCCAAATATTGTAAGCAGAAAAACTAAAACTCAGCAATAAACTTTAACAAAGCGAGGCAGAATTAAGAGACTGAGAGGACACTTCCATTACAATGCTCACTCTGTTGATAAGAGTGTACGCGCAGTTGACAGAAAGATGGATTGCATGAACACAATAAACAAGTTATTGTATTCGGGCACTGTAAAGCTAGGTAATCAGATGTTGACAATGACGATATCCATAAAGTGCATGCTTACCCACATCAGCACAAGCCCATCCTATGCCTAGTTCACCACAGGTTAGTGTGCGCAAGGATACGCCAACCGACAATGACGTCATCATTTGTGAACAATCTTGCCCTTACGATGAGACGAATGATAATGAAACTCACAGCAATTCAAGGAAAGCAAGAACTGTGACATTCAACAACGTATGTATTTAGTTTTGTTTCGAAGCATAGGAATAAAAGTCTAATGCTAAGTTATGCCAGGGCTGACAAGCCTTTTGGCATAATCAAAGGTGTAATAACGGATCACGCTAAAGAGCGTGGCGTTGTCATATCTCCTATCAGAATGATGAAGTACTGGGACAGTGCGCGTAACCCGACATACACCATTCGGATTACAGTCTCTAGAGTTTCTGCTGACGTCATCATGGATGACGACACCTTCTGGCCTGAAAACGTGAACTGTCGGGAAATGGGTTCCGAATTATACGTGTTATGGCGACAGTGGACATGAAGGTAACGGACAGTAATTATGTCTCGCAGTTTATGCATACCAATTCTTGTAATGTCATTATCTCATGTCATTACATGGAATATTCGTGGTGTTGCGAACTGTTTAGCGGAACGAAAGTATAAACTAGACAGCTGTGATATACTGTTCCTAAGTGAACACTGAATGCATGACAATCAGAAACCAACTCTAGCTGATCTTAATGCCTTCAGAACCATTCTTCACGTAGAGGAACCTGTTGGGTTGCATTGTTCGTCAGGAAGCAAGAGAGCCGTAGTGTCTCTATATTAAATGTACCGAACAATGAACGCATCATGACTAAGTGTGGTACTCCAGTATATAGAGTTGGTGTGCGACTCCCATCTGCTAATGTCATGGACAATGTCTACACAGAAGAGCTCCATAATGCTATGGATGTGTACGATACCTGTTCATACCATGGACGAACTGTAATTCTTGGTGATTTTAATACTGACTTTCGGATTGCCTCAGCATTGCAGGAACGTGACCTGATCTCGGCTGTACCGCTAGACAATCAAAGTGCCTACACCTATACCAATAAATGTAGACAGGTTAAAACAATGATGGATTATATTTTTGTTAACACTGATTGTATCAGTAGCATTGCTGGCTGTGATACTGACTATTCAATCCCATACTCTTTCTCAGATCACTACCCTACACTTGTCTGTATGTATATAAGTGACGGCATGCGTCGAGATCGCTGTGGGGTAAGACGTCAAACTAGTGTTAGATCAACAGCACTGGCTTGGTGTTTTAGCCGTATGAGGCTAAAAATTATCTCAGAAATGTCACCTTAGACTTGACTGATCACCAGAGGAATATACTGAAACCTACTATTATTTCATCCTTCATTCACTGCATACTTAAGTCAATATCAGCATTTTAAAATTTCAGTCCCATTTAAAACCCTACTGGAAGAGGAATACTTTAAAGCCATGTCATAAGTTTCATACACGTAAAGAATAGGTCTGTATGAGTAAACCACGGAATAAGGACAAGGACGATATTCACAACATAAAAGAACATCGTCGATCAAAACGTAAATTGCAAATGAAAGGTTTAATGCTGGTTAAAGTGTCGTCTATCTATCTATCTATCTATCTATCTATCTATCTATCTATCTATCTATCTATCTATCTATCTATCTATCTATCTATCTGACGTGATACGTTGCTCATGATATTAATCACTGGCCTGGTACATTACATATCGCCGTCATAATGTTGGAATAGCGCTGACGGTGGTGGTAAATAGCAAAAAAATATCTCCTCCTGATGTAAATTAATTTATAATATATGTGAGCGAGTAAGTGTAGGGTTCGTTTTTAGAAACATCAAAGCGCATGGAACAACAAACGGGCTACACACATTTTCCCATGCGGGGAATTAAACTCAGGCCTTTGGCGTGATGGGCGAACACTTTAACCGCCGTCCTCTGTATGTGTAACAATAAGCATCAATAAAAAGCAAAGGCAATGAAAAACGTGCTGGTTATGTTTATTTCACAAAGATTTACTAAGCAATATATTATCGCATGTCCTTAAATTATTCAAACTAGATTCTTTGTCACTATAAGTAAAAAGTAGATGACATTTACTCTGTGTCAGTGGTCACTGGGGGACAGCTCCACGTCATTAGTAAGATGTTATCAATGGTCGAAAGTATACACGGGAATTTTGTCTTTTTACCGGTAGTGAGATGATTCAATCAGTTCACAATCAGTTATAACTACGTACTCACACATAGCTCAAATTGAAATGAACAGTGCAAAGAAATACAAATATGCAGAAAACAAAATCAACTAGAGGCTTATAATCATAGCATATTTTCCATTCCGTAATTCATAAACATTCCAATGAATAAGAGTTTTACACGATAAACACGGTGTAAAAATTACCAGGATATATACATTGTAATACCGCATTTATTATAGCTTAATGTCGCCGTCAGGTTGAAAGGAACACGTCACAGAATGACAAAGAAAGTGAAAACAGTCATCGCCATAAGGAACGCAGAAATCTTCACCGTCCCTCCACCTGAAAAAGTTATGGACGAATGAACAGGAGCGGGAGTTTGTGAAAAAACGTTTTCCACACTCGGAAGAAACATCTTGAAAAAATTCACACTTGTCACAAACGCATGGAAAGGCAACCCATATGTCTACATTTCCAATACATCTCTTGTGTCAAATTTGGGACCAGATTTGAACAGGTGCTCGATCAGGCAACAAGATCCCGGTTAGACCTGGTCTTCACCATCAAGATTGAAGGGTCGGGTAGTAAGCCTCACTCACTGACCTGGTTAACACACGTGATAGTGTCCCAGTTGAGTAGATCGATGTTCGTGATGTTTATCATTGGAATATCGGGTTCATTTACAGACCGCTGCCATATAGTTGGAATATTGCTGAATTTGCATGTGACATTTGTGGAAATGGCATCCACATATCTTGTTTAAAACGTATTCCTGAGAGCTTTGGAGGGGTCTTGAAAGTTGTAAGCTTGATCGAGCACTTGTTCACTACTTTGAAGTTTTATAACGCACAACGTAGTTGCACGATTGTGCCACAAACGTTGAGAAACGTTGACGCCAAATTTTAAAGCTGATATAATATAGACATAAATGGAAATTGTGATTCGAATGACATAAAAATGTTTCCCTACCATTCTGACAAGTGTCCCCTGTAAAACCGTCAGCACAGGAACACGTGGTGGGAGTCTTGTCTGTCTCACATGTTCCCCCATTGAGACATTCATTCCCGTCCTTAGAGCATACACCCTCTGGAAATGGAGGAAAATGGGTAGACCAAAATGTTAAATCCAGAAATAAATGTAAATTGGATATAATGCTCTACCTATGTAATGAATAAAATAAATGGAGAAGAGTGAAAATACTTATACAATTAATATGAGATTCACTACTGCTGCTGCTGCTGCTACTACTACTAGTACTACGTTTCCTGCTGCCTCCGCTTCAGGTATTACTACAGTTACTACACTTGCTACTCCCCCTGTTTGCTGCTGTTTCTGCTGAGGCTGCTGTTTCCATTATTACCTCACTTTGGCAGATAATCAAGATAGACCATTACCTCATTGAGGTTTCATGCTCAACCTTCATTTAGTGAAACCCTAAGCTAACCCCCATGTACCGGGCAACACTGAATACATTTCCACCAAATATAACTGAAACTGTATCATTAGAAAGTTCAGAACGAGCATGTTTAATCAATAACGGCAATGGCCGTTGTACACGTTTGTTTTTCATTTACAGTTTTGTGGATCTATATCGAACGGTCGCATGATAATAAATGTGTAATCAATCAACGAATCTTGCCTGCAGTTTCTGCATTTTCCGATCCCCGTAATGATTTCCAGAAACGGCGATAACAATTGTATAATATTCACATGTACATGTCTTTTCAGTGAAAGGTTCTGGAAACAGTTGTGGTCTATACCCGGCGACTGTAATCTGGAGGCACCATGGGTCAGTGATTATGACCATTCAATGAGAGATTAACCATGTCGTTTGTCTGTTACATCTCAACAGATTGCCTGAAGACAGTTATAAAGAAGTCCAAATCTAATACAGCTCCAGGGCCTGTTGGCATTCGAAACTGGTATAGGAAACTGCTTCCCTGTGTCCAAGCACCACTTCTTCACTGTTTCAATTCTCCTATGGACACAGGTGATGTTCCTCCGTGGTTCTGCAAAGGTCGCACAATACTTCTCCAAAGAAAGGAGACTTGACTGATACCGAAACCTTCCGCCCTATCACACATCTGTATTCTGAATACAAATTATTCATCTTCTTACTGCTTCTTACTTCTTACTTCTTGTACAGGAAATGACCTTGGAAGGGGATACAACGTATCACCGTAACCTCTCAATGATTGACTACAAAAACGCATGTGACTCTGTCACGCACGAATGGATTCTGAAGTCTCTTCAGTGTATTGACCTCCCTGAGCGACTACTTGATTTACTCAAGTCTTTAATGAGTTGCTGGTTGACTCAACTTGAGATGTACTCGCAAGGCCAGGTGCAGGCTTCGTAATCTATTCCAGTCCGAAGAGGAATATTTCAGGGGGACTCCCCCAGTCCTTTGCTTTTTTTTGTCTGTCTTTAAATCTTGTGAGTTTTCTGCTCAATCAGGAGGAGGGTTACCATCCCGGACCTCCTTAGCACAGATCCCCAACATCTCTTACTCATCTCCTCCACATGGATTACATCGAGCTCCTTGCCAAAGGAGATACCAATTTGAAAGAACAGGTTCTCCTTGTCGAGTACTTTTCTAACGATATTGACTTGACATTTGGACTCGACAATTGTAATACTCTTCATCTGAAACGTCTCAAGGTAACCAATGATGGATCGGTCAGGTTACAATGGGGAGAAGTTATTGAGCATCTTGTGGAAGATCAGGCCTACACGTATCTTGCAATACAAGTTCGGGAAAAGCTCCAGAATGCCCAGACAAAGTTCGGGCCGAGTATAAATCTCGTTTGAAGAAAATCTGGAGTTCCGAGCTAAATGCACGAATCAAGGTCAAAGCCACCAATACTGTACCAGTCCTCTCCTAGTCCTTAGGAGTAGTTGATTGGACAAACAAGACATCCAAAGTCTTGACCACCTGACCAGTAGGATCATGTCTGATAACAGAGCACACCACCCTCTTAATCGTTTATACATGCCAGTCAGTTCTGGAGGTCGGGGTTTGACTAACATGTAAGCTCTTCATGACAGAATTTTATTGTGTACTTTTCCACATATTTATTTATCGGGTGATCCTGTGGTGACACACGTCAAGACTCATGACGAAAGCAAGGAATTCCACAATTATTTTAAGCGTGCCAAGGTTGTTGGACACAATCTGAAATTTGAAGTTGATTTTGTTGATGGCGATGTACTGCTGGACTGCACAGCGATGGGAGTAAACCAGGTGAGGCCCTTCACCAGGTCAGTCCAGGGTCGGTCCTTTGTGGAGAAGCTGTTTGAGAAGCCATTGCATTGCACTTTACAGCCTGAGACGAATTCCAGCCAACAAACCTGATCTTGTCCTTTGTTATAAAACCAATGAAATTATTTATATCATTGAATCTTCTGCCCCTTTTGACAACAAGGTGATTGGCAAGATTCAGGAAAAGCATGATAAATATGCGGACCTCGCCTTTGAAATGTCTCGCTTGCATCCCAAGTACACTGTCGTCAGGCTCCCCATTGTTCTCGGTGCCCTTGGTTTGGTACTTCCTGATCTCTTAGCGCAGATCAGGAGAGTGCCCGGGTTCGCCACCGGGAGCACAGCCCTTCTGACAATCTGGGTAATGCAGAAGGCTGCAGTGTTGGGGAGCCTCCATATTCTCCGGAAAGTTCTTGGTGGGTTCGACTAGACAGTGTTTCCTGGGAGAAGTCCCATTCGCTGTCGGGGCTGCGTGCAGAGGGGGCGAGGGCCCTGAGCTGATGATGAGCTTTACCAGCCTGACTGTGCCAGGACCACCCGAACCCTCTTTGCTGCATTTCTATCTCAATCTGTAAAACATAATAATAGTGGTATTTGTAACTGCGCCTGTATCCGTGCATTCGATGCTCGCTCAAGGCGCTACAAAAAGGGTGAATGTAAGTTTAACGTATAAATGACGTTACTAATAAATAGAATTAAAAAGGAAGAAAGATCTATGGAGGCTATGGAGAAGTCATGGATTTTCAGGAGGGATTTGAAAGAGTTCAGTGATTCGGCACATTTGATGTCAGCTGGCAGTGAATTCCAGGTCAATGCAGCGGTGTACGTTAAGGTCCTCTGACCATAGGAGACAAGTCTGACTTTGGGGACTGTACGTAAATGCTGATTCTGGGATCTGAGACTTCTTGCAGGGGTGTATAGTGTAAAAGGTTCAGATAGATATTCTGGACCTTGACCATGCAGACATTTATATACAAGACACAATATTTTGAAGTTCACAGGAAGCCAGTTTAGGAAAATGAGCGATGAAGTAATGTGATCTCGCTTGGGTTTTAGACATATAATACGGACAGCAGCATTTTGAATTGTTTGGGGGTCATCTTCACTTGGCTCACATGTTCCGTGATTGTTACATGTTTCAGTAAGCTACTAGATCTACGAAACAAGTAACATACCTCAGGGTATGTATATCAGATATAAGGAATCCAATTTTGTGCACGCAAGGTGTCAGATAAGAGATGTCATGAAGTTATTAAGGGACCGTTCATAATTTATGCCTAGGGGTTGAGGTGATGTTTTTAAGAGCGATTCAGCAACCCACTTTGTTCTGGATAGGTAGGTCATCAATTTTACACATATGTCCTGGAGAGGGGTTCATTGAATTTGTACATGACAAGCAGGGGGGAGGGGGTCACTTACTTTGTATATTAATTCTCGGGGGTGTCAATCATCGTACATGCAATACCATAAAATCATCATCACCTCCCCTAGCCATAAATTATCAACGGTTTTACTTCATTTTTACGTTGGTCTGCAGGTTACCAGTTTCACACTTGGTTCCAGTGTAGCCGGTATCACATTTGCAGACAGCTACTGGGGTGTTATCTTCACTTGGCTCACATGTTCCGTGATTGGTACATGTTTCAGTTTTGCACGGGTTGTCTGCGAAAAAGGCATGTTACATATATTGGAAAATTATGACTACAAGAAAAATGGACCTAATCAAGAGATTACTTGTGTGACATAACCGATGCTTAAATATATGCAATAGCAATTCCGTCTTTACTTATTTCGTTATATTTTCCACATAAACTGTTTCGTGCCTTTTCACCAGTTAAACCAGTATTGTTTCATTTTCTTTGCATACACTAACTGCATTAAGGCGTAAACTTTTACTAGGGCAGGTTTTGCTACAAACTGAGGTATCAGTCTTTCGTCGATCACAGGTTAAAGGAAATGCCAATGACAAACGTCATCGCAGATTAAATTAACTATTTTGCTGTACAATATGTTTCCAGGTGTGAATTTCCGCAAATAATGACGGTTGTTATCCCTGTTTGATGTTTCCTCGTTGGTTAGTGCAAACCAGTGTTTGAACATGCAGTAGGATTCACACCGCGTAACAGTGCATGCGTAACATTTCCTTACGTGTATAAAGTCAACGTTAATAATTTATTTACCTGATGCACAAGCAGGGCCAGCAAAGTCTGATGTGCACACACACTTCCCACCAGTGCATGCACCTTTAGGTGTGTTACAATCACTATCATCTGAACAAGCAGCTGAAATTCCGAACAGCATACATGCAGCAACAAGTCCTGGAACAGAAACAGCTTTCATGGGTGTGTCCAAAGCCTATTTATTTGTATGTGGGACCACCGGCCCATATACGGTGGTTACAAATAAGTTTACATTTAGAAGGATAACAATTAGTTTCCAGCATGATGGATATACAGTGATAATCGTTTTAAAATAGAGACAGATGGCAAGCATGCATGGGTTACTTCAAATCTGAACCCCCACGAGGTTATCAAATAGTGTCTCTTGGTATTTCCAAAGTTTTACAGAACAAACTAAGCTTATAATGTTGCTAATAATTGTTAACAATGAACTTACACTGATGTCGATCGATACTTTCGTCGCAGACACGCGTAGAATGAATATGTATCTTCATCAGGTTTTTTCATTATCATATGCTGAAAGTCACATTTCGAAAACACAATGCTCATTCATGCTCGAACGTATTATTCACACGTACAGCCACCACGCAAGGGCACTATGTGTAATGATATGGTAAAACTAACACATCCCCACAAACGTTAGTTCAAGTGACCTTCTTGTATTTAACACCAGCAAAGACCATCAAGCTTACCCTGAAGGAAGCAATACTGCCCAAAGACTTTCATCCTTGCAAGTGTTAATAGCTTGGTCCCAATGCGATGGACTATGGGCTTGAATTATACTTAAGTCATATATATACACATGAAATGAGTCATAGCCATATGGGGAGATCGTCACGTGATATTATCACGTGACAACGATCTCACACCGGATTGGTTTATACATCATCTATGTAAATGAGGTAGTTTCAAGAGGGTAAAGGAATCTTCTGTTACATAACATCTACATACAGTGTTGTGAACGCATTACGTATAACTACAATTTGAGTGTAGCCATTTCCAACATAACATGATTTCAATCCATCCAGTATAGATACACATCATTATATAGGTGAAATATGATTCATTCCATTTCAAAAAACAAAGCATACACTCAGATATTGTTCTAAGGTGGAGCTCCTACATTGACGAGAGTGATACAGTTCCTAGGCTGGTATATTAGTAGCACGTAGCCTTTCAAGGAAAAGACATCGTGCAGAATTCATCCTGCATTCATTAATTTAATTATGCTCTGACAACCTTTTGGCAGAGATGCCTTAAGAGGTTCCTATTTAACTGCAACTAATTCCTCTGGAACCGGCATTGCTTGAAGTATGCGTGAGAGTCAATTGTAAATGGAATGTGAAGTGATTTACAGATGCTATATGGTTAGGTTGGCTACAGTTTAGATATCAGGATAAAATACGAATTACTGGTATTATTTTATGATTTGATAATATAATTATGCAATATTTCTATCGGTTGTGTTTCTGTGCTGGCAGGAACACATTTGAAACGATTTCATGTGCGAATCGACATAATCACGCTATTTCACATCCTCCACACCTGTAAATAGTTACCTAACGAGCATATATTTATAACATATTCATAAAATGTTGTGATATATACTCCTGCCTACATATTTTTCAAAATAGGTTTGAAATTTTAAGGATAGCATGCACTATCAACTCAATGAATGTTTCCTTCGGTACATTTCCTTGTCAATTTCTTGCAGAACCCACCAGCAATAAATAATAATAATGAACGGCACGTTGCTTCCAGGAATACAGCTGTCATGACTAAATAAGGCTTTCCAGTTGTCATGATCAGTTGAAGAAGTCTTGGTAGAAATACTAATTTTAAAGCAAAATTTTAATTAAAATTTTAATTTTAGTAGCAGAATCGTTCACGTCGTTTCTCCAAGTCCATATAAGGAAATATATATAATATAGTTCAATAATTGCTAACATGCTATTTCATTGAGATGAGTTGTTTGGATGATTTTAGTTGCCATTATACATACACGTATAATGAAGTCTAATACTTCATAATACGGCCAAGGTGACGTTAAATCACTCACCTTACAGTTCAGAAAGATTGTGTCAAAATTTAGTGTTAACAATACAGCTGATCATGCCGTAATGATATGAGTGAGTTGGGTTTAATGGAAGAAACAGTAAGTTGATTTGATTAAATCCACATCTAGAGCATACATATTGATAAATCAAGATAAATACGTGATGTCATTCAAAAAGCGTTAAAATCCGACAGATGTAACATATGTATATACTTCCTCAGTAAAAACCCATCCAGGACTTGAACCAACACTCAGAGCCCTTGACGAGTCAGAGCACTTAACGTTAGCCCAATAAGGTAGCCATAACCCATTCAGCCGCAGTTGTTTAACCAAAATCAGCGGAAAGAAATGGCCGTGCTTCATGTGTACTAGTGTAAATGAATGTTTACTGAAAATATCAACACAATGTACGTTTGCTTATAATATCAACACAATGTTTGGAAATTAGTCTGATCAATGTTTCATCAAAACAGACTCAATGACAGAAACCTTACTTGGTAATGGGAGAGAATGTATTCGTTGCATTTACTCCAATTTATGATATACCATAACAAAGACTCAGTTGAAATGACATACGTTATCATTGATAACATGTCTGCATCATTGTTTGAGAATACTACGCTTGGAAAAGTCTCAGCAGCACTGGTCTCGTGCTTTGATGGAATTTGCTTTATTTTTCACCCTTGTGATTATAGAATGAAAGGGTTTTTGGAATACTCAACCTTTTGGAAAGTACAATGTGTTGTAGTTATTCAGCAAATATCAGGTATGATATCAGTGGCTGTCCTCTCCTTGAGAAACGATCACACAGTATAAGACAACAGTCGTTGAATTTGAGGTCGTTCAGAGAAGCTTTCAGTGCCCCTTTTGTCCCTACCAAAACTGTACTTCTCTTATAGCAAAACATTGTAGTTTTAAACTAAAGGGATGAATAAAAAAATCGTGTCTATATAATGCACCTGGTCAACGGCTCAAGTCAAGTGCCACACTGCGTACGTGACACAAGACATGGTGCATGGTGCAGACACATCTGACGAAATCAAGTATTAAGCCAAGGAGGCCTTGAGGTGCACTCCAAATGAACTATTGCCAAAGCCCTCTGTTCATCGCTTAAAGAATTATTGCCGTAGAACAAATGTTACAGGTCTCAGTCTCAAAATACAGTGGGGTTATTCGTACACGTTGCTATTCAAAAACGGTAATAAATTATTCCAGTCCGACACCTCTAATTCTTAACACTCAAAACTGTAGTTATCTGTTCGGTGCTAAAGCTTGTAAGTTATGTTCTCACTGTAAACACTGAAACATATGATGAAAGGAAACATGCGGACATGGCATCTCATTGAAAGTCATTAACAACTGCACATCAGAAAATTGTTTACAGTACCGACAGATGAGTCAAAAGGCAGCGACGGTCATTAAAATGAAAACATAAGTCAAACTGTCAAGAGATCAAAAGAGATTCTGTTAGTCAGTTTGTACTCATAAAATAGCAGGACTGGTAAAAAACTGCCACACACTATCATATTCTTAGGATTTGTTTCTGGTTAAATGTGAGGATAATGGGCTCATTTTTAATATATTCTCTTTACTTTGGTAATATATTCCTCATAAAATCCCCTCTAGAAAGGTAGTGAGATTCGTGTGGATTGTTTTCTTATACATGTATTCTTAAACGAGGTGTCTGTCTGTTCTCAACACTACGAGTTTGCTTGCCATTTGATAAACACGCACGTACGTATTATTTACATTATCGTGGTAACTTACTCCAAGTCAGACGTATCTTGAATGTAGAAAACCTGTTCTTCAAGGAGGTACACGTTTCAAGGATCATGAATATTTATGTCATGCTGATTGTGCCAATAGATGATCTGCTGATAGATAGAAAACGTATCAACCAAGTCGCAAAAAAGGGAAGGTATTATGATTTTAGAGTATGTACTAGAAACTAGCAATAAATAATCCTACAACACAGCCATGCATGAAACAGAGGACACCTCTGTGATACATTTGATGGGAAATGACGTATTGTGATGTGACTATATTATTCATGTATATGACACATTCCAAAGCACTTAGTAACTTTATGTAGGCAAAAGAAACATTTTTTTTCAATCGTCAGAATGATAGTTTTCCCCAAAATCCATCATAACAAAAGTAGTAGTACTGATTTTACACGCCCCTAAAATGCCATTTCCAACATCTTTTACATGTTTTGTTATTACATCACAAGTCATATGACATTAGTCCAAAGCTGCAGACGTCCTGTACAGAGTGACGTATAACTTGGCAATGTGTGTAATATATTTCATTATTTATTTTGAATGCCTGATAAACAGTGTGTTTGCTGGGCAGTACCTCCATGATATGTTTACAGAGACATTAATTCAAATAATGCCGCAAGCAAGAACAAAGAGTTAATCGATGGCAGTTCAGCTGTTTAGGAAAAGAGCGTCTTGTGCAAATAAATCTTCCAGGATATGGTTTGGTCATCATTGGAGGAACGCTATGTGTTCTAGTTCTACATTTGGTGAATATTGGTCCCTGGCAAGAATACTGAGTCTGAGATGTATTTAACAAGCAAGAAACACAAGCACTGGTCGTAAATCAAAGACGAATACCATCTCTTATGTGATGCACATACTGATTTCAAGATATCCTACAAATGAATGCGTGGCCCTGTTTGGGAAACACGTTAGGGGTTTATCATCAGTATACAAATCTGTTCATGGTAAGTTATCCTTCTTTCTTGTACAACCATTGGCAATAGGAACGACTATGTGATGGTCACTAATTACATAATGCCATGCTATTTTTTCAGTAAATCCGTACTTATCCTGTCGTCATGGCATTATGTATACGGACTGATGGCCTTATGTATAAAAAACTATCTTGATCTTTAACAGATGTCACATGTTGTAAATTGGCTTGGTCATGCTTATTGGTTTAAAATAACAGACACAAAAATGTCCTAAGAAGTAACTGATGTCTCTGAAATTGAAGACAGATCAAACTGTTTAGTACTTCAAACAATTCTGTCCCAGCGGAACTATCTTCAAGTTATATCATGATACCTAAATAGTTACACATATGTCAGTAAATACAATATTTTAGATGTATAATGCTGCATTCCAATATCCCAGCTATATGGTCGGTAAATAATCGAATCTGAACCAGAAAATCCAGTGATCAACAGTATGAGATCTACTTAGTAAGGGCATCCGATCTCGCGTGAGTAGTCGGGATCTTACCCAGATCTTTACTGGTCACAACACTATTCAATTAACCCATCAACACCAATATTGAGCTAACACAAGGCCACAATAGAAAACGAGGGAAAGAAGATTGTACTGTAGGAGTTTTCACTTCTTTAGATTAATCTATTTTGGAACAGATCCAATATGTAAGCAATCTGTAAATACGAATGCTGTCAACGGAAAAAATAATAAAACCCAATTACTTACAGTCCTCCTTCAACATAGTCACGTATCCAACAGCCATGTACAGACTTGTCCCGTTAAATGTTCAACACGTGCATGTCTGCTTTCTGTTTAAAGTTCAAACCTGCTGTTTCTACTTTGCACCTATCATAAATTTAAGCATATCCACCGTATCTAAGACCTTCAGGCCCAACCCTTACCCTCACCTGGTGTTTTATGTTTGTCTGCGCGTCACTGTTTGAGGTTTGCCACACAACCACAAATTGCCCCGCACTAACAGGACGTCGGTTTGGACCTTTTACAGCTTGCCCTGATGAGAACAAGTGAACAGGCAATAAATTAGAAAATCCTGTTTTAGCTGAGAAGAAATAAACACACCAGGAAGAAAAAAAAAAACAGGCGACAGTATTACACAATGTAGCAACAGTTTATTGTTGGACCCGTAACTCGTGAAGTATTAATGGTGAGGCTGTATGAGAAGAGGTGAGGGCAATCCCGGCAGCACTTGAACTAAAAGCTGAAGTGGAATTTTATGATGACAAAGTAATACTTTGAAAGCTGAGTAAGCCCAAACACCAAGTTTTGTAACTTCTGTGTTCTGTCACTCACTTAAGTGCATTAAGTAAATATTAAAACGGGATTTAATGATCGCTTTGCTTACAAATAACCCTTTGATAATCAGATAACTGAACAGCTTGTTTAATAATATATCAATATGTCAGAAGTGAAGTCTACAACAGAAGCTTCTCTCGTTCCTGTTGAAAATGGTTTGGCTCAGACGACAAACGAGTTGAGTGATCGTGTGAATGTGGCTCTTCCGTCAATGCTCTGCTAACTAATCAATGTTACCGTAAATAAAGTGAAATTTTCACCATGAACAAGTCTAGAAATGAAGTTAAATTGTTCATGGAGGAATGTCAAGACCGCACAAAGTAGCTGCCTCAAGCATATACTCACCTTTTTATTCTGGCGTCTCCTATTCTCTCGGTACTTACGAATATCAGCTGAAACAATAATATAAACAGTTCTTTTCGAATGTATGCTTGTTGTTTTTAAATGAAGAGATCCCACCTCTAACATCTGCATCTATCAACTGTTTGATCCATCAAGTGTATTATCTCACTTGAGCTCGATGAAAAACATGGTCGTCCGCCGCTGACTTTTCGAGGCGTCTCCTGTTCTCGCGGTACAACGAGAAAGTAACGTTATTAGGTGTAAGGAAGGGGAATCTTATCGGGAAGGGCGGGGAAAAGTTACGATTTTTCCTACTTGGTTAAAACTCACGAATATTCGTTACACTGCAACATTTTGATAATTCACTGACTTGGGTCATTTCCTAGTTACCGGTCAATGCATGTAAACAACTGCTATGTATCACGCATCGGCGACATCGGTAGAAAATGTGTTTACCGCGAGAATAGGAGACGGCCCTATACTAATTACTAATAGTACCAATCATGTTTTGAGCATTATAACATTATGTTTATTATGTTTTATCCTTTTCTGATACTTGTTTGCGATAAGAACTGTTGTTGTCTCAGTCATCCTAAAAACTCAACAACAACAACAAAAATTACAAAAATGACTCTGTCTCGATCTCTTCGAGGTGCTTTACCAACAAAAGCAGCATGCCACAGATATAGAGGGGTGTTGCACGGGTGATGATTCCAGTAATCTATGGAGACTCCTGTGAATAGTTTACTTTACGTTCTTGTCACTTCTGAAATATATGTACCATAGCGATGGTTTCGGTTTAGCTGTGCATATTGTTGTGAGTGAGTGAGTAATTGAGTGAGTGAGTATAGTTTTACGATGCACTCACCAGTATTCCAGCTATATGGCGGCGGCAAATTGTTATGAGTAGAGTTTGTTTAAATGAATATTTATCATGCTGCTTTGTAGTTACGGGTATTTGTTAAATGATGATTATGTTATCATTTCGTCATTCATCAGATGTTGCAGCGATAAACATACCAAAATGTGAATTCTCATAGTTGAGTTGCAAGTGAGTTATTTGCTGTCAGCCATACGTATTACATTGTAAACCAATGATGTGATTAGATGTTTTTTTAGCGTAAAATGTGTTCTGAGTAATATGTAATACTCTGATATTCATTCTGTAAAATAAACTATCATTCTGAGTATGTAGTGCTCTTAGTTCATTGAATGATGTATGTTATCATTCTGAATTTGTAATACTGGTTGTACATTAAATGATACGTGTATCAATTGTTACTTGGATCTTTTTGCAGTGCCTGGGACCTGTGTGAATGGATTTTTAAAAAGGGCAGTGTCTGTGTGGTGACTTTGCCGTGTGTGTAAGGCAGTGTCTGTGTGGTGGCCTGACCGTGTGTGTAAGAGGCAGTGTGTTGATCTCGCCGTGTGTGTAAGAGGCGGTATCTGTGTGGTGACCTCGCTGGGTGTGTAAGGCAGTATCTGTGTGATGACCCCGCCGGGTTTTGTAAAATGCAATATCTGTGTTGTGACCTCGTCGTGTGTGTAAGAGGCAGCTTTTAATTCATGCTGTTTTTTTTGTTGGAACATGAGAGCTGATGATGTAAATTACACTTCTTCATGTTGCCAAGATTCATCACACTCATGCCTACGTATTGGTCATAATAGTCACAGCTGACTTCTGTATTGGGAAATGGGGCCCTAATGATAAACATATGGATAAGTGACGAAGAAAGCCACAGACATTCCGTTGGGATCCAACTGCACACTTTCTCGATGGTAATATTTATGCATATGTCATGGTAATATATGTAGGCATATGATTCCAAAGTCCTGAGAAATGAAGCTCACAAAAATATTACACATACACGGGTATCCTTCAAATACCACTCAGACAAATCCTTTCAGCGACTGACTCGAAACGATTAAAGCGTCTGCTCGTCACGCCGAAGATCCATTGGTACATGATATTGCTGTAATTCCGGCCATGATACCGATATTGCTGGAATATTGCAAAAAGCGGCGTTAAACCAAAGTCATTCACTGGCTTCAAGGTTTTCCCCCTTCCTCATTTCTCACCACAGCGCACTTTGATCAAGGATCAGGTACTTGTTTGAGGCACATTTGATAATTTGGCTGCACACGACTATTCCTCCTTCCTCGACTGACTGTGGCTTAATTATTTACAGGCTATTGTGGGAATATTGCAGCCTGTTAAACAACAATATGGTATTTTGCTATAAGTTGCAAAAAGCCATTTTGCAGATGCCAAAGTATGTGCTGTTTACTGGAAGAGTGAGTGAGTGAGTGAATGAGTTAATGTTTAACGTCACATTGGCAATGTTTCAGCCATATCGTGACGACAGCATTTAATTCTGAAATGAAATATATGTATAGTATAAAAACCTGTCAACGAAGGACAGTAAAAGAACTAGAATATCACAATTTCAATTAAAACTGGCATGGAAAGTTAAAAATAATATCACTATTCGGACAATACAATATAAAACCAGGCTATAGATTGCCAACAACTGAAGATAGATCACCATACTAGGGACCATGGGGACTTACAGTGCCTTTGCTACCTGCATGGACCCTAGTCGGATTTACATCATCCCCTCAGCTGTTAACAATTTAACATCTAGCCAAAAATTAAAAATACACATATGCTACGATTAAAACCAGTGGAAGTCTAAACGTACAGGAAATGTTTTCGGACTTACGACCGTCTCAGGAGGACAATAATTTTACGGTGCTTCAACCCCCATTGAGGTCATAATCCAAACTTCCAATAATTAAAATACATCTATTTACACAACAAGTTTTCAAAATTCTACCAAAACATCAATGTCTTTTAAAAAACCAATAATTAAATGAGATCTAACGCTTGTAAAAAGATCGGACGATAATTGGAAGCATCTGTATGATCACGTCCAGGTTTAGGTATTGGTACCACTATGGCATCACGCCATGAATGAGGAAAGTTACCCGATGTCCAAATATCATCAAAAATACTTAGTTTCCAGACAGGATTGTGGTAAATGTTTCAGGAGTTGATAATGGATGTTATCAGCTCCTGTAGCAGTGTCATGAGCTTGATCAAGAGCAGTATAGAGTTCATGAATAGAAAACGTTTCATTATAATCTTCCCCATTATCAGAAGTGAAATTAATAGTTTTCTTTTCTTGTTGTTTTTGATACTGCTGAAATTTAAGTGTATAATTCGAAGAGGAAGAATGTTTAGCGAGAGTTTCGCCCAGTTTATTCGCAATATCTGACTTATCAGAAAGTAATTGATCTCTATGTTTAAGATGATGGACAGTAGATTTAGTACCTTTACCTTTGATTTTCTGGACCATGTTCAATACCTTGGACATAGGTGTCCGAGAATTTATTTTGGATACATAATTTTGCCAAGATTGGCGTTTGTTCTGATTAAAAGTACGCCTCGCTTTAGCATTCAAAATTTAAAATTCATTTAAATTATGCACCATAGGATGGCGACGGAAATAATGTTCTGCTTTTTTCCTTGCCTTCCTAGCTTGTTTGCACTCATCGCTGAACCATGGTTTTCGAATATGTGGAACTACAGAGGATTTTGGTATACACTCATCAGCTATGGAATTCAGTTCATCAGAAAAAAACATTTGATAGCATCAGGAACGTCAATAAAACGTTCAGGTTTAAGTTTTTCAGCACACAGTGTTTCATATAGAATTTCGTCTTGGTGATGGAGGAACATCAGATGGAGGTACAGCTTTTAATACAGTAGGAAAATGGTCACTTCCACACAGGTCATCGTGGACGGACCGTTCGAATTCATTTAGTAGTTCTGAATTTGTAAATGACAAGTCAAGAGCAGAATAGGTCCCTGTCCCAGGGTGTAAATATGTGTTGGAACCATCATTATAAATACATAAATCATTGTCAGAACAAAAGTCCTCCAACAATTTACCTTTAGTGTATTTACACTGCCTCAGAGTGGGTTGTGCCCATTTAAATCTCCCATTATAATACCGGGTTTCGGGAGCTGATCATACAGAGCTTGAAGATCGGTTTTGGCAAAAGCCGAAGATGGTGAAATATAAAGAGAGCATAGTGTAAACGCTACATATAAAGTAATTCTCACTGCAACAGCCTGCATATTAGTATTAAGTGAAACAGGGCTTTGAATAACGTTTTGTTCGACTAGAATGGATGATCCTCCAGTGGCCCTATCACCCGGAGGTGAAAAAGAATGATATGCATTAAAATGACGAAGGTCAAATGTATCTGTTTGTTTTAAATATGTCTCCTGGAGACATAACGCTGAAGGTGTGAAATCTTGGACTAATAGCTGTAATTCATGTAAATAAGTCCTCAATCCTCTGCAGTTCCACTGTACAATATTATTGGGATAAACTATATTTTGGGGGGATTTATTGGGGATCTACCCCGCACTCTTTTGGAGGGCGACAAGCTATGTGCCCTAGAATGGACGTTTTCAGAAACGTCCATATCTTCAAGAGACCCATATTTATTAAACAGTTGAATTTTATTTTGTGACCCCTTAGGAGCTCTGTCACTTTGTTGTTTTGAAGCATCAGACTTCGCTTTGGGTTTAGTTTTAACAATTTGTTGTCTATCAGCTGTTGAATGAGACTCAGAGCGTGACTGTGAAGATGACTTATGATCAGAGGACTTTGATGTAGTAGGAAGTGATTCCTCAGTCTGGGATGATATAGCAGGGTATATAACCTGTGGGGAGTCGGAACTGACCCAAGTCAAGGTAGTTTGGCATCCTGTGGATGATTTTGTTATTTTACAGCTGGATTCAGATGATGATTTTGCTACTGTAGCATAAGGTTCTAGAAGGTCAGATCTCTTCACCAGTTTCTTTGCCTCAGAAAAAGAGATATTTTGGGTGAACTTTATTTTGTTAATCGCCATTTGCTCTTTCCATATTGGACACTGTTTTGACGAAGATGAATGGTCGCCTGAGCAGTTAGTTTTAACGTCACTGTCACAATCTTCTGTTGTGTGTGTCTTCTCACCACAGTGAGCACACACAACAGACAATGTGCAGGTAGATACACCGGGTCCATATTTCTGGCATTTAAAACACCTGAGCGGGTTGGGGAATGTAGGTTTCAACATGAATATTGCAGTAACCCGCCTTTACTGATTTGGGAGCATTCGGCGATGAAAAAGAAAACAGATAGGTATTTGTTTGGAATGTTTCATTGTTTTTTCGGGTGGAAAAGCGCTTCACATACAGCACGCCTTGATCCTTCATTTCGCATGCTATATCAAGTTCGGACATGTCAGCAAACAACAGATCACGATCTCTGACGATACCTTTACTTGTGTTCAAGGTCTTGTGAGCAGAGACCGTGACCGGAATGCCCACAAAAGATTCAATGCTCATCAGATTGGTTGCTTGTTGTTTCTTGCCACACTCAATTAGCAGTGCACCCGAACGTAAGCGCCTAATGTTCTTAACATCCCCAGCAATACCCTGAATGCCCTTAGATACTGCGAAAGGGTTCAGCTTCAATGGTGTCTTGTCCGGAGTCTCAATAACGAGGAAACGTGGCCAGTACACTATCGATAGAGACGGTCTGTGAGCGTATCAACGGGATCAATTTCAAGTGGACGTTTGGTTTTTTTGGGGGGTATTTCATAAGCCATGATTGGTGTCATATGGTTCATCATCCGAGCTCCCCACCCCACCAGTATCACAAGGACAATGCTAAAGCAAGCGGGCCTCCAGCTTGCAGCACCAAGGATACCCGGATGATATACTCCAGTAGAAGAATTATAAATAATTAAACTACCAGATTGGCCCATGAGCCATCGCCTTCTGGCATAAGACTCTAGGCAAAGTTCATATTAGAATTCAGTATAAAAAACTTAAAGATCACAAGTAGTGCCAAAGTCGAAATTCAAAACAATTCCAAATCAAATTTGTGCAATGACACATATACAGTCCATGCACAGGGCTTGGCATGACCAGCCGATTGGTTGAATCGGGCCAATTCAACCACCCGTCTAGGTGAAGTAAGGGCCAAAGTGGTGTGTTGGGCAATGGAACGCAGTTAAAAGTCCAACTGCCCTCAACCACCAGGATCCCGTCCTCCACCGACACGGGACGCAACCCACGGCAAACAATGGGGTGCTGTGGACACATTCTGCCCCGGATCCACACGGGAAAAGAGCACTTAGCATAACCCAGCACCCACCAGCGAGGAGGTGGCTCTTCATGGGTGCCGTTTACTGGAAGATGTTACGTGAAAAAACAAAAACAGGTTTGCGTTGCATACAAGATCAGTTATGTATACAGCGACATGTATCGATGTAGGAAAATCTGGTGACTTCGAGTTTGTTATGGGATCTACCTTTAGTTGTTGGCGATCAATAGACATGCTCCAAAGTTGTTTCCTACTTTTTAAGATGTATGTTTGCTATCTTTCTGTAACAGTCTAGATGTGAGTGAGTTAATATTTAACGTCACATCGGCACTATTTCAGCCATATCGTGACGAGAACATTCAACAATGAAAACGACCATAGGTACATTATAAAACCTGTCAACGAAGGACAGTAAAAGAACTAGAATATCACAATTATCATTAAGACTAGCGTGGAAAGTTAAAATTAATATCAATATCTGGACAAAACAATATAAAAAAACAGGCTATAGATCTCCAAGAACCGAAGGTAGATCAACATACTAGGGACCATGGGGACTTACAGTTCCTTTTCTACCTGCATGGATCCTAGTTAGATTTACACCATCCCTTCAGCTGCTGGAGAGTGTATGAAATGCTAGCCAAAATTAAAATAACATGAATACTACGATTAAAAAACTGGTAGACTTAAATTTACATCAAATGTTTTGGGTCTCCCGTACTCTCTCAGGAGGACAATAATTTTACATTACTTCAACCCCCTTTGAGGGTACAGCCACTAACAATTCTAGTTACTAATCTAAACTACCAATCATTAAAACAGAATTTAAAAAACCAATAATTAAATGAGATCTAACGCTTGTAAAAAGATCCTTAATTGTTTTAACTGTATAATACTTATCCCCTGTGATGGAGCACAGTCAAGCAGGATGTGCCTGACCGTGACTCTCTCATCACAAGGGATACAAAACGGAGGATCCTCACCTTTCAATAGGTACGCATGTGTATATCGTGTATGGCCAATACGACATCGTCTTAAAATAACCTCTTCAAATCTGGACTGACAGCCCAAGTAGGTGTAACCAATATACGGTTTTATTTTATGTAATTTATTTATACCTACTTGGGTGTCCCACTTCTTCTGCATCAGATCACGGATGTAGGTTCTAATGCTCGCTTTGTAATCAGAGTATGGAATAAGAAGCGGTGTCACAGATTTGTTGAGTGCTGCCTTGGCAGCAAAATCGGCCATTGTGTTACCAGAAATGCCTACGTGGCTGGGTAACCAACAGAAGACGATGTCGTATTGGCCAGTAGCAAGATTATTATACAATTCAATAATATCAATTAAAAGTGGATGTTTACATGATAAATTTTTAATTGCCTGAAGACAAGAAAGAGAGTCGGAATAGATTATATATTGTTTACGTTTAGGGTGTCTTTGAATATATTTAAGTGCTGTTGATATGGCGTTAGCGTCAGCTGTAAAAATAGAACTATTATCTGGTAATCTAGAAGATATTGTTCTTGATCCAATGACTGTGGCACAAGCCACAGCGCCACCATCCTTGGACCGATCTGTAAATAAGGATTTATAATTGCTATATTTATGTTTTAATTGATTATATTCTTGCTTATATTGTAATTCATTAGTCTGATATTTTAAATGTGGTCAATGTTAGGTCTACTTGAGGCTTGACCAACTGCCAAGGAGGAGAAGAAAGAAGACGGAAGGGAGCTATGTTTTCGAACTGAATGCCAGCAGCAGAAAGAAAGGGTTTAATTCTATGTCCGAGAGGCGGGACAAGAGAAGACTTTTTGTTGTATAAATCCTCATAAAGGGGATTGAAAACACATTTATATGCAGGGTTAGCATGATTAGAGTATAATTTAGTAATGTACTGTAAAGCTAACTTTATACGGCGCTGCTCAAGAGAAGGTTCATCAGCCTCAACATAGATACTATCAATAGGTGAAGTTCTAAAAGATCCAAGACAAAGTCTGAGACCTTGATGATGGACAGGATCAAGAAATTTAAGATTGCTTTTGCAGGCTCCACCATAGACAATGGAGCCATAATCAAGTTTAGAACGAACTAGTGATCGATAGAGATGGAGAAGGGTAGCTTGATCCCCTCCCCATTTAGAATTTGAAACCACTTTCAACAAGTCAAGTGCTTTCAGGCATTCAGTTTTAAGTGATTTAATATGTGGTAAAAAGGTTAAATGCGAATCAAAGATAAGACCCAAGACCTTGGCTTCCTTCACAACTTTAATGGCCGTCCCATCTAGAGATAGTTCAGGGTCTTTATGTGGTTTGTATTTTCGACAAAAATGTATGCAGTTAGTTTTCGATTTAGAAAATTTAAAGCTGTTTCCAAGACACCATTTATTAATCTTGTTTAAACACAACTGCAATTGTCGTTCAATGGTATGCATATTTTTACCACGACAAGAAATATTAAAGTCATCCACAAATAACGATCCATCAATTGAATCGTTTAAAACTTTAGATAAACTGTTGATCTTGATGCTAAAAAGAGTGACAGACAGAATACTGCCTTGTGGAGCACCCTGAACCTGAGTGTAATGATCAGACAGGGTAGAACCCACACGGACTTGTCTGTCATTTAAAAAGTTGGCAATAAATTCAGGTTAACGACCTCGCAAGCCAAAGTCATATAAATCGCTCAAAATCCCATATTTCCAGGTTGTGTCATATGCTTTTTCAAGATCACAAAAGATAGACACAGCATGTTGTTTATTAATTAGTGCGTTTTTAACAAATGATTCCAGTAGCACTAAGTGGTCGACAGTACTTCTGTTTTTACGAAAACCACACTGTATATCTGTTATGAGATTATTTGTTTCCAAGTACCAAACCAGTCGATTATTTATCATGCGTTCCATGGTCTTGCAAACTCAGCTAGTTAATGAAATCGGACGATAATTGGAAGCATCTGTATGATCACGTCCAGGTTTAGGTATTGGTACCACTATGGCATCACGCCATGAATGAGGAAAGTTACCCGATGTCCAAATATCATCAAAAATACTTAGTTTCCAGACAGGATTGTGGTAAATGTTTCAGGAGTTGATAATGGATGTTATCAGCTCCTGTAGCAGTGTCATGAGCTTGATCAAGAGCAGTATAGAGTTCATGAATAGAAAACGTTTCATTATAATCTTCCCCATTATCAGAAGTGAAATTAATAGTTTTCTTTTCTTGTTGTTTTTGATACTGCTGAAATTTAGGTGTATAATTCGAAGAGGAAGAATGTTTAGCGAGAGTTTCGCCCAGTTTATTCGCAATATCTGACTTATCAGAAAGTAATTGATCTCTATGTTTAAGATGATGGACAGTAGATTTAGTACCTTTACCTTTGATTTTCTGGACCATGTTCAATACCTTGGACATAGGTGTCCGAGAATTTATTTTGGATACATAATTTTGCCAAGATTGGCGTTTGTTCTGATTAAAAGTACGCCTCGCTTTAGCATTCAAAATTTAAAATTCATTTAAATTATGCACCATAAGATGGCGACGGAAATAATGTTCTGCTTTTTTCCTTGCCTTCCTAGCTTGTTTGCACTCATCGCTGAACCATGGTTTTCGAATATGTGGAACTACAGAGGATTTTGGTATACACTCATCAGCTATGGAATTCAGTTCATCAGAAAAAACATTTGATAGCATCAGGAACGTCAATAAAACGTTCAGGTTTAAGTTTTTCAGCACACAGTGTTTCATATAGAGCCCAGTTAGCCTTTTAAAATTTCGTCTTGGTGATGGAGGAACATCAGATGGAGGTACAGCTTTTAATACAGTAGGAAAATGGTCACTTCCACACAGGTCATCGTGGACGGACCGTTCGAATTCATTTAGTAGTTCTGAATTTGTAAATGACAAGTCAAGAGCAGAATAGGTCCCTGTCCCAGGGTGTAAATATGTGTTGGAACCATCATTATAAATACATAAATCATTGTCAGAACAAAAGTCCTCCAACAATTTACCTTTAGTGTATTTACACTGCCTCAGAGTGGGTTGTGCCCATTTAAATCTCCCATTATAATACCGGGTTTCGGGAGCTGATCATACAGAGCTTGAAGATCGGTTTTGGCAAAAGCCGAAGATGGTGAAATATAAAGAGAGCATAGTGTAAACGCTACATATAAAGTAATTCTCACTGCAACAGCCTGCATATTAGTATTAAGTGAAACAGGGCTTTGAATAACGTTTTGTTCGACTAGAATGGATGATCCTCCAGTGGCCCTATCACCCGGAGGTGAAAAAGAATGATATGCATTAAAATGACGAAGGTCAAATGTATCTGTTTGTTTTAAATATGTCTCCTGGAGACATAACGCTGAAGGTGTGAAATCTTGGACTAATAGCTGTAATTCATGTAAATTAGTCCTCAATCCTCTGCAGTTCCACTGTACAATATTATTGGGATAAACTATATTTTGGGGGGATTTATTGGGGATCTACCCCGCACTCTTTTGGAGGGCGACAAGCTATGTGCCCTAGAATGGACGTTTTCAGAAACGTCCATATCTTCAAGAGACCCATATTTATTAAACAGTTGAATTTTATTTTGTGACCCCTTAGGAGCTCTGTCACTTTGTTGTTTTGAAGCATCAGACTTCGCTTTGGGTTTAGTTTTAACAATTTGTTGTCTATCAGCTGTTGAATGAGACTCAGAGCGTGACTGTGAAGATGACTTATGATCAGAGGACTTTGATGTAGTAGGAAGTGATTCCTCAGTCTGGGATGATATAGCAGGGTATATAACCTGTGGGGAGTCGGAACTGACCCAAGTCAAGGTAGTTTGGCATCCTGTGGATGATTTTGTTATTTTACAGCTGGATTCAGATGATGATTTTGCTACTGTAGCATAAGGTTCTAGAAGGTCAGATCTCTTCACCAGTTTCTTTGCCTCAGAAAAAGAGATATTTTGGGTGAACTTTATTTTGTTAATCGCCATTTGCTCTTTCCATATTGGACACTGTTTTGACGAAGATGAATGGTCGCCTGAGCAGTTAGTTTTAACGTCACTGTCACAATCTTCTGTTGTGTGTGTCTTCTCACCACAGTGAGCACACACAACAGACAATGTGCAGGTAGATACACCGGGTCCATATTTCTGGCATTTAAAACACCTGAGCGGGTTGGGGAATGTAGGTTTCAACATGAATATTGCAGTAACCCGCCTTTACTGATTTGGGAGCATTCGGCGATGAAAAAGAAAACAGATAGGTATTTGTTTGGAATGTTTCATTGTTTTTTCGGGTGGAAAAGCGCTTCACATACAGCACGCCTTGATCCTTCATTTCGCATGCTATATCAAGTTCGGACATGTCAGCAAACAACAGATCACGATCTCTGACGATACCTTTACTTGTGTTCAAGGTCTTGTGAGCAGAGACCGTGACCGGAATGCCCACAAAAGATTCAATGCTCATCAGATTGGTTGCTTGCTGTTTCTTGCCACACTCAATTAGCAGTGCACCAGAACGTAAGCGTCTAATGTTCTTAACATCCCCAGCAATACCCTGAATGCCCTTAGATACTGCGGGTTCAGCTTCAATGGTGTCTTGTCCGGAGTCTCAATAACGAGGAAACGTGGCCAATACACTATCGATAGAGACGGTCTATGAGCGTATCAACGGGATCAATTTCAAGTGGACGTTTGGTTTTTTGGGGGGGGTATTTCATAAGTCATGATTGGTGTCATATGGTTCATCATCCGAGCTCCCCACCCCACCAGTATCACAAGGACAATGCTAAAGCAAGCGGGCCTCCAGCTTGCAGCACCAAGGATACCCGGATGATATACTCCAGTAGAAGAATTATAAATAATTAAACTACCAGATTGGCCCATGAGCCATCGCCTTCTGGCATAAGACTCTAGGCAAAGTTCATATTAGAATTCAGTATAAAAAACTTAAAGATCACAAGTAGTGCCAAAGTCGAAATTCAAAACAATTCCAAATCAAATTTGTGCAATGACACATATACAGTCCATGCACAGGGCTTGGCATGACCAGCCGATTGGTTGAATCGGGCCAATTCAACCACCCGTCTAGGTGAAGTAAGGGCCAAAGTGGTGTGTTGGGCAATGGAACGCAGTTAAAAGTCCAACTGCCCTCAACCACCAGGATCCCGTCCTCCACCGACACGGGACGCAACCCACGGCAAACAATGGGGTGCTGTGGACACATTCTGCCCCGGATCCACACGGGAAAAGAGCACTTAGCATAACCCAGCACCCACCAGCGAGGAGGTGGCTCTTCATGGGTGCCGTTTACTGGAAGATGTTACGTGAAAAAACAAAAACAGGTTTGCGTTGCATACAAGATCAGTTATGTATACAGCGACATGTATCGATGTAGGAAAATCTGGTGACTTCGAGTTTGTTATGGGATCTACCTTTAGTTGTTGGCGATCAATAGACATGCTCCAAAGTTGTTTCCTACTTTTTAAGATGTATGTTTGCTATCTTTCTGTAACAGTCTAGATGTGAGTGAGTTAATATTTAACGTCACATCGGCACTATTTCAGCCATATCGTGACGAGAACATTCAACAATGAAAACGACCATAGGTACATTATAAAACCTGTCAACGAAGGACAGTAAAAGAACTAGAATATCACAATTATCATTAAGACTAGCGTGGAAAGTTAAAATTAATATCAATATCTGGACAAAACAATATAAAAAACAGGCTATAGATCTCCAAGAACCGAAGGTAGATCAACATACTAGGGACCATGGGGACTTACAGTTCCTTTTCTACCTGCATGGATCCTAGTTAGATTTACACCATCCCTTCAGCTGCTGGAGAGTGTATGAAATGCTAGCCAAAATTAAAATAACATGAATACTACGATTGAAAAACTGGTAGACTTAAATTTACATCAAATGTTTTGGGTCTTCCGTACTCTCTCAGGAGGACAATAATTTTACATTACTTCAACCCCCTTTGAGGGTACAGCCACTAACAATTCTAGTTACTAATCTAAACTACCAATCAGTGAAACAGATCTATCTACAGTAACATATTTCTGAAAATTCAACAATGAAATCAAATTCTTTTAAAAAACCAATGATTAAATGAGAACTAACGCTGTTGAAAAGATCCTTGATAGTTTTGACATTAAAATATTTATCCCTTGTGATGGAGAATTCAACACAGTCAAGCAGGATATGCTTGATCGTAACTCCCTCATCACAAGGGATACAAAACGGAGGATCCTCACCTTTTAAAAGGTATGCATGTGTATATCTTGTATGGCCAAAACGACATCGTCGAATGATGACCTCTTCAAACCTGGACTGACAGCCCAAGTATTTGTAACCAATATACGGTTTTATTTCATGTAATTTATTTATACCTACTTGGGTGTCCCACTTCTTCTTCATCAGATCACGGATGTAGGTTCTAATGCAAGCTTTGTAATCAGAGTATGGAATAAGAAGCGGTGTCACAGATTTGTTGAGTGCTGCCTTAGCAGCAAAATCGGCCATTGTGTTACCAGAAATGCCTACGTGTCTGGGTAACCAACAGAAGACGTTGTCGCTATACAATTCAATAATTTCAATTAATATGTTAATATGGCGTTACCCTCTGCTGTAAAAATAGAACTGTTGTCTGGTAATCTAGGAGATATTGTTCTGTATCCAATGACAGTGGCACAAGCCACTGCGCCACCGTCTTTGGACCCATCTGTAAATAAGGATTTATGATTGCTGTATTTATGTTTCAGTTGATTGTATTCTTGTTTATATTGTACTTCATTCGTTTCTGAGTTTTTAAATGTAGTTAACCTTATGTCAACTTGTGGCCTGACCAACTGCCAAGGAGGCGAAGTAAGAAGGCAGGTAGGAGCTATTTTTCCTAGCTCAATGCAAGAAGCAGCAAGAAATGGCTTAATTCTGAACCCAAGAGGAGGAACAAGGGAAGACTTTTGGTATACAAATCCTCATAAAGAGGATTAAAGACACAATTAAATGCAAGATTAGACTCATTAGAAGCTAATTTTGTAATGTACTGTGAAGATAGTTTTATACGGCGTTGGTTGAGAGAAGGCTCATCAGCTTCGACGTAAAGACAGGCTGTCAATAGGTGAAGTTCGAAAGGAGCCAAGACAAAGTCTTAGGCCTTGATGATGCACAGAATCAAGTAGTTTTAGGTTGCTTTAACAAGCTCCACCATATATGATGGAGCCATAATCAAGTTTAGATCGCACCAGTGATCTATATAAGTGGAGAAGGGTAGTTTGATCCCCTCCCCATTTTGAATTAGAAAGAACCTTTAATAAATCGAGCGCCTTCAGTTATTTGGCTTTAAGGGATTTAATATGCGACAAAAAGGTCGAAAATAAGTCGAAAATAAGTCTTTAGAACTTAGCCTCCTTGACAACTTTGACTGGGGTAGTTCTGGGTCTTTATGGGGTTTGTATTTACGACAGAAGTGTATACAATTGGTTTTTGATTTAGAAAAGGACAAGGTATGATAGAGGTCCTTATTGGCCCACAACGTGTCAAGATTATCAAAATTTTACAACACGATAATGTTAGCATAAAAAGGGCTAAATTCATTGTTGAAGACTTCAAAGTTAACAAATTTTACAGTATCTTCTAGAAACCTACATTTTCTGATTTTCAGAGTGATAGAAAAGTGTGAGCAAAAGCGTGACCCTTCCCAATTTTTTCACCACATATGAAGAGAGTAAATTAGAATGCACACCTAAAAATTCTGGTGGGTCACGCTTTTGCTCACATCAAAATCTTTAAAAAAATACATTTTTTCGGTTTATGAAATTGCCCCATACAACATCTGAAAAAAAACATTGACATAAAATAACATCTTTAAAAACAATCCATCACATTTACACATCTGTACCAGGATACATTATATTTTGAATGGTTTTGTGCTCTAAAATACACTTATTAAACATCTTTATTACAAGGCATAATGCACTCGCAAAGCTGTTTTATGAGAGGTAAACATTGGTTTTTGCAATTGGTTGTTGGTCTCTGCTAGAAAAGTAAGAAGATGTCTGAAGATTTTCAAAATATGATCAAGCAGCACTGTAGAGGTAAGAATCATTGTTATTATGTCAGAATTTGATCATAGTTTTTCTTTCATCTGTTTATCAAACACCTTTGAGTCACCTGTCACTGTCAAAATAACAGTGTCATTCAACAGGATTGCCATGTATAAACATATGCATTTCCAAGAACTTATGGGTCCTTGATGATGGCCATAGGATGGCGACGGAAAAAATGTTCTGCTTTTTCCCTTGCCTTCCTGGCTTATTTGCATTCATCAGTGAACCATGGTTTTCGAATATGTGGAACTGCAAAGGAATTTGGTATACACTCATCAGCTATGGAATTCAATTCATTAGAAAAGCATGTAATAGCATCATGAACGTCAATAAAACGTCCAGGTTTAAATTTGCAGCACACAGTGATGATGGAGGAACATCAGATGGAGTTACAGAGTTTAGTATAGTAGGAAAATGGTCAGTTCTACAGAGGTCATCGTGGACTGACCATTGGAATTCATTTAGCAGTTCTGAATTTATGAGTGACAAATCGAGAGCAGAATAGGTCCGTGTAACAGGGTGTAAACATGTGCTGAAACCATCATTATAAATACATAAATCATTGTCAGAACAAAAGTCCTCCAACAATTTACCTTTAACGTTTGTAGTTACACTACCCCATTGAGCCCATTTAAATCTCCCAGTTTAATACAGGGCGGTGGGAGTTGGTCATACAGAGCTTGAAAATCAGTTTTGGCAAACGCCGAAGACGGCGAAATATAGAGAGAGCATAGTGTAAACGCTACATGTAAAGTAATTCTCACTGCAACATCCTGCATATTAGCAGGGCTGTGAATAACGTTTTGTCTGACTAGAATGGATGATCCGTCAGTGGCCCTATCACCCGGAGGGGAAAAACAATGATATGCATTAAAATGCCGAAGGCCACGTGTGTCTGTTTTAAAAATGGCTCTTGGAGACATATCACTAAAGGTTAATGTTGGACTAATAGCTATAATTCATGTATATTGGTCCTCAATCCTCTGCAGTTCCACTGTGCAATATTATTGGAACAAACTATCTTTTAGGGGGATTTATTGGGGATCAACCCCGCACTCTTTTGGAGGGCGACAAGCTATGTGTCCTAGAATGGACGTTTTCAGAGACCCATATTTACTGAACAATTGAATTTTATTTTGTGACCCTTTAGGAGCTCTGCCACTTTGTTTTGAAGCATCAGGCTTAGGCTTAGGTTCACTTTTAACAGTTTGTTGACTATCAGCTGTCGATTGAGACTTTGTGTGTGACTGAAATGATGATTTGTGATTAGAATACTTTGATGTACTAGGAAGTGATTCCTCAGTCTGAGATGATATAGCAGGGTACAAAAGCTGTGGAGAGTCGCAATTTACCCAAGTCAAGGTAGTCTGGCAGCTTTGATGTTGTTGTTGATGTTGTTATTTTAGAGCTAGACTCCGATGATGTTTTTGCTCCTGTAGCATAACTTTCTGGAAGGTCAGATCTCTTTACCAGTTGTTTTGTCTCAGTAAAAAGAGATATTTTGAGGCAATTTCATTTTGTTGATCTCCATTTGCCCTTTCCAAATAGGACACTGTTTAGAAAATGAGGAATGGTCGCCCGAGCAGTTGGTGCATTTTTTGAAATCACTTGTACAATCTTCTGTTGTGTGTGGTTTCTCGTCACAGTGAGCACACACAACTGACAATGTGCAAGTAGTTACGCTGTGTCCATATTTCTGGCATTTAGAACACCTGAGCGGGTTGGGAATGTAGGTGTTAACTCGAATGTTAGAGTAGCCTGCCTTCACTGATTTCGGTGCATTTGGACATGAAAAATTAAACAGATACGTATTTTTTAATGGTTTCGTTGTTTTTCCGAGTTGAAAAGTGCTTGACATAGAGCACACTTTTCTGATACGATATCAAGGGCTGACATATCATCAAACAATCGATCCCGATCATTAACGATACCTTTACTAGTGTTCAAGGTTTTGTGTGCAGAGACCATGACCGGCATGCCCACAAAGTATTTAATGTTTATCAGGCTAGTTGATTGTTGTTTTTTCGTGCACTCAACGAACAGTGCACGCGAACGTAAGCGTCTAATGTTCTTCACATCCCCAATATTACCTTGAATACCCTTGGATACAGCAAAGGGGTTCAGCTTTAACGGTATTTTGTCAGGAGTCTCAATCACAACGACACTCGGCCGATACTCAATCGATGCAGACGGTCCTTGGTCAGTATCAACAGGGTCATTTTCAAGTGGACGTTTTGTATTTTTGAGTGGTATATCATAGGCCATGGTTGGTGTAATATGGTTCATCATCCGAGCTCCTAACAAACCACGGAGTATCACAAGGACAGTGCTAAAGCAAGTGGGCCTCCTTGCAGCACCAAGGATACCCGGATGATATACTCCAGCAGAAGAATTAAAAGATTAATAATTCCACCAGATTGGACCATGAGCCACCGCCTTCCGGCATAGGATTCTAGGCAAAGTTGAGAACAACATAATTGCTACAGCAATTCCAAATGATATGTGTGCAATGATAAATATAATTATGCTCCATGCACAGGGCTTGGCATGACCAGCCGATTGGTCGAACCGTGCCCATTCAACCACCCGTCTAGGTGAAGTCAGGGCCAAAATTGTGTATTAGGCAATAGAAACATAGCTACAGGCCCCTATTGCCCTCAACCACAAGGATCCCTTCCTCCACCGACACAGGGCCCCAGCCCACGGCAAACGGGTTGGTGGACCAATATCCCCGGGGGTGAACGGCTCTCAGCGTTACCTAGCACCCACCAAGAGGAGGTGGCCGTTCACGGGTGCCACAGTCTAGATGTCTTACTGTCTTGTCTCGACAGATTTTATTATGAAACGTATCAATGTGTAACTTGTTTCAGTCACGATATTGATGAAATACAGCCGACGTGATAAATAGCGTCACTCACTCACTCACTCCGTCACACTCACTCAGTGTGATTGTGATGAATGTTGTCTCTTCCTTTTGATATAAATGAGTATTCTACGAGTGCTTCGTGTGGTCCGTCACAAGAGACACACAGATGGAAAACTAAATGAAAGGATGACATGGAGCTTAATTTACTTGTCTGCTAGCAATATGTAACATCATGATATTCCAACAGAGCAGATCGATGTTCATGATGTTAATTACTGGTTTAAACACTGCAGTGCATGTGCAGAAAGGGTTGACCACTAAAGGGAGAGAACTCGTGTTTTCCTATGGTTATGCTTGGTAAACGTGTATTCGGTGTTTAAACATTTGGAAATAACTAATAACAATAAAAAGATGCTGTACTAAACAATAAGGTATTTGACACACCCTCTCCATCACCGATCAGCTTACCTATTCTATATGTAGTTCTTCAAACGTCACCAATTTAGTACCTTGTGTTTGAACTGGTCAGTTTTCGAGGCATTATATGTGAAGCATTTATAAGTGAGTGTGTTCAGCATCCTAAGGGCGGACAGCATGTGCAGAATATGCTATCGGAGGCTGCAGTTTGTAATAAGCTTGACGTCAAAGGAATGTGCACAAAGTTTGTATATACGAGGGGATATCAAAACGCCTCGCCCTGAAAAAGCAAGATTTTGGAATTCATACTGCTTTATTTTTCAACATAGTCCCTTTCCGACTTCACACACTTCTCCAGTCTGGTTTGCCAATTGCTGATTCCTGATCTGAAGAGCCCCCACATCTTGGTCCTCTAAAAAACCCTCCACAGCAGCGATAAGCTCATCACCATCCTGAAATTTCTGGCCCCGGATGTGTTTGTTCAGTTGAGGAAAGAGGCGGAAAGAGGCTAGGTCTGGTGAATAGGGAGGGTGAGGTAAAATTTCGTACCCGCACTCGCGCGCAATTTCCATTGCAGCTCGACTGGTGTGGACCGGCACATGTCATCAGAAAGCATTCTTGGGACCCATCTTGCACACACCTTGGACATGTGGAAATTGTCTTGGAGTATGCTGTGAATGGATCCATATAAGAGCCCGGTTGCATCTTCTAACTCGCGTAGACGAGACGATTTCCCATCACTAGTTGATGCACAGTGTCAATGTTTTCTTGGGAGGTACTGGCTGAGGGTCGTCCTGGACGGGGGTCATCATTTCAGCTCTCTCTTCCTCGCTGAAACTCTTTCACCCAACGTTTGATGGTTGCAGCAGAAGGGGAAGACTCCTTGTAAATAGCAGTGAGTCGCTGTTTAATCTGTTTGGCCGTATTGTCCTCCAGGACAAGAAAAGTTCATTACTGCTCTATATTCAACCTTGTCCATTTTTCACATTCACTAGGGGGTATATCTCTTCTACAAGGCACTGCGGTATGGGAGTCACGGTCACATTAAGACCGCTTTATGCAATACCTTGACCAGGACCAGCCCAGCTTCTATCAGGACTCTTTAGAGTCTTCTACTGAACGACACACAAAGAACTGCAGCACTCATTTGTCTCCAGGTACATATGAACAGATAGAAATTTGTTAATGCTCTAGATGTTTGTCATTGAAAATAATATTGAAGATACATTAGTAAACGGATAAGATGTACGTACTCAAGTTTTGACAAAACAGTCGAGCGGAAGGTACAGTGAACAATTATTCTTGACGGGGCGCAAAGACACGCCATCAATCCATTTAATCCCGCACCTTATACATCCAGAAACTATTGAAACCCGATTGGGGTGATACGTTTTCGGAAAGAAGTTAACAGCTTGTTTTTATATTGTAATGTCCTGCTTTGATACAAATGTTTTAAAGTTTACATGCTAGTTTTGGCTTTCTATCTGCGGTAACCTAGTTTTTGTATTGTCCATTGTTGAGAGGTATTGTGAAATAGTTTTATTCATTTTAACTGTATAGACTGTTTCCGTCACGACGTGGTTGATGCACTGCCAATGTGACTTAAAAGATGAACTCACTCACTTACTCACTCCAGTTACAAGCAATCGAAACGTCAAACTTTAAAAAAAAACCCAAACATATTTGCATACAGTTTCTTAACCTGTCAGAAAGGTTTCACATTCATGCACACAACACGAGACATATTGTTTTGCGAATAAAACAGAACAAACCATGTATTAACACTTTTCCTACTAAATAGAACATAGGACGGGCACATACTGTTCTTCGTTGTGAACTCTTCCACAGTTAAAAGCACAGAATGGACGATCGATGCTGCACATACCTTGTATATCTATCATTTAATTCCAAAAAAAATCCAAAGATAAATGTAAGACGTGCAAGCATATTTTGACTGATACATGTGCAAACATGGGATATCTTCAGACTGCTGAAGCGTCCTTGAAATTTTATGTTAATACCAAATTTGCGAAAAACCTTGAAAAGGGTGAAACAGTTAATGGATTATATTCTAAGTATATCTAATGTATAAGCAGACATATTGTAAACAAACGACAATCAAGAACGCTGGGGGCTTAACTGAAGTGCCAGTAAAAGCATTGTTAACCGTAACCGTGCCCTCTGAGTATGGTGGACAAGAAGACATTTGTGGAGTATGTACTTTGCACACTGCAATGGTTCTTCAGATGAATTGATTTGCGAGAATGATTTTTTAGAACAGCTTTTAAAGAGTATTTCAGCCTTGTCACCATCTGTCAGTTTAATGTGTGATGGTATCCCGATGTTCGAGGTGACCTTTGGCGTATAGTAACATGAACGAAACATGTTTAATCAAAGCATTAGCATACCGATATTCTCGGTTTGTAACTGCTCCACAAGTGGCGTTATGGTGAAAATGTTTTTACATTTCTGGAACCCTTGAAGACCTGGGTTAGACTTTGTGTACATTAATTCATGCTTGTCGTAGAACACGACTAACGGGACAGGATGTTCAGGCTCTCTTAAGAAAATAAATGCAATAAAATAGTAATTCAATAAAAATAGATATAAAAAAATAACCTAAAATAAAATTAAAAATTAAAAAATATAATGACGACGCCAAAAGAACGAAATATTCAATGGAAACAGATAGATAGTTGTGTAAACATGAGGCAAATGTGAAACTTTTAGCCCAGTCTAATATCTAAGGATAACCGATTTGTATGAAAGACAGTAATTACCTGTATAAGCGGGCATGGCTTTACTAAGGCTTTAATGGTAGTGCACATGATTTGTACATGTTTCGCTGTACGTTCCGCTATGTCAAACGTCGCGAGGGTCTCTCCAAATCAATGAATACGTTACATTTAATGTTTACTAACTACCAATAAGCGACTGCTAAAACGTCATTAAATAAGATCAAAGACAGTCAAAACATTGTAGGTGATGTTTCTTCGATTCGATACAGATTTACAAAACTACAAAACTGAGGGAATAATATGTCATCAGTTGACCTGTTTGTCACTGTAGGTAAAAGGTAGATGACATTTACTGTTACTGTGTGTCAGTGGTCACTGGGTGACAGGTCCACGTCACCAGTAACATGTCATCAGCGGTTGAAAGTACGCAGGGGAGTATTATCTTTTTACCCAAAGCGAGTCGATATCAGTCAGCATCAATTATGAATGCGAACGTGTCACAGGATCACGAAGAAGGTGAAAACCGTCAACCCAGTCAGGTATGTCTTCACCGTCTCTCCACCTGCAAGAGAGATTGTTTGTCTACAAATGATAAAATTCTAGCGTGTGGAGGCTTTGGAGTTGTACAACGCGACGAAACATTTTTCACATTCATAAGAAATATGTGGTTACAGAATAGTCTATTACACAATTTCGACTATATAAAGAATAGGAACCACTTCTAACAGTGAACAGATGTTCGCAGACAATTGCACACCCGTCACAAAGACAAGGCAAATGTCAACATGATACAGATGGTATTATAAGCTGCACACACCAACATAAGAGATTTCATTAATTTATATCACTGGAATGGCTGTCATCAGCATCAGTTGTGCACTCATCAATGTCTGCCAAGAATGTAAAAATAACAGACGAAAACATTTTACAGCTACTTTAGTTTTTTGTCTCTCAGTAAAGTTGAAAACAAACTATACTTCCCTACCAACTAGCTAAGTTATTTCATAAATGCAGGCGTGCTGTAGAAAACATACCCATCAATATGCCAGGTGCATCAGGGCGCTGTATTCATTGGGTCCACACAAACCTGTGACTGGCATCATTTACATCAGTATGTAAATTTGGAATTACACCAGTTATCTCACTGAGCGAGTTAATATTTTAGGTTTGTGACCCTAAAATTTAGATTTGTGATCCAAAAGCATTGTAATAGAAATCTGCACAGGCATTCATTCATTGTAACCTCTTGCTTATTCAATATACAACTGAATATTTTAGACCCGTCTGTGTTTCATTGAGCTGGTGTACATGGGACTCACGAAACTTTCATACGGTAACTTCTAAACCGTAATAATAAGAATATTTTTTTCTCTAAAGTGTTTTATATATGTCATCCGTCCATGGTGTGCGAACGCCTCATACCGGACACCCACCAGACACATGTAATCGGAGAATAGAAAATGACAGTGATGAACAGCTCACCGTCTGTTCGCAAGCACCGTCGCATTTATTTGATATTCTTTTATTCTAAAGCAGAAATTTGGAACATCCGCTTTGCCCCGCGTTGACGTGCATATCACTTTTAATGGAATCAATATGCACAATCATCCGAATAACAAATTACAAGCCTTCACACTTTATGTGATATTTGCATGACAGCGTGATGAATACCGTCTTAGAGAGAGGGACAAGTGCTTGAATTTATGAGCAGCTTCCACGACATGTGATGAGACCAAAATCGTCTAAATCATCAAGGATGACCAGTCAGTTCCTTCTGCTAGTGGCTCACAGTTTTCATGTCAAGCAATTAGACACTGCTGCTGTGTTAAATATGCCTTTATATGCTTTAAACCGTGTCAGTGTGTTTTTTGAAAACATGTACTTTTATTCGAAAATGTCCTGAAGTCAACATGTGTCAGAGGCTATTGTAATGCGACTCTTTTATCAAAGTAAGTTTCTCAACTTTGTGAGAGTATAGATGATTACACGTGAATTGGCGATTACAAATGACAAACGCTAGTATAATAGATATGTTTCGAAATGATACACCTTTGATGTATTGAAAACGTGTCTTTTGGCTGTAAAACTTCCTGTAGAGTGTCGCGCTGGCTCAGGATATTCTAATGCGGACATGTTAAAACCACAATGTTAATTATATGTCTCATATCTATATTCAACTATATAATATTTAAGAACACTCCAAACATTGTGTGCAGATGTTGAAGCTACAATATGCCGAGAGCTGATACTCGTGTGACCAATCAATATTTGGCCTAGACCTCTAGTTTCAGAATGATGGGTCTAATACACGGTTATTTTTGTAACAATACAGTGTAAGGTGGAAATACGTTTAGGGGTGAAATGAGAATACATCTTTGCCATGCATATCCATCACCTCATCTAGGTTTCCGAGCCATGCATGTGCACAATATCTCTTAAGCACTCATGGATAAGGTTTGTCGTGTTAACAAATTGTGGGCTACTGATGTCCTCCTACAACTTAATGATGACATCAATATCAACGTCAAGTCAGAAATAACCCCACAATAGCAGTTACGTTAAGCATCTATCCTGTGGTAAAATGAACAGTTCAAAATGATACAGAAGACTATTTTATCAAGATTGTATAAATAATCTAACAGTACGGAATTGAAGGAGGAAAATGCCATAGTATTGAAATAGTGGTTTATTACAGCAAAGTAACATACGCCATAGTCAGGTTATACAGTGAGAATTACAGAGTGAGAAAGTATGCTATAATGAAAGCTGTCTCAGTTCCATAGCTTGATATATATATATTGATAAATGCTGAAAGACGCTTGCATTTGATGCAGAAGCGTATTCAGATTTTGAGTTGTTGGATATTCATATAAAAACTTATGGGATGTACGGATGCAGTGTCTGATATTTATTACAACTACGCCAGAAGTGATATTCAGTTTACAGATATTACATAATCTGTCATTTCTAGTCTCACCAATATACATGCCAGTTTCTGTTCGTAGTTGATGATAACGCGATCTAAACTGAGCTAGAACAAACCTTTATGATATAAGATTCAACGCCGAACATAGATTTAAATAAGGAGTATCCAATTTATTTTGTCTTTTCTTGGTGCAGATTGCTAGTTTTCTTTGGACAAAACTTTGAGACTTCGTAGAAATTCATTTATAAATACCGTTTCCCTTCGAACTATCTGTTCTTGCAAAACAATTTCAAATCTATACAAACCAAAAGAATGTTTTATTTTTGACGCTCAGCTCTTAAACCATTATTTTCCATTTGTATAAGCATATTATAACATTTCTTTATATAATGTAATTTGAATTTTCTAATGTTTCGCACAAATATTACATAGAACATTTTATGGTTTAAATATACAATAAATGTCTTCCTCATTCGCCTCGCACAACATGCGATGAAACAGAGGATTTAATTCCTAGATTCGTCTACAAGCTGCCACATGTGCAAATTCTCTTTCGTTAATGACATTCAGTACCCATATTTTCGCGCCGGATAATAAAATTGGACAAACTTTGGTGTCGAGAATGTTAAAGAACAAGTCAAAAGGTGAAAATGGTTTAAACACTGACAGTAATCTAAAAAGACTCACTGTAACTTGTGTAGCCTGCAGACATATACTTTAATGAACTATTGAATAAAACAGGTAAATATCTGTATGCTATTGTTATAGTATTGTTATCAAACTATGCTGATTCGTGGGCTTTAAAACCTCAGACAAGCGGTATCTTCAGTAACTTTTTAATGTTCATCGAAACCTTTCTTGTTACCTCAATGGCTTTCTAGTAACTTAATATAATTCTTTCGGTGTTTCAAGTATATTTTCAAGCTAGAAAATTCGAAAAAACTATTGAAATTACCAAGAAATAGTATTTTAAGGTTATTAAAATCAACACAAATACTAAAGCAACGATGACAAATAACCTCTTCGATTTTCAGTATAAATTATTTTTAAACCGAAATAATGAGACCAAAATTAAAAGTACAATCTATTACAAGAAAGCATGGACATTATTTTGAACGAAATGACATTGGAACCGGGAAACAATAATCCTAACAATAACTAAAATAAGGAAACATTTCTGTTGAAAAGAAGAAACTCTGGTAAATACTCAGAGACGCATGGACACATATTTGGTTACGATCACGATACTAGCAAATGACATGAATACCTTTTCAGAGGGTAATATGAGGTCAGAAATTTCAGTTATCAATGGTTTACCTGAGCAGAAACACAGGTTCACTATTGTGAAGAAACCCTGTTTTATTATTGAGAAAACCCATCCCCTGTTGTTCACAGACAAATCTGATGACAAGTTTCATCTGATGTTACAAGAAGCAGATTTGGTATGGCCTTCATAAACGATAATTGAATGAGATGCTATGCTATTTAAGCCAGGCTTGCTTGTTCTGTGTCTACCCTTAAAAGATGAAGTCCTCTTTTTTAACGCCTTCATGTTAATATTACCCATACATGTTACCTTCATTGTAACATGACATTGTATGTAAATACAAAGTAAATATTTCATGCAATATACATGCTGCACGTCACCTGTGCTTGTGATAACTACGATTAGACTTCGACATTGCGTACGTGACATACAGCATCTGTTGGTGAAGACACACCTCACGAAATCAAGTGTCAAGTCAAGTAGGCATTGCGGTGCACTTCAAATGATCCATTCCTGAAAGCCTCGGTCCATCGATGCATAATTTACAGCTGCGGAACAAAGATTGCATGCCTTAACTTGATAATACCTTGGGACTATACCTGCAAGTCAAATAGTAATAAAACATGCCAGTCCGACACCTGAAATCTCCCCAAACGCTCCAAACTGCAGCTATCTGTCAAGCGTTGTTACCTGTGAGTTAAAGCCTTACTGTGACAAGAGTTACGTGTACGTGATATCACTATTAAACACCCTAGAAACTGCGCACGAGAAACATCTTTACAAGACCAACAGTTTAATTAAAACATGACGTACGATTTTCATTAAAATGAGTCAGATGATTCTGAAGCAACTAAAATAGCTTGAAATAATGACCTCAAATCGACGCAGTTTACATGGTATTACAACACGTTTTTTTTTCTTTTTCTTTTTTTTTAAACGAGAAGTTTATGTGTACGCCTTTGTCTATTTTCAACAACACTATTATATTTGAGTTTCCTCTTGACCAAACATGTGAGTACTTGCTTTATCCTTATAGTGGTAATTAAGAATGTAAAAAACCCTGTTTTTCACAGGAGACAGAACTTTCAAGGATCACAGTTGTCGAATATATCACACTCACTGTACACAGCGATGATCTGTGGATGGTTTCCAAGAAACATTCAACGTATATTACACCCTTGATCGCACAACGTTTGCAAACAACATCGACCAAGTGCTAGAAATTGCTAGTGATATAGATATCACTATACAAATAGTGCTAGTGATTAGGACCGTATGACCTGTGTGGGTTTGTAGTAATAGTTAAAGTCAAACGACATAGCCGTGCACCAAAGGACAAGTCTGTCCCCTCCTAAAAATTAGAAACCTATCCAATATTAAAGTACATAACACCTTCTGAGTTACAAAAAACATACTGAAACAAATGGAAATTTCAATGTATTACAGACAGTGTTCAAACAAAATACAAGATATTGCCACAAATATATCAGAAGAGAAATTTAGATTATACAGGACTATATTTCACTCAGGAACGTAAAGTCGCAACCAGCTCCTCCCAGTCTAACGCCAACGTATGTAAAAGAAGCCAACAAAATGAGACAAAACAAAACAAAACAACGAATGACAGAATTGAACAAAACTTTGCTGGCTACTTGCACGTATATATTGCTTGGTTAGGTTTTGGCAAATATTTCTGCTAACGCTAGTAAGACAAAGAGAAAAGATGTAATTCACGCTTTTTGCGTCTGAAGCTTTTTGTAACGATGACGTTTCGGAAAGAAACAGTTTATTTGTTTTTTCCCCAAAAACATCAAAAACATCCACGCGCTCTTTTTTTTGAAAAAGTGTGTATGGAAAACAAGTTGTGTATTACATTACCCAGCAATACCATTTTAGACATCTGCGTTCACATATGTTATTACGCTTTACCTCATGTGAGGTCAGTCAAATAATGTCATGGAAACACATCTGAGCCTGGTGGTATGGCCTTGTTTCTAGAACAAACGATAGCATTAGGAAAGTGAGTCAGTGAGTTAATATTTACCGTCACATAGGCAATATTTCAGCCATATCGTGACGAGAACAGTCAACAAAAATGAATGAAAAATACCATATGTACACTATAAAACCCGTCAACGAAGGACAGCAAAACATCTAGACTATAATCACTATTTAGACAATACAAAATAAAACAGGCTATAGATCGCCAACAACAGAGGGAAGATCACCATACTAGGGTCCATGGGGACTTACAGTACCTTTGCTATCTACATGGACCCCAGTTGGATTTACACCATCCCTTCAGCTGCTGGTGATTGTAGGAAAATTAGCCAAAATTAAACCAACTTGAATACTACGTTTGAAAGCCTGGTAAGATCACACAGACTTGAAAGGCTTTGGACTTACGTACCCTCTCAGAAGGACAATAATTTTACAATACGTCAACCGCCTTAGAGGGTACAACCACAAACAATCTAATCTAAACTCTAAACTACCATTAATTAAAATGCATCTATCTACAGAACACAATAATCAAACTTCAGTCACGAAATCAATTTCTTCTAAAAAAACAACAATTAAATGAGAACTAACGTTGGTAAAAAGATCTTTAATTTGGCATTAGGAAAGAGTAACTTTTGGGCACTAATTACATAATGTTATGATACTTTTCACTGTCTCTTACTATCCATACTTTGTACACCATCATGCTGCTGTGTATAGGGACTGATGGTTTTAGATGCAGTAAACTGTCTTGTTTTTGAATAAATATCACATGCTGGAAAATGACTTGGTCATGTTTAGTGATTCGCACCAACAGACAAAAAATGCAGTAAAACATAATTATTGTTATCGAAATTGAAAGTAGATAGCTGTCGAATGAAGACGCACTTAAATAGAATTTTGACCCAATGGAACTATCTAAATTGGTACATACTTCAAATTCTTTATTATAAAACTGTTTTGTATCCCCAATGAAAAATCGGTATAAAAGTGTAAAGAAACAACACAATATTTTCATAATGCTGCTCTCCAACATTCCAACTTTCTGGTCGGTAAGTATTCGAATCTGAACAAGACAATGATCGACAGTATGAGCATGTGTCTACGTATTTAGGGTACGATTACATGTATCAATCAAATCACAGAGCTGTCCCGGTCCAGCATGGGTCGCTTAAGACCAAATCTAACTCGGATCTTCATGGGTCACAAAATAATCAGCTAATCCTTGAACACTACATAAAATTATTTGGTAGTAGGGTAAAATCCAGCTAATAAAAGGCCACAACAGAAGATGACCGAAAGAAGAATGTACTGTAAAATATTTCACATCTTTTGTTTATTCTATTTTTGAAAGGATCCAGTGTGTAAACAATGTGTAAATACAAATGCAGTCAACCGAAAGAATAATAAAACCAAATTACTTACAGTCCTCCTTCAACACAGCCACGTATCCAACAGACATGTACAGACTTGTCTCATTAAATGTTCAATACATGCATGCCTGCTTTCTGTTCAAAGTTCAAACATGTTGTCATAAATCTAAGCATATCCACCGTATCTAAGAACTTCAGGCCCAACCCTTATCCTCACCCTTGTGTTTTGTGTTTGTCTGCGTGTCACAACGATAAATTGCCCCGCACTAACCTGACGTTAGTTTGCACCTTTTACAGCTTGCCCTGAGGAGAACATGTGAACAAGCATGAGGCAATAAATTAGGACGTCGAGTTGAGAATACAGTGTAATTAACACACGGGAAGAAACACCAGGAGACAATGTAACACAATGTGGCAACAGTTTATTGTTGGATTCGTTCCGCTTGAAGCATTGACTCTTTTAAGTGAGGGTGTATGAGACGAGGTGATGGCAATCCTGGCGGCATTTAAACTGAAAATTGAAGTGGAATTATATGATCACAGAGTGACACTTTGAAAGCTGAGTAACCAAACCACTTTTTACGTAACAGTGTCCTGACACTCATCTCAGTGCATTAAGTAAATATTTTAAATTGATACTTATTCTGATCTTGATTATGTGAGTATTGGTTTAGCGTTCATATGGGATAACTGAACCTCTGACAGAGTTATTTCGTTTTATCATTTCGATGACTGATTTTCTGATCATAACAAGGCACATGGTTTCATGAACAATTTGCTCCATACAATTTGTCCTATTTGAACAATTTGCTCACTAATAACCTTATGAAAATATACGTTACATATAACTGTAAAAACTTACACACTTTTTATGGGGGTTCAATACAGGATCGACCGTCGTCACTGATTTGTCTGTTTGATTTGTCTGTCTGTATATGCACCAAGACAGTAGCAAGAGAGCATCCATTCATTCCAGCCTTCGCCATGCTTATCCAACAAAGACAGTATACGACGGATATGACGTTGTTGTTGTTGTTTCGATAGGCCTGTGACCCCAGTAAGCTATGGAGACCCCTTCAAATGGCCATGATGACAACATGCTTATTTGATTTTGTGCTTTCCTGTCAGTAGGAAATGAACTACCGAGGTGGATTCGGTTTCACTGTTAGTACATACTGTTTACATTCTTTGCACACATTTACACTCTCATGGAACAAACCATGGAATATTATTTATTTCTTTAATTTCGAGGCTTGATTTTCTTATCATAACAGAAAACAGGATTTAATGAACGCTTTGCTTACAGATAACCCTTTGATAATCAGATAACTGAACAGCTTGTTTAACAATATATCAATATGTCAGAAGTGAAGTCTACAACTGAAGCGTCTCTCGTTCCCCTTTGAAAATGGTGTGGCTCAGACGACAAACGCGTCGAGTGATCGTGTGAATGTGGCTCTTCCGTCAATGCTCTACTAACTCATCCATGTTACCGTAAATAAAGTGAAATTTTCGCCCTGAAAAAGTCTAGAAATGAAGTTAAATTGTTCATGGAGGAAAGTCAAGACCGCACAAAGTAGCTGCCTCAAGCATGTACACAAACACCTTTTACGAATTATTTATTATAATATAACCGATCATGTTTTGAGCATTATAACATATGTTTTATCCTTTTCTGATACTTGTTTGAGATGAGAACTATTGTTGTCTCAGTTTCCATTCATGGTAAACACTCAACAACACCAAACATTACAAGATGACCCTGTTTCGATCCATTCATATCCACCCTCGCCGTGCTTCACCAACAAAAACGGCATGCCACAGATATAGAGGGGTGTTGCTCGGGTGATGATTCCAGTAATCTATGGAGACTCCTGTGAATAGGTTACGTTACGTTCTTGTCACTTTTGAAAATATGTATTATGGTGATCATGATGGTCTCGGTTTCGCTGTGCATATTGTTGTGAGTGAGTGAGTGAGTATAGTTTTACGCTGCACTGAGCAATATTTATAGCTATATGGCGGCGACATATTGTTATGAGTAGAGTGTGTCTAATGGACTATTTATCATGTTTCTTTGTAGTTATGGGTATTCGTTAAATGATGATTATGTTATCATTTGGTCACTCATCAGCAACGATAAATATACCAAAATGTCAATTCTCACAGTTGAGTTGCCATGTGTATTACATTATTGTAAACCAATGATGTGATTAGATGTTTTATCAGCATATTCACTTCCCCGAGTGTGAAATAACGTGAAAGGTGTTCTGAGTAAAATGTAATACTCTGATATTCATTCTCTACCCTTTTGAGTATGTAGTGCTCTTAGTACATTGAATGATGTATGTTATCATTCTGAATTTGTAATACTGGTTGTACACTGAATGATAAGTGTATCAAATGTTACTTGGATAACTTTATGGTGCCCGGGACCTGCGTGAATGGATTTTAAAAAGGGCAGTATCTGTGTGGTAACCTCGCTGTGTGTGTAAGGCAGTATCTGTGTGGTGACCTCGCCGGGTTTTGTAAAATGCAGAATCTGTGTGGTGACCTCGCTCTGTGTGTAAGAGGCCGCATCGGATGATGACCTCGACCTGTGCGAGGTGGCGTCTGTGTTGCCTCCTCGTTTGACTGACCAGTGAATACATTTTCATGATGGCTGACCGTGACAGACACTGAGGTCATCGTGACCTTATGTTCTGTAAAACCGAACTACAGCTATAACTGAACTGTCATCGGTGAACATTCACGTCTATTCTGTGTTTAATGCACGTGCTGTACGCCCTGTATTTGATCATGTAAAACATTTATTTGACATATATATTGTTATACTGAGTATTTTGTGTGTGTGGAATGATATATATATAATCTGTCTTTGCCTTATTCATCTCATAGTGTGACAATGCTTAACCAATTAAGCATGATTATGGAATCTCTAATAAATACGATGTTAATCTTCTGAGAAAGATGTCGATGTTATAAATTTTAAAGAAGCGACAACGGTTTCATACACGTGCATCATGTAATTCGTGTTGTATATTATTGAAACGTGAGAGCTGATGATATGAGTTACACTTCTTTTTGTTGCCAAGATTCATCACACTCATGCCTACATATTGGCCATTATATGGGCACAGCTGACTTCTGTATTGGGAAATGGTGCCCTAATGATAAGCCTATGGATAAGTGACGAGGAAAGCCACAGGCATCCCATTGGGATCCAACTGCACACACCTTCTCGATGGTAATATGATATATGATCTGAAAGTCCTGAGAAATGAAGCTCACAAAACGTGTATCCACTCAGACAAATCCGTTTGCCGACTGACTCGTAGCGACTAACGCGTTAGCACGTCACGCTGAAGATCCATGGGTACATGATATTGCTGTGATTCCGGCCATGATATTGCTGGAATATTGCTAAAAGCGCCGTTAAACCACAGTCATTCACTCGCTTCAAGGAGTTCTCCCTTCCTCATCATCTCTCACCACAGCGCACTATGATCAAAGTTCTTGTTTGAGGTATATTTCGTAATTTGGCTGCATACGAGTATTCCTTTTTCCTCGACTGACTTGGCTGTGGCGTAATCATTTACAGGCTATTGTGGGAATATTGCAGCCTGTTGAACAACAATATGATATTTTGCCATAATTTGCAAAAGCCATTGCCAAAGTATGTGCTATTTATTGGAAGATGTTAAGTGAAAAAAACAAAACCAAAAAAAAACAACAGGTTTTAGCGTTGCATACAAGATCAGTTATGTATAAAGCGATATGTATCGATGTAAGCAAATCTGGGGATTTTGAGTTTGTTATGGTGATCTGCCTTCAGTTGTTGGCGATCAATGGACCTTTTTCATACTGCATGGTCCAAAGTTGTTTCCTACTTTTTTAAAGATGTATGTTCGCTATGTGATTGTGATGAATGTTGTATCGCTTTCGTTTGGTATGTATGGTTATTCTACGAGCGCTTCATGTGATCAGTCACAAGAGACATAAGAGAGATATAGAAAACTAAATCGAAATAAATGAAAGGATGACATGGAGTATAATTTACTTGTCTGCTTGCAATATGTAACATCATGATATTCCAATGGAACAGGTCGATGCTCATGATGTTAAATATTGGTTTAAACCCATGCATTGAATAACCGCCATAATTTGAATACAATATTCATGAGACTGGTATGATTAATAAACAATGCAGAGACTGCAGCTTGTAATATGCTTGACGTCAAGGAAATGTAAACAGCATTTATATAAGTGTACAGGGTATACAAAACATGTTAAGTATAAAAGACGCGGTAATATAAATACGGCTCTGTTATTTATATTGGTTCACGGAAACTGGGCCGAGTGGCCGATTACTACTTATTACTAAATATTAAACATACGGACGAGGATATTGAATTATCAAAACGACCAGGGTGCCGTTGTACAAAACAATCATAGCACTAAGACAACCTTAAGTCTATGTTGTGGTATGGGAGTTACGGTCACCTTAAGAGCGCTTTGTATCACAGCACCCTTGATCAAAACCATCTCCTATCTGGACTATTTAGGGTCCTTTAATGAATGACACACAAAGGGCTGCAGCACTCATTTGTCTCCAGGTACCTATGACCAGAAATTCATGTTTTATTGCTCTAGATATTCGTCATTAAAATAACATTTCAGACACATGAGTAAACGGGTAAGATGTACGTACTCAAGTTTCCACAAAACAATTTAGCTGAAGGTACAATAGGTAATGTTCCATGACAAAGGGGTGCAAAGACACACCATCAACCCAATTAATCCCGCTCCTTATACCACCAGAAACTATGGAAACCCGATTCCAACCATTCTCTTCCCACAGAGGTTACTTGTCATATCTTCCTACGAACCTCTGTTCTAATACGGCCATATTTCGCGGTTCTCACAAAATCTCCTAGCGGCAAAAAATGGCAGCAGATTTATCTCCCTTTTTGTCTGTCCACTCAGACCACGTGTTACATCGACTTAGATTCAACTTGACAAATGCAAGCAATGTGGAGAAACAAAAATGACATGACTGAGTTCTGTCTAGAAGAAACATTTGAGTATCGCGGTCGGGAAGAGGTTCTAGTTTTCACGATGCATCCGGAAAGTACCGAGATCTTTCGAACTATCACTTTTGAAACAAGGTCGCTGATTGCACTACTAAATCTGATTGCCTCCAATCACGAGTCTTGAATACTCGCACCATGAAAGGGTCGTATTAGAACAGAGGTTACGTAGGAAGATGTGACAAGTAACCACTGTGGGAAGAGAATGGATTCCAACCTGGAGGTTATAAATTGGGCATGTACGGCATGCTCGGTTGCTTGTGATCTATAGCCTGTTTTTATGTTGTAGTGTTCTGTTTTGTAGTTAATGTTTTAATGCTTACATGCTTGTTTTAGCTTTCTCCTACTTATTATATTGTCCGTTGTTGACTGGTTGTATGAAATACCGTTATTCCTGATACACGTATAGAGTGTTTCCGTCACGATGTGGCGGAAACACTGCCGATGTGACTCACTGACTGACTGACTGACTGACTCACTCACTCACTGACTCCAGTTACAAGCAAACGAAACGTCAAACTTTCAAAACCCCAAACATATCTGCACACAGTTTCTTAACCTGTAAGGAAGGTGTCACATACTTCGACAGTTAAAAGCATTGAGTGAACGATAGATATTGCACATCCCATGTATATCTATTATTTAAATCCAAAGAACATCCAAAGATAAATGTAAGATTTGTCTACGACGTGCAAGCGTCTTTTGACGTGATACGTATGAATACATGGGATGTCTTGGGACTGCTTTAAGCGTCCTAAACTTATGAGGTTTATACCAAATCTGCGAAAAACCTTAAAAAGGACGAAACAGTTAATTGATCATATTCTAGGTATATGCACACGCATATATATTTTAAACAAAAGATAACAAAGAACGTTGGGGCTAAAAAAATTATATGCCATCGGAACTGAAGTGTCAGTAAAAGAACTGTTGACCGCAACTGTGCCCTCTGAGAATGGTGGACAAGAATGTTTCACACATTTGTGAGGTGTATCACCAGCTGTCAGTTTAATGTGTGATGATAGCCGGATGTTCGAGTTGACCTGTGATTGACGTATAGTGAGATGAACGAAACATACACTCACGTCCAAAAGAAACTTGACCCCTAATATTGTTGATTAAAACTAAAAGTTTAATTTTGAATAAAGCAAAATACGGCGTTATAATATTTCCTTTCTTCACAGACACTGAAAACGTAGTGCAGAAACGCAACATTTTAAAATCATTTTTTACAAGCGAAGTTTTCCAAAAGTTGGTTTTCTTGCTTGTGCACGAGACCCACGTGCAATTTTGAGTTTAAAGAGAGAGCACGAGACCTTTCGGCGAAGGAAGTGTTATGATCTGGGGGAACATAATGGGAGATCAGACCACTAGACTCGTTGTCTTTGAACAGAACCTGACTGGACAACGCTACACGGACCAGGTTTTGAGGCTAGTAGTTCTTCTTTTCCTCCTTCAACAGCAGCGAGGCACTCTACTTCAACATGACAATGCCAGGCCCCATTTTGCTCGAGTTGTTCAGGACTTCCTAAATCGCAATGACGTCAACGTTCTGACTTGGCCTCCTCCTGGATCGTCGTATCAGACAGCGTCAAGCACCTCCACAAACCCGTCAACAGCTGATTCAAGCGCTCAGAGAGGAGTGGCAGAGAATCCCTAACAACATCATCAATGCGCAGGCGTGTGTTTGCATGCATTCAGGCACAGGGAGGACACACCCGTAACTGACATTCACTTCTGAGAGCTTTTGTGTGATTGAAGTCTGTGTCCATTTTACCATATAAATTTCGAGTTTCACCCTCTCTTTATAGATTACGTCACATCATCATTAAATTTCGTTGCCACGCCATAAGAGTTTGTAATGTTTTGTTCAATAGATGTCGGTTCATGATGCATAAGGTTTCAGTGGCATTGTGCCAATAGTGCGCACACGATCAATATTTTAGCTGGTATGAAGTTGTTTTGAGACGTGGGTATATTTAGAAATACCCATTAGCATACCGATACTGTCGGTTTGTAACTGCCCCACAATGGCATTATGGTGAAAATGTTTTTATGGGACGAATTTAAAACCCGTGAACACCCGGGTTAGACTTTGTCTACATTAATTCATGCTTATCGTAAGAGACGATAAATGGGACTGGGTGCTCAGGCTCTTTGACTTAAGAAAATAAATGCAATAAATAAGTAGAAAAATAAAAACAAAAAACAAAGATAAAATTAAAAATTGAAAAATTAGATGACAAATCCAAAAGGAAATGAAATGTATCAGTCACATATATTCAATGGGAATAGATATACTGTAACTGCCCCACAAGTGGCGTTATAGTGAAAATGTTTTTATGTGAAGACCAGGTCCTGGGTTTAGACTTCGTCTACATTAATTCATGTAAGAGAAAGAGACAAACGGAACTGGATGTTCAGGCTCTGTTAAGAAAATAAATACAATAAATAAGTACATAAACAAATAATAAACTAAAATATAATATAAAATTAAAAAGATAAAATGAAGACGCCAAAACAACGAAATATTCAATGGAAACAGACATGTTGTTGTGTAAACATGAGGCAAATGCAACGCTTCTCACCCAGTCTAATATCTAAGGATAACTAATTTGTATGAAGGAGTGTAATCATCTGTATAAGCATGCATGGCTTTACCAAGGCTTTAATGGCAGTGCATATCATTTTGTACATGTTTTGTTGTACTTTTTCGCCCCCTTTGGGATTTGGGCCTGGTCCCAAGGACCTGTAAACGTATGCCAAACGTCGCGAGATTTGGTGTCTTCAAATCATGTTATTGTATCCTGTCGACGTGACACGATGTTCATAAAAGCATTCCCTTGTCTCTTATGCATTATGTGTCGTCGTCATTCTTCTTGAAATTTCTGACAGTTGCGTTGATGTTGATTAATTTCTCACAGCTGAATACGCTACATGTAGTCCTCATTAACTACCAATAAGCAACTTTAAAAATGTCATTAAATAAACTCAAAGACAGTCAAAGCATAGTAGGTGATGTTTATTCGATTCAATACAGATTTACAAGACTAGAAGCCTCAGACATAGTATACCATCATTTATCTTCAGCTGAATTGTTTGTCACTGTAAGTAGAAAGTAGATGACATTTTTCCTGTGTCAGTGACAAGAAAACTGGAGGCGAACGCGTCATAGGATCACGAAGAAGGTGGAAACAGTCAAATTCATAAGGTATGCGGAAATCGTCACCGTTCGTCCACCTGTAAGGGAGATTGTTTCTCTACAAATGCTAAAATGCCAACGTGTAGAGGCGACAAGTCTTTTCTCACATTCATACGAAGTATGTGGTTACAGCATTTTCTGTTATACAACTCCGACTGTATAATGAACAGGAATCACCTCAAACAGTGACAATGCCAGATGTTCCAAACAGTTTAACACCCGTCACAAAGACAAGACAAACGTTGCAAATGTCTACATGATAAAGATTGTATCATAAGCTGTACACGTCAACGTAAGAATTTCAGTCATTTATTTCACTTAAGACTGAAAACATGATAAGCATTTTACAGCTATTTGAGGTTTCTGTTTATCAGTAAAGAAATTATGCTTTCCTACCAACTAGTTGAGTTATTTCACAAATGCAGACGCGCTGTAAAAACAGCGGCCATCAGTATGTCAGGTGCATCAGGGTACTGTATTAATTGGGACCAGAAAAACTTGTGACTGGCATCCTTTACATCAGCTGTAGTGTGTAAATTTGGAATTGCATTTATGTAGACTAGTTGTCTCACTGAGCGAGTTAATATGTTAGGTTTGTGACCCTAAAATTTAGATTTGTGATCCAATAGCACTGTAATAGAAATCTGTACAGTCATTTCCTGTATCCCTTGCTTATTCAATATACAACTGAATAGTACAGATTTGTCCGTGTTTCATTTTGCTGGTATAAAGGTGACTCACAAACTTTTCTTCATGGCAACTGTAAGAATATAGATGACTTTTTTCTGTAGAGTGTTTTATATCTCATCATGCACGTGGTGTGCCAACGTTTCATACAGGACACTCACCAGACACATGTAATCGAACAATAGAAAAAGAAAGTGATGAACGTCTCCCCGTCCGTTCGTATGCACCATCTCATTTATTGGATATTCTTTTATTCTCAAGCAGAAACCTAGAACATTGGTTTTGTCCCGCGTTGACGCGCATATCACTTTGAATGGAATCGATATGTACCATTATCCGAATAACAAATTACAAGCCTTCACACTTTATGTGCTTTTTGTGAAATAGAGCGATGAATACCGTCTTGGATAGAGGGACAAGGGTATGAAATTGTTAGCAGTTTCTAATGCATATGAAAAGATCAAAAGCTTCTAAATCATCAAGGATGACCAGTCAATTCCTTCTGCAATTGCTCAAGCTGTCAGACATTGCTGCTGTGTTAAATATGCTTATATATGCTTTAAGCCGTGTCCCTGTGTGTCCGTGTCCTGAAGTGCGTCTGTGTGCCTGAGACAACTCTAGTGCGACACTTTTATCAGTCAGTTTCTCCACTTTGTGAAATTACTCATCAAGTACAGACGAATACACGTGAATTGGCATGCTTGTTTTATTGTACATATTTTCCAAAGTTCAGTACAAAAATTCATTTTGTCGGATATGATAAACGCTGACATCGTAAATGTTTAGAAATGCTTTTGATATACCCTTGATCTGATTTTTTCACACTTTTTGGAATTATGAATCAAACAAACAAGTTGACAGATGCATTTGACAGCATATGTTTATTATAATGGTTTCTACATTATACATTTTTTATAGAACATAATCATTAAGACACATTTGGTTGGAAGGTGTCACTGACTGTCACTGTAGATAAAAAGTAGGTGACATTTACTCTGTGTCAGTGGTCAGTGGGGACAGGTCCACGTCATCAGTAACATGTCATCAATGGCCTAAAGGTAACCAGGGGAGAATTTTGTCTTCTTGTCTGTAGTGAGGAAATTACATTGGACTGAAGAAGAGGCGATCCCTTTTAAAAAGTCACTGGATTGCATTTTCCAAATGGGTCACATCCTGAACACATCGTTTTTTCATATTCATCTATTGATACTTTCGAGTTTTTGACCAGTGTAAAACCTTTCATAAGAGTCCTCAGAATCTTCCTACATTCATAGAGAATGCTCAATCCTTCAATTTCTTTTTATCATGTTTCACAGATTAAAGTACCATTCAAATTACAACATATAGTTTCCATGAGGTTTTGTAAGGAGCTCACAGTAACTTAACAAATAACATGGTCCTGCTCCGGTCCTGCTGTATTCAGTTGAGGCTCAGCTCTGTGAGGACAGCTACAACAATGAGCAGCAAGAGATTCCCCGACTTCCTAGCAGCACCAGACGCTGAAATATAGTGCATACATGTCAGTCTAATATTTGTTGTTTCTTTTCCATGAACTGCCAGTGATACAGAGTAACAATATTTATTTAGAATGGTAAGCAATAAAAATAAGCGTAACTGGAGTATATGTTATTATGAAAACTAGGTAATTGTTACAGTAACTTGTCTTAAGACACTGAATTGGTGAAAACACTATCAACATTGACAAAATGCAAATTCACATTTTTTTCAGTCAATTTGCACACCATAAAGGCAAATGAGACAGAAGATCAAGACAAGATCACGCCCATCAGCATTAATGTCAGAATGTAGCAAGGATTTTTGAAAGAACACAACATGACCAGAATCTGTTTGTCCACGTACATGCGCCTCGTAATGCAGACCCCTTAGATCAGGGTTAAACGCATACTTGTGTTTAATCATAGCTTCAAAGTTGTCTGATTCGTGGTCTTTTCATGATGCAATAGCACCTGAAGTAAACCTGAGCAATATTGCTTAATGTTATAAGTATTTTGTTCGTTTAATAATGTGAATATATCTACATGCTTGCTGACATCAGGCACTGTGAAGGTATGTCTTATATGTATTCCTAATCATTTTATTAGATGTGTATTCCAGTACATTTCCAGATTAAAAAAGGCAGAATGGTTTCGCATTCGGTGAAATCAGATGAATTCGACACATACTACTGATACTTCAGCCATCGAAAATTCGACATAATCTATCGTCACTGCTATTTTGTGATAAACGTATTTGAAAGAAGTTGTTACGGTCGCATGTCATTCCGTCTCCAACATAGCCACTCTTGCATGTGCAGGTGAAGGAGCCGTCTGTGTTTGTGCAGTCAGCGTCGTCATTGCAGTTATCTGTACCGTCAGTGCATTCATCAACATCTGTGAAAAAAATATTATTAGATTAGATCTTTGAATACGAAATAATGTAAAATATATGCCCGCTTCCAAAAAGCTTAACTGGTACAGAATGCTATTGGAACGTATGGTGGTTAACGACCATAATAATTACATCAGTTGTGATTTAATTTCCAAACTAAGCAATTGTAAATGACAAAAGTACTTTTCTGTTCACTTATAAGTGTCAACTGTCTTGGCCTTTTGCTTTCTGTGGAAATATGTGTTAATGTTTTTAAATGTAATTGCCACAATAAGTTAAGTAGTAAGCACATGAAAATAAGAACATAGATTTCTGACTTCCTCTATACAGTTTTAATTTGGGTCATATGTAGCGAACAAACAAACATAAACGTCGCTGTGGAGGTGAAATGTTCCTGTCTGAAATGATTTGAACATTAAAACCGAAAAAGACAACAAAATCAGAACAATTTGAGGAATGGGAACGCATCAAGTATACCTACTCAATAACTATACTGGAACTCATTCACGCAGATATTCGATCACATGGCCTTTTGGATAAAATTGACAAATAATGACACACGGAAATAGACTCACCATTCTCACAAATACGACCACTGTATCCGTCTTTACACAAGCATGTACCAGCCGTTTCACCAGACGGAATGTCACAAGTACCATCATGTAAGCATTCGTTGCCAGCTGATGTACAATCAGTACCTATAACAACATAAAAAGAAGACACAATGTTATACATCTGGTACTTTACTTTTCGTCCAACTGATGTAAAGTAAAACATGATTATTGGTTTGTTAGTGACGCAATGCTGGGTAATTTAGATATTTACGTTTATCGGGACTATATCGTCACCTGTGTTTTCTGCTCGAACTTAATATGATAACTTGATAAATATGTAATGTCAATTAAATGACTGTATACTCAATTTAATAATATTTTGCCTTGCATCGTTGGTCACAACTTAGAAAAAATACCACTTGCATGTCACTCCGTCTCCAGCATGGCCAGTCTTGCATGTACAGGTGAAGGAACCGTCACTGTTTGCGCAGTCAGCGTTAGGGTGACAGTTATGTGTTCCATCAGTGCATTCATTGATATCTGTGAGAAATGAAATATGTGAAATCATGGGGATACTGTTGCCTCGGTAAATGCTGCGACAAGAAATGCAGTCATGATATCATCACTTGGCACTGTCGAATTCGCAATATGTAGAATACTTATGCCCATTATCCCCAAATGTTATGCAACATACATGAAAACTGACAATAATTCAATGATGCACCAACAGAACGACTAAATCCGTGCTCAGTGAGACGGAACACACGAACAAGCGCCAAGAGTAATGAAAGCAGTTTACTGAACATTAACTGTCGTAAACATAATTATAACACAGTCCATAACGTGCTGAGGAATTTTGACATGGAACCTAGTTTCAGTTAGAAAAGAAATGTGGATCGTTGTGTGATGCCTGACTAAGACCTTGTCTCTGAATATATCTAAAAATCTTTGATAGTAACAAACAAATACATTTTAAATGAAAAGGAGCCCCAGGGAGATGGAGGATGCTGAACCGTGGAAATCTAGGCTTGCTTCATTTAAGGCTGTAGCACTGCAGAGAAGACTTGGCAGTAGGCAAAATAATGTGGTACAGGAACTGTGAGACAGACTATGTGATACCATATTCAGCCTTTATTTTGAAAGTGTCGTCCAAACCAAATAGGTTAGTTATGAAATAGGTTATTATCTTAATGTTGTATCAGCAATGAATACGACTGAAAGCGATCATTGTAGAAATGCATATTTCTTAATCTGAGATCTTTTCAATACTAAGTGACATGTAGCAAGTGGTAACATAACACGCATGCTATGTTTACGATTGCACATTATCTTTACAATAGGAAACCATCAACGTTTGGATCCATTGTGTCTGAGGGGGTTAGATCGCTGACAAAATGACTATTTGGTGCCTGACTATGGCCCCGATACCCGAATGGGACACAAGCCCAAGGAGGTACCAGAATCACTACTTTACAGAGAAAGTGCAATCCCAAACATAACATAGTGACATGCTTTAACTCTACTTTTCCTTCTGAAATCATCACAGAGAAATATATATACCGAGCAAAAATGGTTTAGATTGAACACATTTTGTGCCATTATTACACAGGCTTTTTGAAGACCATTACAATAAACGAATGTGTCGGTGCACACTACGTTGCCATGGCAGTTATCTGTAGCATCGATGTATTCATCAATATATTTGAATTTGAAATGCAATATATGTTATGAAATATATACCCGATTCCACGGAGATTAGATGGTAACATTTGCAGAGGCAATGTATTGTCGTTAAGTAACTTAACTAAAACATATGTTGATTGGCTTTCCGAAATATTCCTTGAAATTGAAAAATACTTTGTTTTCTTTGCATATAAGCTTCTACCTTGGAGGCCTTTTGATTTCTAAGGAAAGCACTGACTTGAGTCAATGGTTTTCACTGTTGCTCCAACGTCATTTCATTGGCACCTTTTGCAGTAAGCAAGTAAAATTGAACATAAGATTCTGACATCACGCATCAATTTGTAAAGAGGATGTTAAGTATCAAAGAATAAACCTCGCAGTTGAGATGGAATATTCTTTTCTGTAAAAGGTTTCAACATTGCGCTGAAAGAATAAAAAGTTCTCAGGACAATATATCAGCGCAAAGTATGTATTATTCCTACTCCATAACTGTATAGAAACCAATCGCGCAGACATTCAGTTTTTGATCACAAGACCTTTTAAGTAAGATTGATACATAATGACAGAAAGAAAAGACTCACCATTCTCACAAATACGACCACTGTATCCGTCTTTACACGAACATGTACCAGCCGTTTCACCAGACGGAATGTCACAAGTACCATCATGTAAGCATTCGTTGCCAGCTGATGTACAATCAGTACCTATAACAACATAAAAGGAAGATGATATAGTGCTACATATTTTGTGCTTTATTTTTCGTCTAGACTTTATGTGAAGTAAACACGATTATCAGACTGTTACTGACTCAAACATGAGCAATTACATATATCCGTTGTATGATTGCAATTATATCATCACCATGTATTGTCTGCTTTTATAACTTTATTATCATTGTTTATTAGAAAATCCTGGAGAAATATGTGGATGCAAGTAAAGGTGTGTTGTTTTGGAGAACGGTATACGCTGCATTGACCAAATCGTTGGTCACAACTTAGAAAAAATACCACTTGCATGTCACTCCGTCTCCAACATGGCCAGTCTTGCATGTACAGGTGAAGGAACCGTCACTGTTTGCACAGTCAGCGTTAGGGTGACAGTTATGTGTTCCATCAGTGCATTCATTGATATCTGTGAGAAATGAAATCTTGAAACATGTGAAATCATGGGGATACTTTTGCCTCGGTAAATGCTACGACAAAAAGGCAATCATGCCACCATCACTTGACACTCTTCACAATATGTAATCTGAACTATTTTCACCAGTGCACATCATACCGCCTAAGTTGACACACACACAACCAGCGAAGATATTATACACTGCGAAATGTATTAAAGATTAAAACATATGACGTAGGACTTATGCACAGAGGTATGTCTTCAAAAACAATTAGTTTTATACGTTGATCAAATAAAACGTTATATTTGAGACTATACCATCTACCAGACTATATCTTGCTACACATTACCGGGGCTTTCCGAAAGCAAGCCCTCTCATCCAAAGTGTGTCAATTCAGAGTAGCCTCCCCTTTTCACAATACAAAATGTTCATGTTGTTTCTTCAAATAGTTGACATGACGAACATAGTTGTTTATGCTGTTTAGCCACGATCCTTGGTGCGATGGATTGGCTCGATTATATAGAACTAGCCTATCTAAATTTCAAGAGTTATATTGGAGTTAGTATGCGTTCCGTTTCGTTGCATAGTCATTACCATATTCGTGAAAGTAATATTAAAAAGATTTCCTTAAATTATTGCCTTGTGATTTCTTATGATTGTCACTTTCCGAATAAAAGCCCGCGTTTCTGAATATATGCCAGGGCTTCTCTCTGGTGTCGAAGGTCAAAAACCCTATTTTCGTATAGAAACCCTGGGCCTACTTTACGAAAGCCCCGGTAGGAAAATATGCAACTGAACCATACAGCCCAAGTACGTATAACACTAAACATCACATGTTAAAATCAATACAACCTTAAGGCGCTCAATTCCGACTCATTTTCTTCGATTGTAAATGTCATTGGACATTTGAACTCTCACTCGTTAGATGCCGTTAACTTCCACCGATTTTACGTATAACAACCTCTTTGTTTTCGCATATTATATGCACATTATCTAATCCCAAAGCCTCCAAATACATTTCTCACTGAAAGTAATAGATTACCTTAACTATATATGAGGATATGTCCGAATATCACTCTTGTAACATCTTTCCTCTGATGTACCAGTTTCAGGCCTAAAACGGCTCATCGATTGATTCTCTGGTGCATTAGCCTTTCGTTTCTCAACAAAAATGCTGATAGAATTGAGATTTATTTTATGAGTTCCTTGTTTACGATTTAAATGGATATACTGCAGGAAAAAGTACCCAGCAAAAATAATTTATCTCACATGACACTTTGATGTCTGACATGTGTCATCTTAAATTGTTTGTTATATGACCCAATCGAAACAGGACTGACACAGGTTGTCAAATGTTTTAACCAAAGTAGCAATCTATTGCCTTTAACATTTGTCAGAGAGGTAGCACTAAAACATTTCTTCGCCGATAAATACTATGTTCTAATGTTCACTAATATAACATACAGAAATATTCTGAACACGTCACAATCAAGTATATTTCTGAAGTGGGGAGACCTTATCATTGTTGCATACATAGGAGACATTATCATTTCATACACTTAGGATATTTCGTCTGACAAGCATTGCTTTGTATACATAAATAGGTAAGTTGGTCAGAATAGTTCCATCATTTTTGGACATCAATATTGCAGCTTCGTGATGATGAGGATGTGCAAAGTATTTTCAAGTATAAATTTGGTTCTAAGTTCTTAATTCATTACAAATGCATATGAAATGACAAGTCAAAGATCCCTTAATTACAGTCTACCTTGCAACACAAATGGCAAGTGTACAACAAACCCAGTCATCCCTAATAGCTAGGACTTTGACCATCGCATTTTACAATGACTACTACTACTCAGTTTACAAAGACATCGGCCGTTGGCGCCTTTTTCAACATTCACTGCATTCAGCCCATACGATTTTCTTCCATATTCTATTGGTTATACACCTGACAGTCTCTTGTAAAGTTAACACAGTAGTACATGTGCCTGAATCACAGACATGTAATATTATGGAACTAACTCTTTTGTAAATGTGATTGGTAACAAAAGTACCAAGAAAACTTGAGTTTCCCTTTATCTTTGTAGCAATCTTTTTTTCTGTTCCAAACGTTCTCTTTTGATCAATTCAATATGCATTCCCGTCGTGCAGTCCAAAAGGTGGAGTTACCTAGTTTCGTCTCACAGAAGATAATCTATACCTTATAAGCAAAACGTAACAATGTAACAATAACAGTAATTTATAAAATTGCGTATCCATTTACCTGTGCACGTCTTTCCATTCCCATTGAAGCCAGGCTTGCACGTGCAGGTGAAGGACCCGTCAGTGTTTGTGCATTCGGCGTTTGTGTCACAGTCATGAGCACTTGTCGTGCATTCATCAATGTCTACGAAGAATGAAGACGAAAATGAAAATATTTTACTTTTGCTAATGAAATTTATGTGGTTTTAATGTGAAACAAATCAGTTCTCTGTTGCCCAGTAAAGAAATTCTCTGCGAAATATTTGAGATATTTAAAAATGCAGATGCGCTCTATCCTAACATTGCAGCCATCAATATGCCAGGTGCATCATGGAGCTGTATAAATCGGGATCAGTCAAACCTACGACTGGCAAAATGTACATCAGTACATGAGCTTCGAATACAGTTATACATGCCAGTTTTCTTACTGAGCATGGCCCATCCATTGGCCTCTTGCACGGTCTGCTGAAGATCAAATCTTACCCGGAGAATCGCTTGCTATAAATTGCTTTTCTATGATTAAATGAGTGGAGATTTCTAACATAAACTAGCAAAATGTTTCTGTTGACTTACCAGTGTGGCACGTTTCGCCACTATTTCCAGTCCCAGTACAGTTACATTCTACAATGACTACAATCACCTTTAAAAGACAATGACTACAACCACCCTTAAAACCATAACACCAGCTGCTTGACCTATGACGCAGTTTCCACTTTTTCTGAGAGCAACATTTATTCATACAGTTAGTGTACTCGTTTCCATAAAATGTGCTTTCAGGTCCATCAGGTGTATACGAACCAATCTCGTATAATGTTAATAGTAATGTTCTATGAGTGAACTACTGGTATGTGATATTAAGCTTCTACATCTTTTGCACAAATTGTGCTTGGACCCAAATGTACAAAGCAAAAACTTGAGTTTCTAGTACTTTTGCGACATTACAATTCCCAAGGACGAGATTATTTTATGGAAGTCAGCTTCTTTATAACGAGGAACACAACGTTTCGCAGTATAGCCTTACGTCTTCATTGGAATGAATGGTATGAGTCAGAGAGCATACATTTCAAACACTTGATTCTTGATCTGATCTAAATGTTCTCTTTTAATGTATGGAGTTGCCTGGTTTCATGTCAAAGAACATAAAATTTAAGCAAAACCTAAGATGTAACATTAACAACAATTTGTAACGGTGTATACACTTTACCTATGCAGGTCTTTCCATTCCCAGCATAGCCATCCTTGCACGTACATGTGAAGGACCCTTCAGTGTTTGTGCAGTCGGCGTTTGCATGACAATCATCAGTAAGTTTTGCACATTCATCAATATCTACCAAGAATGAGGACGAAAATAGAAACATTTTACATCATCTACAATTTTGTGCAAGTATAGGCCGCAGATGATCAAATCGTACCCAGAGAGTCGCCTGGTATACTGTTGTGACGGTATCATATGATCGTTATTCGAACATAGTAAACTTGTATCGCTTAGTAGTATAGTGGACCCCTACTTCGCTTACGTATTTCTTTAATCAAATGAGTGGTTATTTTTAACATACACTAACACATGTTTCTTTTGACTTACCAGTTTGGCACGTTTCACCCTCATACCCAGTGTCGGTACAGTCACAGGAGGTAGCGGTTGAGTCGCATTTTCCACCATTAAGACACTGCTTGTCATCCGTACACGATCCATAGACGCTATCGAGAACTGCCCAGCATGACAAAACTGAGAAAGCAGAAACGGACATAACATATATAAATATCATTGTTTGTGATTGCATGTTATAGGAAATGTTAATTTGTTATCTGCGAAAAGAAAGGACATTTACCATTTCTACTGCTAAATAATTTAAATATTAAAGGTTAACATTTCACTCATCGTTACACTTTGAAAAGAAAGTAACTTTTCTGTTAACTTACGCAGTAGAGGTAGGTAAAGTGGAACTCTGAACAGTTGCATTTCTGTCTCCACTTTGTCCTCGGTTTAATGTCTACTGCACGTCTGTCCATATATACCATTACGTAGTCATAGTGACCAGTGTGTATTGACAACAGTCAAGAGGGTAGAATAAGTACTGTGCGTTGAAAATATAGACCCAAATTCTATGCGGAACCTGTTGCTCCAGTAAAGTTGAAACAAAACTCAAAATGTCTAAAGAGACCCTACAATCAATGTTGCACTCAGAAAGTTGCGAGACTGAAACTTCAGAACTATTATAGTCTTCAGACTCGTTTCTGGTAATATGATAGCATTTTGTATAATTTTGTAACACATTTTAGGCTTTAATTTCTCGTTATTGTAGTGTTGGTAATGTTTATGTTCAATATGTACTTGTTATCTAATCATAACGTTATGACAGTATCGCCCTTATAAACATCATTAGGGACACGCCATTCCAGACTGGTAATGTTTCATATACGTTGTTAATACGCCCATGTGGTCAAAACGTACACAAGGACCCTGCTAATTGTGAATGATAGTGAAAAGGATCACCCATGTGCCTCTTTTTGTGTCCCTGTGAAAACTTCCACGAGCAGTAAATTTGAATTGTCAAAACTAGGATTTTGAGGATCTGGTTATGGACCAGATGATAAAGGTCAGTTAATTCAATATTGTATTTTTCGCTTTACATTTAGTCCCTAGTATACAACAAAATACATAATACTACCTGTCGTCATGAGGAGAAACGGAACCAGTAAGAATAATGTACATGGAGTTTGATAATTTTGATGCTATTAAACGTGAAATAATGACCTCTCATTATTCAAATCTTTACTTTGTGTAAACAAAATGAAAGCCCCATCAACATGGCTGCCTGCTGAGGCATAAAGGACCTTTTGCACCATATCGACGCATTTTGAATGATGTTACAACATATTCGAGGAAACATTGATCCTTAACGAACACCTTTGTCTATTTTCAACACCGCGACTCTACAAACCTTTTGACAAACATGTGAGTACTTGCTATTGCCTATCGTGGTAACTTACTTCCAGTGAGACGTATCTCAAACATGCAAGAAGCTGTTCTACTCTGCACGTATAAGTTTCCAGGGTCACGGTTGTTGAACATGTCATGCTGATTGAAAACAGCAATGATCTGTGGTTGGTTTCTAAGAATCTTATATTGAACCACTGATCACGCACATAACGTTTGCAAACAGCATCGAACAAGTACTTTTCATTAAAGATGATTAGGATGTTAGAATATTGGCCAGTGGTAATAGTTGTAATCCTACCACACAGCCACGCTACAGACGACAGCTCTGTCCCCTCCTCAGTATGACAAACCTACCCATATTTGAAATGTGAAGCACGTTCTGTGTCAGATGGCAAGGTTAGAAGACTGAAGGATTAATATAGATGTATACAGACGAACATGTGACTGAGTAACATAAAGTAACAATAGCCTCCTCACTATTTAGCGTCACCCTATGTCATAACACTCACTCACTCACTCACAACACTACACAATTTGGTGTCTGCCATGCTCAATTTCGAAATAAAAACAAAAATATGTAACGGATCATGTATCACAAGAAAGTAACCAAATCGACATAGTTTTTACTTCGTAACAACAATATATACTGAGCATAGGAAAAGTTAGGCATATAAAATTATATGTAAATTTTGAAATTTTGAAAAATATGGTATTTATTCATAGACACACTGATAAAATATCAGTCCTAAAATTACCAATATCCCTAACTTATTTTGCCCAATAAGTTTATCTTTGCACATTTAGGTAGAAAACTGTGTTACTTGTAATATGCCACACCTGTGCTCTAATTGTCCAATTCGTGTATTGAACGGGAAATTCAACACTGTAGAATAATACAAAACTTGTTTAACGCTCTATATGATTTAAGAACTAAAACGGTTTTAGGTGCGTAGTTACTTTGTGTAAGCCAACAGAAATGGTCTTTCAGCATTATAGTTTAATACCGATGTTACACACCCAACAATACTATTTTCAGCATGTTCGTTTACATGTAATGTTATTACGTCATACGCCATATGAGGTCAGTCACAACTGCTGACGTCACGTACAGAATGAATGTCATTGATTATTATGAATACCCGTTAAAGATGGTTTTCGTTGAGCAGTGTTCTTAGCCTTAACATTTAAAAATAGAAACAGAAAATAAAGTCAAGCCTTCTGTACAGAGGTTTCCTGACAGTAGAAGACATTGACAGTAGTATGTACTGAGATCGTAGTATCTGACTTCGTGGTAGATCAAATAGTGTTGGATTTAGAAGGGATGAAGAACTCGTTAATATATAACAGTGTTTCTACGAAGGCAGTTCATTAAACTAGTTACTGAGTATTACATTGTTGGTGTGCGTTTGAATTAGTCATGGAACATTAGTAAAAACAAAAACTAGACTTGGATATAATGTCCATGGTTCAGGGTCTCGATTTTGTCATTATCGGTCCCTTAAAATAATATTGAGTCTGAGGGATATTAAACATTACAAGCATGAAACATTCACACCGGTCCTAAACACAGGCTAAACAGTCATAGCATGGTGCTGTTCGTATATATGTATATATGTTTGATATCAAAAACAAGTTATTATTTATGTATGATGCACATACTGATTTCAGAAAATGCGACAGAAATCGAATCAGAGTTGTAGCATCAGTAAGCCAACCTGTCCATGGTCAGTTAGCGTTGATTATAGAAGGTCAAACCGCTGGTAACTAATTACATAATGTTATGATGTTTTTAACTAAATCCATACTTTGCCTATCATCGATCGGTGATGTTAGGTACAGAAAACTATCTTGATCTTTTTACGAAGTCATATCATGGAAAATAATTTGGTCATGCTTATTAATTACACCCAACAGACAAAAGCGTGTCGTAAGAAGAAATTACAGTGAACACTATTCAATTGACCAATCATCACCAACAATGAGCTAACAAAATACCACAATATGAAAAGACAGATAGATAGATTAAACCATTTTGGCAAGTGTCCAATATATAAGCAATGTGCAAATACGAATGCAGTCAATGGAAAGAGTAATAAAGCCAAATTACTCACAGTTCAACATACTTCAACGTAGCCACGTAGCCATCAACCATGTACAAACCTGTCTCTTTCAAACGTTCAATACACGCATGTCTGTTTTCTGTTTAAGTTCAAACATGTTGTTTGTTACCTTGCGCCTATCATAAATTTAAGCATATCCACCGTATCTAAGACCTTCAGGCCCAACCCTTACCCCAACGTGGTGTTTTCTGTTTGTCTGCGCGTCACTGTTCAGATTTGCCACACAACCATAAATTGTTCCACACTAACCTGACGTTAGTTGCCACACAACCATTAATTGCCCCGCACTAACGTGACGCTAGTTTGCACATTTTACAGCTTGCCCTGCTGAGAACATGTGAACAGACAAGAGGCAGTGAATTAGGAAATGCAGTTCAGGATAAAGTGAAGTAAACACACCAGGGAGAAAAAGCAGGCGAATGTGCTACACTGTAGCTACAGTTTATTGTTGGATTCGTTAACCGTTAAGTGTTGGCTTTCTCAAGTGAGTGTGTGCCTCTCTTGAGACGAGCTGAGGGCAATACCTGCAGTAACTTGAACTGAAAGTTGAAGTGGAATTCTATGATGATAAAGTGACACTTTGATAGCTAAATAACCAAAATACTTTGTTACGTAACACTGTCCTGACACTCATCTAAGTGCGTGAAGTAAACGTTTAACATCGAAACCTTAATCTGATCTTGATTATGTAAGCATTGGTTTGGCGTTCATATAGGATAATTGAACCTCTGAACCTTTCTTTTTATCATTTCGATGACTGATTTTCCGATCATAACAGAAAACACAATTTGATGAACATCTTGCTTGCATGAAAATGTATGTTATTAATTACTGTAACAACTTAAACACTTTTTATGTGTGTTCCATGCAAGATGGGCCGTCGTCACTCATTTGTCTGTTTGATGCTGTGTATGTTCACCGAGACAGTACCCCGAGAGCATCCATTCAATACAGCCTTTGCCATGCTTCCCCAACAAAGACAGTATGCCACAAATATGACATGGTTTCGATAGGCCTGTGGCCCCAGCAAGCTGTGGAGACGCCTTGAATTTCAAATGGCCGTGATGACAACATGCTTATTTGATTTTGTGCTGTCCTATTAGCTCTGGAAAGAAATGAATTATAGAGGTGGATTCAGTTTCGCTATTAGTATATACTGGTTAAATTCTTTGCACATATTTACACTATGGAACTAACCATGAAAAATGTTTGTTCTTGACTTATTACCAACAAGTATAACCTTAAATCTGGGTAAGTAAATAATAATAAATAAACAATTAATATCCAGTCATATGAAATCTCTACCGATGCAATATTAATGTTCTTATAAAATGTCGATATTTTGAATTTACTACCCGTATAGAGTTTTATTCAGACTTTTCATATATAGAAACGTGCTTGGAGGTGCCGGGATCGAGCCCACTTGTGACCGGGTGTGAAAAAAACTTTGTTGTTGTCACAACCCCTAGTGTACAGTACACAACAATGTGCAGTTAAAAGTACCCACGAATCCGTTGGTATATGACCAGATGATGACCACACGAATACATGAAAACACCTAGTTGAGGGTACGGCGGCGTGCAGTAAACATGGATAAAGTATTGTGACTATGTGTCCCAGTCCACCCAGCTGTGAATGGGTACCTCGGAAGGATGGGAAGGCCGCATTAACTCGAACTGCAGGGAGTTGAGATTCAAAATACCACGTGCCGTTGTGATGGGCATCCAATGATCGAGGGAAAAACGAAGCGCCCTTGAACAGTTGAACCAACTGGATATCAGCGCTATACAAATATCTAGCAGTGTAGAGTAGTATAAACGTGTCAACTAATGACGTAAAGTACACAGCACTCATCAGACGCATGCCTGCAATACTGGCCATATGTTCATGTAGTAGCGGACGAGGTTCCAGTTGTATAAATAACACGGAACAGCTACTTGATGGTGAGCTGACAGTATGCACTTTATTAAGCAAGCCCAGTCAGTGTTTTCCAGCTCTGTGAATATTATATAAATATACTATTACCATACATGGGATAAATTGCTTGTACCAGCCATATCACATAATATCACAAATTATGCCTGAATAACATAGAAATGGAATAGTCACTACAGTTAAAAGATTATTTTCTTCAGAATAAACAATATGTCTACAAGGCTGACACATTACAATCAAACTTTAAGATCTGCAGCCAATATATATACAATATGTACAGCTAACTTACCACTGTGTGGCAATGAGCGGGCAGTTCATAACGTTTCCAGTGTCCAATCAGGATATCCTATAAATGTTACACAACTATGAACTATGAGGAAATATGGCAATAAATCTATAGGTCATAAGTTCATGGATTAGAAGTGAAACTATGACCTTAAAAGCCGTTCTAATATCTGCACATTTAAATATACTTACACACTAAATATGAATTTCAATAACACACCACAAATTGCAAGTTAATTTGTTGGTTCAGCAGAGAAATATATCTTATTAATGCATTAGCTTAATGCATTTAATTCTTATATAGCTATACACCGGCATATCTATATATACATAAATATGAGGACAAAACACAAACTGACCTTATATATATAAGCAGAGGTGAAGTCCTCAGCCACTCGGTCACAAAAAGCCAAACAATTTGCTGAGCAAAGTATTGGACCTCTGACTTGTAACACTATTATCTTACCACTGCGTGATCAAAAAAGGTTTTACTGTGGGCAACATGACTTACATAATGGAAAGATAGGAAAAAAGGCAGACAATGCAGTGCGCTTGGCATTAGATTGAAGCTGGCTGTTGAGGAGTTAATAGTTATGTAAGTGCTGGGTTGAACCTATTGTCAAAGTATTCTAACTATGCTACTTGTGTTATCTAGCTTGTACATGTACTTGATGAAAGAGAAACAAAATAGATTAAAACACGTTTCTAAAACATTTATACAGAAGTAATAAAATCATCCCGGCCACATACTTCCCCCTCCCAATCAATGACGTCCTCGTCATTAAATGCTACCATCCACAATCGAAATAAAAGCACGAGATAAATGTTCCAATACTCCACTGGAAGCGAGTTCCTGGATGGTTCGAGATCTCCTCTCCCTGTCCTGTTGGAATCTGTTGACTGATCAGGTACTCTCCTGATGTCATCCAAGGTGGTTTCCGAGTAGGTCTTCTGGAACGTCTGGCAGCATGTGGCCTTGCCACTTCGTCAGTTGTCCCTAACAGCTCCTGGTCATCCTCTATTCTGAGTGCCGCTGGAGTCTCAGATAGATTCTGCTCATGACCGAACTCTGTATCTGGATTTTCTTCTGTGTCAGTCTGCTCTTCTATCAATCCTGACGAGTGGTCGTCACCACCAGAAGAAGATCCCTCTGCCACAATAGTTCCTTGATCGTCACCAGTTACTAATTGGGCAGAATTCTCCATCCAGGCAGCAGCTTCACTATTCACGGCTGTTGAGTCATGATCCTCTGCTGTCTTCTGACATGTCTGATCAGGTACTATACACCATTCCCTCTCCTCGGAAACTTCTGTCACCCCACTCAAGTTGTCATCTGTTCGCTGCATTTCCCTTCGTGTCCTTTTATTTTGTCGTGGAGAAGGAACCGGTCTAGATGGAACATCTGGTCTGGAGATGGTGCCAATGGGTAAAAGATGGTTCTGGTGTAATGTTCTTTTACTTCCTTCAGTGTTCTCCTTCTGGACCACAAAAACTGGAATGGTAGGATTTGGCTGCTTGAGAACTACATATACATCCTCCTCCCAACGATCGGAAAGTTTATGCTTCCCTTCAAAGGCTAAGATCTTAACCAAGACTCTGTCTCCTACATCCAAAGTAGTTCCTCTTACTTTCATGTCATAGTTGGACTTTTGATGCTCTTTAGAGGTTTTAGATGCTTCAGCAGCTCGTTGATATGCTTGTCGAAGTCGTTCCTTTAGAGACCTGGTGTACTGAAACAAGGACTTCTTCTCTCGGTTATGCTCAATCCCAAATGCCAGGTCGATGGGAAGCCTTGGTTCACGTCCGAACATCAGGAAGAAGGGACTCTGGCCTGTGGATTCATGACGTATACAATTATAAGCATGAACGAGTGGTCCAACATGATTCTTCCAGTCTTTCTTCTGATCGGGTGCAAGAGTCCCAAGCATATCACACAGTGTCCTGTTGAACCTCTCACATAAGCCATTGCCCATCGGATGATAAGGTGTGGTCCTGGATTTCTTGATCTTTAAAATGTCGCAGAGTTCCTTCACTAGCTTGCCTACAAAGTTTGCACCCTTATCTGTGTGAAGTCTTTGTGGCATACCGTAATGCTGAACAAAGTGGTTATAAAATGCTTCAGCAGTGGTCTTTGCTGTTTGATTCCTTGTGGGTATTGCCATGGCATATCTGGTGAAATGGTCCGTGATGACCAAAATGCTGTCATAACCTCGTGATGATTCTAGAGATAAAAAGTCCATACACACTAATTCCAACGGCTGTGTCGTTTGTATGCTTACTAGCGGAGCTCTGGCGTTGGTAGGGGACTTCCTTCTAAGACATCTTCCACAGGTATGGATCCATTCTTCTGTATCTTTCAGCATACCAGGCCAGAAAAATCTGTCTTTAAGTAAGGACAGGGTCCGGTCCCGTCCTGGATGACCCACTTCATTATGACATCCAAATAAAGCCATCCAAATTTCCACATGGGATGCCGGGAGTACAAGTTGCCTTCTCTTCTCTTCTCCTACACGCATGTTCCTGTACAGAACTCCATTCTCCATAACAAAATGGTCGAAGATCTTGAAGATTGATGAGTTGGCTTTGCTTGGTGGCACTGTTTCTCGTTGGGGTTTCCGACCAGCCCTGACACAATCAATCCATGGCCTGAGCGTTCGATCTTGAGACTGTACCCTCCTCCAATCGTGCTCCGTCATATTGCGAATGTCTTGTCCTTGATCTATTTCCACGTCCACCACATCCGCAGAGAGGCTAAGGGATTCCACAAATGGATGCGCATAGATAGTGTGGCAGATGGCTGTGACTGATTCTGCAGATACCTCAGATGTTCCTGTGTCTCCCTCCTCTGTTAGTCTGGGTAATCTCGATAAAGCATCAGCATCTACATTGCTTTGTCCTGGACGATAAACGATGTCGAAGTTATATGCTGATAATGCAGCTAACCAGCGATGACCTGTTGCATCCAGCTTAGCGGTGGTGAGAACGTAGGTCAATGGGTTGTTGTCAGTGAAGACTGTAAATGCATTCCCATATAAGTAGTCCTTGAATTTTTCTGTGACTGCCCACTTTAAAATTAAGAACTCAAGGCGATGAGCTGAGTAATTCTGTTCAGACGTGTTTAACCCACGACTACCATAGCATATGACTTGTTTCCTCCTGGTCTCCATCTCCTGGTACAGAACAGCACCAAGTCCATGAGTACTGGCGTCAGTATGTAATTCAAACTTCTTTGAGTAGTCAGGATAACCCAGTACAGGAGGTGAGGACAGCAGCTGCTTCAAATGTTGGAAAGCCGACTCTTGCTCTGGACCCCATGACCAAGATTGACTTTGTGCAATCTTCCTTTTGACTTGCTTTGGAGGTGGCATAAGACAAGACAAAGGTCTGGAAATCTTTGCGAAATCCTTTACAAACTTGCGATAATAACCCGCAAAGCCAAGAAACTGACGGACTTGTTCTGGAGACGTTGGTCGTGGCCAATCAATGATGCGCTGGACTTTATCAGGATCCGCTTCAATACCTTTGGAGGATACAACATGACCAAGGAACTTTATTCTTCCCTTAAAATAAGCACACTTGTCCGCAGTTAACTTTAGTCCATTTTCTCGTATTCTTTGAAACACTGTAGTGAGACGGTTTAAGTGCTCCTCATAGGTTTCTGAGAACACAATGATATCGTCGAGGTAGATCAGACAGATTTTCAGATGCAAGCCATCAAAACATTCATTCATTAATCTTTGATATGGAGCAGGGCTGTTGCAAAGACCAAAAGGCATCCTGTTATACTCGTAGAATCCGAGAGGTCCCACTGTAAACGCAGTTCTCTCTTTATGTTCTTCACATAGTTCAACTTGATGGTACCCAGATTTCATGTCCAGAGTGGAGAAAAACTTTGAGCCAGCCAGAGCGTCAAACATCTCGTCAACTCTTGGTAGCGAATAACTGTCTTTAATGGTCCTGTTATTCAGCTCGCGAAAATCTACACACATCCTCAGCTTACCATACTGTTTGCGAACAAGTACTACATTGGATTACCAGGGAGAATAAGACTTACGAATAATTCCACAAAGTAAAAGCTGTTCTAAATGGTCTCTCACTTCCTGGTACATGGGCGGAGGAATGCGTCGGTGTCGTTGTTTGAATGGTCGCTCATCACTAAGTTCAATCCTGTGAAGTACCTTGTCTGTGTGTCCAACGTCACTATCTCCAGTTGAGAAAATGTCCAGGTTGTCAAGGATCACCCTTTTGCCCTGAGACAGCTGTTCTGGGGTCACGGCTGCATCCTTGAAATCCATCTGATTAATCAAGGACTCTGCACTAGATGTAGATCAGGTATATCTTCTATACTGACAGGCTGAATCTCACAAAGTATTGCCTGGGGTGATATGGTTACAGTTCGAGTTGTAACGTTGGAGATGTATACATTAACTCCCATCGTTTGCGCCCTTGAGTAAGATACTAAACTAGGAGCAATCTCGAGGTCGTCTGGTACAGCTGATGGTGAAGTTGCATAAAGAACTCCACACGATGAGTGATAGTTCAGAGGTTTGTAGAGATATCCATGAACTTTCACTTGACTGTTTGGCTGCACAATGATCCTCTTAGTCTCAGCACATTTCACAATGGCTAGTTTATTCTTCTCTTTTACCAGTTCTTTTTCCCTGATTAGAAGGCACCTAAAGGCTAAGTACCATGGAGTAAAGAGATTAGCAATCTGCAGGAACCTTTCTCCATGTAGGTCTTTACACTTATCTAACAATGTGTTCAAAATGTTGGTTCCAATCAGAACAGGAACAGACTGGTTATAGTTGCTGTCTGGTACAACTAAGAATATTCCATGCTGCTCGGTTGGGGACATGCCTGTTAAGAAGAGTGGCACTTCAACATAACCTAAATAAGGTAAGGACTGACCATCTGCACATTCAACATTCAGGATATTTTGTAGTGATATAATTGGAATGTGAGATAAATGCTCTCGATGGAAAGACTCGCTTAGAGTTGAAACTGTGGCCCCAGTATCCAGCAACGCTCTGGTTTTCACTCCATGGATGGCCACTTCCACTTCTGAAGAACTTCCTACAAGTCCTGACATGTCTGTGTTAACTGTGTGTTTATCAACAGGACGTTGCGTACAAAAATCCATAGCACGTCCCAAACCATGGATTTCCTTTAGTTTAAAGAAGTCCATCGGTGGTCTGTTCGAACCTTACACTGATAGCTCATATGCCCGACTTGTCCACAACGATAGCAGATAGGAGCAGGTTGGCCATACCCATCAGTTGTCCATCCTGGCTTCATCCTGGGTGTCGGAGCCATCGGTGGCCTCTGATAACTAGGACTTCCCTGATCTGGAGGCGTAGGAACCTGAAAAGGAGATCCTTGGGGCTTTCTAGACTTCCTCTGGACTCCCTGAGCAGCGGTATACCCTCCACTGGTAAAAGTATCTGGAGGTGACCTTGACAAATAAGATGAAGCCTGTGAAGGTGATTCACTTCTTTTCTTCAGTTCTGCCACCTCACCCGTAAGTTTCTTGATCATCCCCTTGAGTTCTTCCAGTTCCTTGTCCTTGTGTTCAGATCTCACTGCAGCCATTACAGGAGTGGGCTTAGACTTTTGTGATCCCATCCGACTTTTAACATCTTGTTCTCTTCTCCGAAGAGATACAAGAAGTTCACTGAAGGAGTGGCTGCTGTCATACTTGTGGCCAGAAATGTCCTTCAGACCTGGTGAAAGTCCCGTCCACAACATGGATCTCAGCATCTGGTCCATTTTATCTGCCTGTACTTCTCCAGCATCCACAGCCTGGCCAAGGAGATCTTCCAGACGCAGTGCCCAAGATGCAACAGACTCTGAATCGAGCTGCTTTGCAGAATAGAACTTAGCTAGGAGCGTCTCAGCTGTGTTAACATCGCTATCCATCTTTGCCAAAATGGCAAAAATATCTACATGAGCTCCTAACCTAAGTAAAGCCCTGGCTGCTGGACCCTTGAGAGACCGTCTAATAGCTTGCCTCATGGTATCATCTGAGTGGAGCCTGTCCTGACAAAGACACCTAACTTCATAGCGCCATAAGTCATAGCTTGCATCCTTGCGAGTCTCACCGGAAAAGAAGGGTAAACGTGGGACATCTGCCACTTTTAACATAGAAATGGGTTTAAGCTGAACCTCTGGTTTCCCCCCCATGCTATCTGATTCTACCTTGACCCCAGTGCTAGCCATGCCTTTGTATTCATGCATCCAAGCCAAGAAATCCTCAGGGGTATCTGTCTTAGGTTTCAACTTAAGTGCATTTAGGGTTTTAACCAGTTGATCAATGTCCTCCTGAGACATGCCACCTTCAGCCATGTTGAGAAAAGAAATACTGCCCTTGAAATGGTAAATGTAAACCAAGCTAATCATGCAATAAAATGTGTATGGAAATTACACTTTCAGCTAACCTTGGAATGTGTGAAGTATTGCTGCAGGGCGACACACTCACTTCATCGCTTACATCATGCACTAGCCAGCTTTTAGCTCAGCCAAATACTGCACACAAAAGTGAGAGCCAGTGCAGAGAGCACTAACATAAAGCAATGTCTCCTGTGCAAACAAAGAATGCAGTGTTACCATGTGTTCTAGACTTAATTGTGTTGAACTTAAGAGTATGTGGTTTCGAGCATGTGGTATCCCTTATGGAGAAAAACTCCAGAGCCATTAAATCACATGCACACTGAAACCTACAGAAACCCAGGTATATTCAGTAGATATAGCCTCAGTTGGCAATAATATAAATATACCAATAAACATTTGCCAATTATAAATACATAAGTCCATTCAGAGAGTGTTCAAAGGCAGCGTGTCGCACAACAAGCAGATAGTGCTTAATGACACGCTAAGCATATGCAAATACAGGCATGACCAGTCATATAGACACAAAGCAAATGGTATGTAAATATATCCATCAATGAATCTTGCAGATCTCCCTGTGCATCAATTAAGGGTTAAAGCATATCGAGTAACTTATAAAGAAGTCAACCACATTGCTGTTGAATCTAAGTCTATAAATGCGTGAAAATATCTTAGGTAAATACAACTTTCAGTGGATAGATGTGTCTTGTCATCATACACAGAAGGGTGACTTCTCACAGGAAAATTTTCCACCACGACAACACAATGTTATACAATGATCTCAATATAACCGTGGCAGTAGTATGAAGAAAGTCAGTTCCGAGAGATCAGTCACTGCAATGCAGAGTCAAACTGCAATGTTTCACATGTACAGCACATTAATAGTCACAGCTGATATCTGTAATTCACAACAAACAAGATGAGTGATACTCAAGTTCAGCTTCTACTTTCCTCGATCTTCGAGCTGTGTTCTTCCATGCTGTCAATCCTCACTGGGGGCTCCAAAATGTAGTAGCGGACGAGGTTCCAGTTGTATAAATAACACGGAACAGCTACTTGATGGTGAGCTGACAGTATGCACTTTATTAAGCAAGCCCAGTCAGTGTTTTCCAGCTCTGTGAATATTATATAAATATACTATTACCATACATGGGATAAATTGCTTGTACCAGCCATATCACATAATATCACAAATTATGCCTGAATAACATAGAAATGGAATAGTCACTACAGTTAAACTGCAAAAGATTATTTTCTTCAGAATAAACAATATGTCTACAAGGCTGACACATTACAATCAAACTTTAAGATCTGCAGCCAATATATATACAATATGTACAGCTAACTTACCACTGTGTGGCAATGAGCGGGCAGTTCATAACGTTTCCAGTGTCCAATCAGGATATCCTATAAATGTTACACAACTATGAACTATGAGGAAATATGGCAATAAATCTATAGGTCATAAGTTCATGGATTAGAAGTGAAACTATGACCTTAAAAGCCGTTCTACGTAATATCTGCACATTTAAATATACTTACACACTAAATATGAATTTCAATAACACACCACAAATTGCAAGTTAATTTGTTGGTTCAGCAGAGAAATATATCTTATTAATGCATTAGCTTAATGCATTTAATTCTTATATAGCTATACACCGGCATATCTATATATACATAAATATGAGGACAAAACACAAACTGACCTTATATATATAAGCAGAGGTGAAGTCCTCAGCCACTCGGTCACAAAAAGCCAAACAATTTGCTGAGCAAAGTATTGGACCTCTGACTTGTAACACTATTATCTTACCACTGCGTGATCAAAAAAGGTTTTACTGTGGGCAACATGACTTACATAATGGAAAGATAGGAAAAAAGGCAGACAATGCAGTGCGCTTGGCATTAGATTGAAGCTGGCTGTTGAGGAGTTAATAGTTATGTAAGTGCTGGGTTGAACCTATTGTCAAAGTATTCTAACTATGCTACTTGTGTTATCTAGCTTGTGCATGTACTTGATGAAAGAGAAACAAAATAGATTAAAACACGTTTCTAAAACATTTATACAGAAGTAATAAAATCATCCCGGCCACATTCACTGCTGACTTCTGTACTGGCAAATGTTGCCCAACCTTAAATCTACGTACAAGTGAGGAGTCAAGTATTGAGTAAAAACACAGGCATCCCATAGGGAACCAACTGCACATCCCTTCTTAACGGTAATATATATGCATCTGATTCAAAGTTCCTGTTCGAACCGATGAATTCAGCTCTCAGAAAGATTAAACTCACACAGGTATCCTTCATAGACAATTCTCTTTCACGAAAAACTCAACTGATCTACTCATAATCAGATCCTTTTCCACAAGATATGCGTGATGGCTTCAACTTCCCAACACTCAACTTTCTCGTTTATGCCCAACACTACGTCAGCAGCTCCAACCTTGGTGTTTCGCAAACATTTCACAACGTTAGGCGTACAAAAGAACATGGTCTTTCTTTTAAGGATTCGTATGTATCCTGTTTCAAGGTCCCCCAACCACTTTCCAACCCATCAACTTCAGAAAAAAAATTCAGAAAGATTTATTGTGAACCAGTGAAGGATACTGAGATTTCTAGCATCCGTAAAAGCAATGATGCAATATATTTTATATTTGTTCCATCTGTTCTGTTTTGTCATGTGAACAATATACTTGCATATATTTAGGATACGTCCATCTGCTAACACCTAGTGTTCTCACTATTGGATGGGGATTCATAAACACCTCCTCAATGGCATGTAACCAGACATTAGAAAGGACAGTGATTCCATCACTTCTATCCAGATATGGTGTCGAGAATGACCAGATGGCTCGCATCGATCACTGACAACGATGCCACCAACTTATTGTTCACCATTTTAGAATGACTTAATAAGCAGCTGTCTTTAGTTTGTATATTTACGTTCATTTTGTATGAACGCCAGCCACAAGTATTGATCGCATTCTTAAGTTGGGAATCAATAAGGAAGCATACAGCTTTGTTCATAACAACTTCCTGATTATAGCACAGATAAACGAAAAGGATTTCAAACTCGAAAGTCGTATGCTCCATTAGTGCTACACCATTGTAGGTCCGGAGAATATTGGCCTTTAGAAACCCATGTTTGTCGTAAGAGGCGACTAACAGGATCGGTGGTCAGACTCGCTGACCTGGTTGACGCATGTCATCGGTTGCGTAGATCGATGATCATGCTGTTCATCACTGAATTGTCAGGTCCATACTCTTTTATTTACAGACCGCGGTCATACGGATGGAATATTGCGTAAAACTCACACACTCACTTCCTTAGTGCCAGGCATGTTGTACGCTAATAGTAGTCATCACAAAATCCACACCAATGTATTCAAATACAACATGTTGTGTGAACGAAGATTTTAAGTGGTCAACTCATACAGTCCATTCATGCCACTATTTTCAGTGGTCTGATCATCGCCAGAGCTTGTTATGCCTTGGAAGTCGTGATAATCACGGATATTGTCTTGCGTTTCCGTTAATAATAGCATTCAAAACTAGTCATCAGTTGTTATACTGCATAATGTTACATACATATAGCTGAAAACGTGAATTTCGCTTCAAATATTTTCTCCCTTCCTTATCCCTTACTGAATGTGCACTGGGATCGATGACCAGGTTGAGCACACTTGGTACTTCAACTGTCTTCCTGTATTCTTCTCCGCTGGTTGGCTGTTTGTCTCGGCTACGATATGTATATATGAAAGATCATGACTAAACAGCATATCTGTGACACCTTCGCGTATTTGTGAAACAGTGTATGTTCATGCATAGGGTTGCAGATTTATTCCTTTATAAAAAGGAATACCAATACTGAGACATTTTCTTCAGTCAATGAAATAATCAGCGCCACAATGAAGTCTCGGAAATCAACTGGCAGCTCTATTCAGCTAATATGTTTAAATCCTGGAAAAACAATAAGTTTCAGCTGCCTTTATTAGGTCGTAACTCATGTCGCACATGCAAAAGGTATGTGCAATTTACAAGTGATCTTATGTGTAAAATCCAGGAAATAGTGTCTGGCATTGATGCATATAACAACGTTGGTATATGTGGTAACTTCAACTTTGTCAGACTGACACTAAGTCTAGGAACATGCTGATATACTCTGAGTGTCCGATTAGCATGGAGATGGTCATTTGTGTTCGTAGAGCTGTCAAAAATTATTATATCTCCACATTTGCCACGATGTTGTAAATTAGGAAGTTGTTTCACATGGTATTTTCTGAGTAACCTTCACATCACATTTCCTTTCATTTTAAAACATCGTTCTGAACCTAAGAGATTTCATTCGTTCCAGCAAATCTCCTTGTTACAATCCAAGTGAGTACTGTGTTGAAGGAGGCAAAAAAAGTGTACCGTATGGCCATGATCTGTGACATGGTTGTTTTATAGGCGAGGACCGGTCTTTGGATTTAAAGATGATAAGTGCTCAAAAACAAAACTGTAAGTACTATAATGTGTTTATTAGGAACGAAATTCTTGTTGATAATCTTAGCTAATGAAAGTACATGCAGCATACATCTTATGAATGCACAGATAAATTATCCGTAGATGAAACTGGCAAAGTGACTAAAGGGTTGATGACA